>NW_006440643.1:163342-188971 GCF_000325575.1 Pteropus alecto | reverse complement strand
TGCCACCTACCTTTAAAACCTGATGATTTCTTACATTTTATACACATGTTTCAGTGGTTTCTAAAACATCTCAAATCTCCAAAGGATCATTACCTTCTCATCTTGCTCATGTCTCGTTAAATCACCTGGGAAGCCAGACATAAGAATTTAGTAAACATGCAATGGAATGTGTATTTCTAACTAGGGACCATCACATTGATCCCTACTTAGAAATGTGTTAGTAACAGCTAGTTCGCTTTGTTCACCACCATTCTTGCCACCTGGTGTTCTAATAAGATCAATCTGCAAAGTTTTGAAGACATTTCTCATTTACATTCTTTAATGTTCTATAAGATATACTCTTCAGGTGTTCCACACAGTATTAAGAATAAGTTACTATTTTACAGATATTAACATTTTAGTTTAAGGGATTAAGTAAATTGAAGCGAATTGTTTCTGAAGTAGCTCATCCAAGATTTTTCAGGCTATAAGCAGTAGGGAGGGTTAAGACCTATATCTACTGTCTATTTCCAAACCCGTGCACTTTTTTTTTTACCAGAACAAAATACCCAATTCCCTTTACAGTCAGGGTGAATCATACTGCTCTTTTTATGATGCACTGAGAAAATTCAAGGTTTAAAACCTAGGAATGTAAAATCTACTTCCATCATGATAAACTATAGTATTGGCACACATGATTTCAAATACCGAAATAAAGGGGTGGGTATGAGGGAAAAATCCATGCTAGTCATTAATTTATAAGGCTTTATCCTACACTGTTCTATCTGATACATAGGTCAATCAATCTTGACTACAATGAAAAATCTTTCTTGTCTAAGAATAGGTATATTGCCTGGACCACATTTTCCTAAAAAATTATTTTTCTGTAGGTAGCTTTATAAGAACAGAGAGACATTTGAAATGTTAGAAGATTTGGAATTTATTGATAAAATTTCAAGCCACCAAGGTTAAAATAATTGTTTTATATAACCATGCCTTGCAGGCTGGTGAGTAAGGTTGGTATATTGATGAGGAATAGAAGGTTCTAACCTAATATGGCCAGATGTTTTATATGCAGAAGATACTGAAGAGTAGGCATAGAAAATTGATTGTACGAATGCCTGGAGCTAAATGTATTGATTGAAAAGGTCAGCGTATTGCAGGAGTCTCCAGCCTTCTCATCCATTAACCCAAAATATTGAGTGTAACCAGGGAAACCAAGTGGAAAATGGAAAGCTCTTAAACAATGAAATGGCTTTTGTCTTCCTGAAATGAGACCTGAATACCTTTATCTTCATCCCTGGAGCGTTTTCAGCGGAGCCCTAGAACTCTTGACTGGAGTGGCTATTGCTGTATGAAAAATGAGAAATCCATTATAGAACACAGCTAAAATGTGAAAGCTTGTTGAAGCCTCACTAGCAAGTGTAATCGAATGAATCACTTGGTCACAACGATAATGAATATTAGTCTTTAGAGCTAAGAACATTAAAATTTACAGATAATGACCACCAAATGAGGGTGCGTGCGTGTGTGTGTGTGTGTGTGTGTGTGTGTGTGTGTGTGTGTGTGTAGTGTTTTACAAATTAACTATATTTATCCAGGGGTATGACAGGATACAAGAGCCGCCTGTGGGAAGCAATTTATGGTCAAGCAGTGCTGGCCAGGACAATGCCATTGAATTGGCAAAGGGTATGACCTTTGGCCTCCCCAGTCTGTGTGATCTCATACAAACGAGACACTAAGAAGACACTGCTGCAACCAAGACAGAGGTTTGCTAATTGAGGGATAGGGATGCCTCCCTCCTCTACCTCCCTTAGGCTCTGAAGACCTCATTTGGAAGGAATGAACAGAGCAGAACATTGATTGGCCACCACACCCCAAGCCTTACCATCTTTCCTTTCCGCTGCTTGGATTACTCTGTCCTCTGCCCTTCCTAGGAAGTTTCTCCCAAAGGAAGACCAAGTACATCTGTTCAGGGGTCCCGTAAGAGAATTTATGGGAATAGAATGTAAGTTGTAATAGAATATGAGTTCTCTATGGTAATCATTCAATTTTGTTTACTTCTAAGTTTTACTCTGGGTTATCTGGTCAACCATCTTACAACCTGCGCTGCCATACATTTTCAAGATCCAGCTTTGCATTTCTCTTGATTGCACTGGTGCCAAGTGATCCACTTATGTGACAGGTTCGACTTTTAATGCAGGGTTTCTCTGCATTAAAACATGAAATCTGTGGAAATTTTTTAATGTCTAAGTAATGTCTGCCAACCTCATCTCTCTCATAAAGATGCTCATTTTCTTGAGCGACACTGTCTTTAGTGTTTCTCTTTTTTTCTTTCACTGGACTGCATTTAATATGCTATAGATTTTGAAAGACCATCATGTCCAGATTTAGAGAATAGGTGACAGGAGTTAGGGATGCCACACGTGCGAGAGAAAGGGATCAGTGAGACAGTGGAGGAGTACATTATTCTTCTCTGCATAGGAGGCAGGGGACAGCCTGAAAGGAACAGGTGATGTTCCCTCATGTTTACAATTGATACAGAAAGTTCTGTGATGAGAGAAAAAGAACATGGGTTTTGTAGTCAACTGGACAGTCATGTGACTGGGGCAAAATGCTTGGGTTTTTCAAGTCTTGATTTCTTAATCTAAATAATGGCAATAAAAATGCTAATACCTCTTTAATCAACGGCACTGGAGCAACTAGATATATATTTTTTAAAAAATGAGAACTTTGCCTCTTACATCACATCCAAAAAATGACGTCAAGATGAATCATGGACCTAAACGTAAATGCTAAAATTAGAAAGCTTCTAAAATAAACACAGAAGAGTATCTTTATAACCTTGAGAAGGGTAAAAATTTCTTAGGACACAAAAGGCTTTAACCAGAAGAGGAAAAATTAATAAAATGAACTTCATCAAAATTAAAGACTTCTGCTTTTCAAAGGATACCGTTTACATCTCAGTAAAATTAACATTTCAGTAAAATTATCCCTTTAGCAGCTCAGATACGCTGCATAATGCTGAACTACAAAGACATCTCCAAAGGGCAAACCCTGTGATGAATGCTGCTAATGACCCAAAAGCTTTCTTTTCGAGGTATTGATGAAAGGGAGGACAATTAGGTCAGGGCGGCAGGATTGGGGAGATGGAGTTCCTTCCCGTTGTAATGAAAAACAAGTACTTACTCTCAGTTTTACAAAACCATTTTTGTGTCACGTTTTCTGAATATGCTATGTGTGTCATTGCTGTGGCAAATGGGGCGAATAAAGTATTTCTGAGCACAAAGTGGAAGACCTATGGGCAGCTCAGAAGCAGCCAACCGTATACTATAATTGGCAGGGAAACGGTTAAGCTTGGAGCAAAGTTCCAAAACTAAATTACTAAAATATACATATTTAATTATCCCCATAAAATAACACTCTCAAAGAAGTCTCAATAGTTGCAATAGACAGATCTACATATTAAAAATTCCATAATGCTTCCTGAAATATCGATGGTTTTGCATTGATATATCTTCAAGGCTCTAGATAATTAAGCTGTTTCTATAATATTTAGGAACAGAGTGACGATAGTAATTGTATAGTTTGTGCTCTCTTGTTCGCAAAAGGTAGTAACCATATTAGTGAAACCGTCTCCTGGGTTTGATTGCATGTTTGACAAAGTGGCAAGATCAATGCCAAGTTTCAAAGAATGATCTTCTTTTGATTATCGTTTTTCATATTCCCATCCAGTAAAAGGCATCCAAGGGTACACTTTAAGATTGGATTATAGCAGGAATTGGTCCACGTTTTTTGTTACCAGCCAGATGGTAAATATTTTAGTCTTTGAGGGCCATATGGTCTCTGTCACAGGGACTCAACTCTGCCACTGTAGTGCAAAAGCAGATATAGATAATACATAAATAAAAGGGTATGCTGCATTCCAATAAAACTTTATTTATGGACACTGAAATTGAATTTCATATAATTTGTATGTGTCATGGAATATTATTATTTTTATTTTTAAAACTATTTAGTCATGTTGAAACCATTCTTAGCTTGAGAGCTAAGAATGTCTGCCCAGATTTGGCCGAAAGGAGGATAGTTTGCTACTCCCTGATGTCAGACAAACTCAAAAAGAGTCTGAAGGCTTTGCTAGAAATAAATGATAGAGATTTATTCAAAGGTCTTGGAGTTTACAAATTGGGAACACGGCTAGGCAAAAACCCAAAGTCTTCTACGGAAGAAAGAAAAATTAAAAGTTCTTATAGTAAAAAGTATATTCTTGAGAATTATCAGTCCTGCATTCGTAGCCCTAGGATTGGTCTGAGATTGTTATCAGCCAGATGTCAGGATGATGGATGCCAGGAGGTCTAGTCAGTTCTGGGGGTCCAGATAACATGCCAGGTAGATATATACGTGAGTCTTTCAGCGGATAATCCGGTGGCCCAGATACTTGAATCCTTCAGGGGAAAATGTTCTAAATGTGGTTGTGGTGATGGTTACACAATTCTGTTATCTGGAGGTCCAGTTGTATATCGAAACATTGATGCAGGACTGGAAAGTTCACAAAAGTTTAAATTCCCAGGCTGTTAGAACAAGAATGGAGTCTTTCCTCATGCGTCAACCTTCATGATGTTAATTTTATCAGCTAGATTAAAGTGACTCCATTTTATATATTCTCTATTTTCATTCTTTCCTCACTGGATTTGAGTAGTACTGCCAAGTTGTAGCTGAGCGACTTTAAGTCATTTAACTTCCCTGAGATTTAGTTTCTTTATGCATACCACTCAGGTTGTCACATACACCTTAGAAGGCTGCTGAGGATTAAATGAATAAAATATGGAGAGGTTCTCTGTATGCCGAAAAGCACTTTGAAAATTAAATATTAATATACTTAATATTCAATAATTATTATATTTATACATAAGATATTATACAAGTGATCAGACATAGTACCATTATCATATCACCTAAGAGAAACAGAACAATAAAAACGAGCAATGGAAAACCTGATGTAAAGCTACCCTAATAAATTGGTTTTTTTTTTTTTTACTTTTTTATTGAAAAAATTTGACGTGTAACATTGTGTAAGTTTGAAATTTTATTTTTAAGAAGAGAATTTGAGCTTTATCCATATTCTTGTTTTCTCTCTCTCTGTTGGGTGGATAACATGATAAATCCGGGACGTTTGGAAAGTCAGATGAAAGTGAAAGATGGGTAAAAATTTAGTTAATTCCTCTTTGAAATCTCTTGCCCATCTGTTTAAGCTGCATTTTCCTCCTTGACATCTTTTAGGCAAGAAATGACATCTGTTCTGGATGATTTCGACCTCTGCCTCCCTCAAGGCAGGGTGAGATGAGCTTTTAAAGCCTTTCTACTATGAGTGGTAGACATGACCAGCTACTAACTAAAATTAAATCTATATTGCTTACCACCGATGAGATCACTGTACATTTTGTTGTTTCTTCTATATTTTCCGTTTGGGCATTATCCAAATAGAAAAATAAACTCTTATTCAAAATCTTTCACATCTAAATTTTTGAAGCGCTAGTTTTTGAGTTATTAGAATTTATGTAGATGGAAACTTACCAGCCTCCTCCTTTCCCTTCTGTGGTTAGTCCTCTAGTTATACAAATGCCAGCGCAACCAATTAGGAGAAAAAGTGAATTTAATCCATAGGCTTATCTGCTTACCCAGGAGCATCTAGGGCCTTGAACATTGTAGGAACTTAATGTTACGTTTGAAGGATCGCTTTTAATGAAATAATGATTTCGTACTGAATAAATAATTTTAGAATTATGCAGACCCACACTCGGAGTCACTACCCTCTTCCTCGTCTCTTTATTTCTTCCTCTCTTCAGCTACAGAAGTCATTTAAGCCAGAATCACTAGAACAGTCTTGCAGTTTAAAATATGCCCACGGGCCTTGGTCTCCTGCAAACAGTCCAGACAGAGATGGATATGGAAGCCTCCAGCGAGAACTTCTTTAGTTGTTCATTGTATTATGTTGAGAAAACTGCACAGATATAAAATCTTGATTTCAACGATTTTTCTTATTTGTAAGTTGTTGCTTTGAACAAGGCTTGCTGATATTCTTTTACAGCTAGTAAGTGGATTAAAGCTTTCTAAATGACATAAATTCACTGTAGCCTTAGAGTTAGCATTTTTATACATTAGCTCTAAAGTAGTTTCAATAGTGTACATTTCCACTTCAGCTAATTCCATTCAAGACAAGATAATTAACCCGGCAACTGCTAACTGGTTAATATAGGACTGATTAGAACCGTGGGAAACATGTTAAAGACATATATTTGAGATAGAAGTAAATAAAGGGGGAAATGTTTCAGACTTGTGGCCGATGCAGGTCTGACCTTCAACAGTATAAACAGGAGACTGTTTATTGTAATGCCTCCCAACCTGCCCTCATATTTTCCAGAAGAGCCCCTGGAGCTGAGTATGTGTACAATAAACCTCTCGAAAAGTGTTAATGTAAAACATATGAAAAATGATATAGATCAAACATCACTGGTTTGAGATTGTCTTTTACAGAAGCTTAAGCCCATCCATGGGAGCCGTGGAGAATTCCCATCCGTGGGGACAATCGTTATTGACTCCTAGTGACCCATCTTTTATTTGAAGCCAAGCTCTGTGCTAGGTGATTTATATTTGGTTTGTATCATTTACTCTTCACAAAAAAAAAACCAAAAAACAAAAAACACTGTAGAAACACAGGCTAATATACGAGTGTTTGTTACATTGTTCTCTATATTTTTTATTTAGCATAATAGCCAAAATGTTCAACAACTAATAAATATAGTGCGGTATATCTATATAAGGGAATATTATTCAGCAATAAAAAGGAATGAGGTACTGATATGTACTACAACATGAATGAACCTTGGAAACATTATCCTCAGTGGAAGAAGCCGGACACAAAAGGTCACATATTATTTACCAAGGGGTAGACAGAAAGGGTTGGTGGGAAATAGAGAGTGACTGCTAATAGGTACTGGGTTTCTTTTGGGGTTGATAAAAATGTTCTAAAGTTGATTGTGGTGATGCTTGCATAACTCTGTGAATTTACTAAAATACATTGAATTATATACTTTAAGTGGGTGAAGAGTTTGGTATGTGAATTATATCCCAATAAAACTATTGTTAACAGACAAACAGATTGGGAGTGAGAGTTGGAGTTAGATGCGGAAGCGTTTGAATGCCGTGGTAAAGCATTTGGACTCTACTGTCATCCATGGGCAGCCATCGATATTTTCAAGAAGCAGGGTCACAAAATCAGATTCTTGTTTTAGATAAACCACTGTTCTAGTGGCAGGCATAATGAATGGAAGCGAGGAAAATCTGATGCGGAGAGAACGATGAGCATCTGATGTGTCCGTGGAGATTTTATGAAAATGTCAGTTTGTGTTTTGTTCTCCTGGTATTTTCCTCTCCATATGAAGAAGGTAAACTTTCATCACTTCATTGGCCCAGGGAAGTATCTGTTGCAGGGCCAAGAGCAGAATTTGTTTGGAGATAACTCTCCAAACATCTCTACCTCCTTGCCAACACTTGGTATTGTCTATTTGATTCTAGCCATGCAAGCAGGCGTGAAGTGGTATCTCATGGTGGTTTTGATTTGTATTTTCCTAATAACCAGCGATGCCAAGCATCTTTTCATGTGCTTATTGGCCATTTTATATTTTCACCCTCCCTCTTGCAGAAGTGACAGTTTTACAATTAGAGATTGACTCACTTCGCTCTCTCAGAGTGGAAATATGTAAACCTAGTGATTCTCAAGCCGGGCAATTTTGGTCCTCAAGAAAGATTGCCAGGTAACATACAGATGCCTACTTAAATTTGATAAGTGGCAAATAATTCTCCAATATACATATTTTCTAATATTGCATGGGACATATATATACTAAAAAATTATGAGTTGTTTATACGAAATTCAAATTGAACTGCACATCCTGTATTTTTATTTGCTAAATCTGGCAGCTTTACCCCAAGAAGACATTTAGCAATGTCAGGAGACATTTTTGGTTGTCACAGCTACTAGGGGTTGGGGAGCGGGGCTGCCAGTGAGTAGAGGCCAGGTTTACTGCTAAATATCACACGTTGCACAGGGGAGTTCCTCACAGCAAAGAATCGTTTTGGGCCCAGTCAGTAGCTTACAGGTTGTGTAACCCAGCTTTAAGCATTTAACGAGCACTGAGTCTGTGAGATAAATCAGGTCCACTGGGCATCAGGGAAAGGAGGCCCTCTGGGAAAAAAATAGCAGAGGGAAGTTCAGGGGTGAATAGGTGGGAGATTCACCCACATTCACTGTCTTTTCAAAGAGGACTAACATGGGCCTTGGCCACTCTAATGGAGAGTCACATGACAGGAGTTTTCTGCAGCCCACAGGCAGGCAGGGAACCTCTTGGCCATCAGAGAAGCTGTCACCAAACAGGCAGAGCCCCAAATGGCATCATGTTCTCCACCTGGCTGCTCGCTGCTGCTGCAACCAAGAGCGAACGAAACCTCAGCTCCGGAGCTGAGAAGGACCCGAGCCCACAACGGTGGGCACCATCAGCACAGCCGCCCGCCTTCACCCCAACCCCGGCCCACAGACATAATGAGGCCCCCACGTGGCTCTGTCCATGGGCAAGAAAAAAGTTTGGTTTGAACAGCAGACAAGCTGAATGAAAGAGCGCTTCCCCTGCCTTGTCAGAACTGTGACACTGTCATTTTGAAAATGTCGTCATGAGCATCAGCTTCTAGTCCCTCATACAGCAGAGATGAAACGTTAATAGACTTGATTAACTCCAAACCCCAGCACACAGTTTCTAGAATATTCCTTCTGAAAAATGGCCTCTGCTGGATGCTTTATCTTCATTAGCCATGATTTATTCAGTATCGCCATGGTCAGCTGCTTCCCAGGAGGAATTCTGTGTGCAGAGACATGAGCAATTCAATAATTCAGAGGGCTCCTCCTCAACCGTGTAAAGTTGCCTCAAGCAGTTCTGTCAAAAATAATTTAATTGCTCAGAGCCATCTTCAAACCCCCTAGATGCCAGACAATTGTTTCCTTTCCAGCAACACAAACAAGCGCAAGGCTCATCCATCTTGAATTTGCTCAAATATTATCATTGGTGCTATAGAAATTCTTTTGAATGACCTTAGTATTTTTATTGTACCAGTGTTTGTGGCCATGTTTCATTAGGATGTTCAGCTTTTATTTCACAAATCCATCCCAGAAAGTGAGGAAGATATCCGAGATGATAAATGTATTTTAAAAAAATGAGTATCGGGTTAAATTGCTATTGATGAATCAAAGAATATAATTTTTTAAGAAAATAACTCATAATCTCTCTCTCTTAGGTTTGCTTGTTTTTCTTCTTCTAAACATTTTTTATTCCTAGCTGCTTTAGAGGTCCCTTGTTTCTGTGGTATATTTGGGTAACAAGTTGAGGGTCTAAGAGGAATCTGATAAGGCAAAAGTCACAAATAAATGATCCGCAGAACTGTTCTTCAGAAGCAGGTGATTTTTTCTGGATAATGGAACATTCAGTGGGGCATGCAAACCATTACATAAATCAGCCATCTCTGCTCCCGCTGGCTTTCTCTTTGTGACAGCTGCACCCACTCCGTGGGAAAGCAGAGCTCAGTTCCCTTGTACGGAGACTGTGTTACAGATTACAGATTCTGTGTGCGCGTTGGGCTTGTGGAGCCACACAACCACTTACCTTGGCAATGACTTTCTACTCCATGTGAACTCTTCATCCACATGCCACTGTTTTAGGACTTGTCAAATCTACAAATACTCATCCTTTGCCCAGATGGCATCTTACTTTTATTGCAACAAGGTGGAAAATACCAGACACCTAGGGACAGAGTTCGCTGTCCCTTTATCCCACCAGCACAGGACGGGTCACTAGTATGGAGAGATCACCCAGGCAGCTCTCACCTCTGCCAGAAGGTGGTATTCTCCCCTGCTTGAACAGTTCTGGGCCCTGAAGAGGGCAGCCCCCTCCACACAGGGGCTGAGGACAGGGCTTACCAACACCCGCAAGCACCCAACTGGGCACATCTTCCAAAGGCCAGGAGTGGAGGCTGTCCTTCTATGCCCCTGGGGTCTGCAGGTAGACAGCCCATTTTGGTTAGGTCGTTTGCCTTTCCACAGACCTTAGGTCAGTAACCACAGAAATCAATCTCAGTGCCCACCAGAATCTACCAGGCTGCGAAAGCAGTTCTTGACCTTCTCTGACCCAGGAATCCAGGCATGTCCACGCTTCAAACTTGTAATTTGAGTACCGCCTCCAAGTCTCAGTGCATCCAACCCTGTCTTTGAGCACAAAATCATAGGCTGGGGCTAGAATCTGTTTTCTCCTGTTATTCCTCCCCTTCTACCTACAGGGAGCAGAAATAAAAATCTGTCCTCTATAAAGGAATCTTCCTTGACTGGACCTAAACTTGCTACCTTTGTATCATAAAAGAAAGGGAAAGAAAAATTGTGCATTTTAAAAGCCTGGTGGAGAGAACAGGAGGCTCTCTAGCCAGAAGGGGCTGGGCCGCAGCCTTGCCCATTCCCAGAGAGCCGCTGGCCAACAACAAGCAGGGCGGATTGAAAATGGGACAGTGACAAGACTATGGGATGAGGCAACCGGAGAGGTCAGTTCCACTGAGACTGGCTCTAAAGTGGACTCCCTGGAGTGACGCTGCTCTTGAATGCAGGATGACTCCCCAAGTCCATCCTGACTGAAAATGGTGGCAATGGATCTGTGCCCCGCCCTGTATGTCCTTGTGCATAAAGCACCTTACTCGCCACAGCAGACAGTCATCAGACGAGAGCTGGGCATGCGTTTAAGGGGAAGACTTCGAACAGTCTCAACAACGCATTATTTTTAGAACATGATTAAGAATCATCTTCAGCTGCCCAATTTCCTATTTCCTTCTAAACAGCCTCTGAAAAGACAGTACTGTATTCCTAAGATAGAATGGTAGAAGCACACAGAGTTCCAAGAAAAACAGCACAGTCATTGTTGGGAAGCCTTAAGTAATGGTCAGAAAGGGCAGGGGATGGCCTCTGGGCCTGTATTGGCAGGTGCCAGGGGTCAGGAATCACTTAGCGTGAAGTTCCCCAGTTAGACAACTTTCTGTTGTGCTTTTCCATTACACAACGCCTGGAAACTTAACACACATTGGAGTAAATGTGCTATGTCTATAGGAATGTGGAAGAAAAAAGCCACCAACCAAGAATTTGCCTATAATGACCATACTAGCCCAGTTCGTCATAACATAAATAAATTGGCATTTAATACACACCCAGTCAGAACAGATCTGAAGCTGTTGTGCACTCTAAATAGAAAAAAAAAAAATACTGTGACCCAAAAGTAATATTCTAGCCCAGGAGGCAGAATTAAAAGAAGTAATCACACACAATAAGAATACATATAAACATGCACGCGATCACTTGCTATTGGCAAAGTCCTCGGGGCTCAACATACAAAGACCCACTTTAGAAGAAACTGGAACATTTTTGGTTCTCTTTTACCTTGAAGATTTAACAGAATAGCCTGAGGAGAAAACTTCAATAATTCTAGAAATTAAAAATGACCTCTCTCCCTCTTGTGTGCTTCCTACTTTATATTTCCTGATTTGTTCTTCCTCCTAAAGGTGCGTTTGATGTCACACGTGCATGTTAGATTTGCTTAGAATATAAGCTTCCAGAGGCAAGGATCGTTCCACTTTTTCTTGCTGTGACTCTTCCTCACAGAAGGGCTCGGCTATCTACCGTGAATAACCAACGATGAGCGATTAAACACCAGTACATTACAAGGAAACCCGTGCTAGATGCTCATACTTCTTCACTTATATTATTTCATTATTTTAAAAAATTCTCTGCCCTCAGGTCATAAAATCCTGTCCACTGGGATGGGGTCTGGAACCCCCCAGGCAGGGAGGATTGTTCAGGGTGCAGCAACCTAGCAGAAACCCCTGGGGAGCTGACGGAACCTGAGAACTAGACGTGTGTGAGTGGAGGGAAAATGTCACGAGAAAGAGGCATCAAAATCATCTGAGCAAAATTCTTCGCAATTTGCTCCAAAGGCAGCCCTGCTTTGAGTGCCACAGAAACTCTGGGAAGACACTGCCTAAATCCCCAGGGATGAAGCAGAGCCCATTCCCTCTTACGCAGACTGGCAGGGCACACTGCATCCTTACAAGGAAGTGGCTACTCTGGCCCTCTGAGCAGCTTCTGTCCCCAGTCGGGCTGCATGCTTCTCTTCCCTCAAGTCGGTTGTGTTTGCTCCCAAACCTGTGCTTGGAACTGGAATTCTGTCATTTTTTTCCAGCTTTACTGAATTATGATTGAAAGATACAAATTGTATATATTTAGGTTTCACAATGTGATTTTTTTCCCCAAAGGTATACAACGTGATGATGTAATATATGCACGCATTGTGAAATGATTACCAGAGTCAAGTTCACATCCATCGCCTCACATAGTTACCTCTTTGTGTGTGTGTTTGCGATAGGAACACTTAACATCTACTCTCTTAGCACGTGTCAAGTATACAATACTATCATTCTGTACTTTTACAAAAGTCATATGAGTGTTAAGTATTCTCACTCACACAGAGGAGGACTCCAACTGAGGCAAAATGTTCAAACGTTCAGCGGAGCCTGTAGTCTAATGTTCACTCACCCACCCATGGATTCTGCCAATCCCGAGGGAAGATAGAGACAGCCCTCCGTGGCTCTGCCCCTCCCCCAGCATCTCTGAGAACCACCAGGGCCGAGCACTGCCACTTACTCTGCAAGCAAAAGCTGCGAATCAGATTCAGAGCCCCAAATTTCTAAAACTGCAGGAAGTAATATGTTCTATTGGAACACACAACAACAGAAAAGCAACTTTTCTTTGGCTTACAAACTGAAGAAGAACAGTTGTGTTTATTAAAATGTCTCAAAATAATTAATTCATAGATATCACTTGGAAAGACTCAAAGGGGAAAGGTCTGTGTTTGTATTTAAAAATTCAAAATAGTGAAATATTTAGGATGTCAATCCAAAGCTCTAGCAAATCAATATTACTGAATATTTCAGCAAGATTGCATGATGTTTCTTAAAGAAATGGCATTAGGGTTTTCCCCCCATGTTCAGTATTAAATGTAAAAATTACATATCAAAGAAATAAATAATAGAAAATCATTCTGGGTTTAATTTTATTTTAAATGAATATGGAATAAATGAAGCATTGATGTGCTAATCCAATGCTATTTATTGTGGGAAAAGAAAATTGACCTTGGTAGAAAGACTCTTTGGTATTTAAAATGATTGCTAAAATATGAATATGTCATAGACATTGTACTTGGGTTTTAAATATTCCAAGGTTAACTACTTACATCCTTTCCATTATGAAAGTACCCTTGAAACTAGAAATGGAAATGTTCTTTTAAGATGGTCATCTATTTCTGGGAGGTGTTGCGGAATTGTTACTGCCCAAATGCTGCTTGTTCTCTGTACACTGTGGAGTCTTTTAAGAACAAAGACTTATTCTCAATTCAAGTTGGACCAAGCTATACCAACTGTACTCTAGAATTGTCTCGGAAATTCTGTATTCGCTGGGAGGATAGAACAAAATAATTAGGAGATGGTGCTCAGAGATGTTCAGGGAACAATATCCTTGCTGTGTTTCACAGTTTTTTCTTTCGATTGTTTCTCTACCTTTTGCCATTTCTCCCACTCACTCTTCAGGCCAGCAAATAGACGATCCCAGAGAATAAGAATATTATATGTTTATTGGTTAATTTACTTGGGATTGATATTGAGGCACCACACATCTAACCATCCAGGGGTTTCCATCGAATTTTTTTGCAGCCTAGTAAGAATAGATGCGCATGACAACTATTGATTCTGCTTCGTTTTACATACCACATATAGCCAGTCATAATGCATGCATCTTGTATCGTTGACATTTCAATCACCTCGCATTGAATCAGACGATGTTAGTCATTTTCAAGTTCAGATTTCTGTCTCTTGCACATGGGTTACATAATTCAATTTAAATGCTTCCTTCCTGTAGAGACTAGCCTAAAGGGGCACTACATGCAACATTATCAGAATATAAAAGCATGGCACCGGCTCTCTTCCTCAATGACTGAGTTGAAATCGAGGCCATTCATTAATTCAATATTTACTGAGTGCCTACTGTGCATCAGGCTGTGAACAATGACATAAACAGAGCCATTCCAACATGGAGTCAGAGCCCTCTTCTTGGGATTTCCCTTGCCCTCTTCCCTTCTGGGTGCTAGCTCCATGCTGCTGCATCTGGGAGCTCACCTTCTCTCAGAGACATCCCCTCTCATGCAACCTGCCCAAGCGCTGCCTAAACAAAGCTCATAATGTGTAATTTACCATCCTTTAATGGTCATGTATTTCCTTGATCAGCCTTGAAATTCTCAATCTCACCACACATACTCTGCATTTTCACCTTGAGCTTTTTAAACTTAATATCTTCAGGGCAAAATGCCCTCATTCTTTTCTATAGCTGCTTAGTACTCCACTGTACAGGTGTGCCAGGGTGTATGCAACCAGTTTCTATTGAAGGACACTTGGATTATTTTAAGTCTTTTGCTATTACAATAATGCTACAATTAATAACCTGGTACGTTCATCAGTTTGTTCCTGTGCAGGCAGATCAATAGGATAAATCCCCAGAAGTTGGATTGCTGGGTCAAACGGTAAATACATCTGTATTTTTCAAAAACATTGCCGAGTTATTCCTCTTAGCAAACACACACATGAGACTATCTATGTAACCACAGCCTCTCAATTTACCAATATGGTAGGTAAAACAAATGTTATACAAACGTTTAATCTTGCATTTCTCACATGGTAAATGTTGTTTCATAATATTTGTTAAAATGTCTGTCTCTGCCACTGCATTGTGATACCCTTGAAGTCTAGGACCATTTCTTACTCATCTTTGTGTCCCATTGCTTAGCTAGCAAAGTTCCTGGTGCAGAATAGCTTCCTCCACCTCCCTGCCCCCACCAAAAAATATATTTACTGAGTTGAATTAATCACCACTTCAGCCTAGAGAGGCCCACCCCAGGCCTTTCCACTGTGGCATGTGCTGCTGACTTTCATATTCTTGCCAATATTCTCTGGTGAATAAACCTTCTTGGCTCACACTCATTGATAGGCCAGAATTCCCTAAGGATGAATGCACCAATCCAACCCAGCAGCCCTCAACCAATGCCTGAAGAGAGATGGTGTCTAAATAGCCCAGCGAGCCTATCCATTGGAGGCACACCTCTTAGTGAGGTGGTCAGCACTAAGAAACCCTCATGGGATAAAACTCTTGCCCACAGTGGGAAGTGTCTTGATCACGTACCCATCATTGGCTTCCCATCTTTCCTTCCCTTCGTGTTCACTTCCCTACTCCCTTGTTGGAGTTTTCTTAAATCGCCTCCCAAACACAATTTGCACTTTCTCAGGTTTTTTTTTTTTTAATAGGAGAACTGAAATAAAGACAGTAAACTTCTTTTCCAAATGAAGAAACCAAGGTGCAAAGAAAATAAGTGAAGTGTTCATGGCGTAGCTAGTAAGTGCTGAACCTACATGCTCTGGCTTATAAAAATGTACCTCTCTTGAATGTGGAGTTTTTCTTCATGATCAATAAAAAGCACCATTGAGACATGGATGAACGGTACAGGAACAAGAAGAAGAAAAAATTCTATCTCAGAGACAGCACAGGACTATATAAAATGAATGGTAAATAAGCAAAGCGGTTCTCACCTACATGCTTACTAAGTGCCAGACATTGTTTTGAGTGCCTTTTGTGTGTTGGTTCATTTAACACAAAACTCTCTAAGGCAGGTGCATTATCAGCCTCCCTTGTTCACAGATGAAGAAATTAGAACACAGCATTTAAGTAACTTGTCAAAGGTCACACTCAGCCAGGTCTGACTTCTGGATTTCTGCTCATAGCCATGAAACTACACTCCCTCTGGGGAAGTGCCAGAGAAATTCTAGAAGTGACAGATTACTATTGGCTTTTGGCAGCAGGGGTCTTGAAAAGAGAACATGGGATTATGCCTAATTAAGGACTAATTCTTCCTATGACTATAAAAAAAACTCATGTCAGCTAGGGTATTTTCAGGGGCAGAAAGTAAATATGTAAGAAAAAATGACTTAAACAACAGGGGTTGACTAATAAATGTCACAAAATAAGAGATCTTGTGGCAGGGTTTCCAAACATGGTTAATTCAGAAGTTAAATGACATCAAAGCAGCAGTGACTCATATAGTCATTATTTGCTTGCCACCGAATTCCATCTTCTTTGTGATTCTCTTGGTTCTTCATCATGGTCTTTCGCGAGTTGCCTTAGTTCCAAGTAGCAAGTATTATCAGAAGGCGGGGAGGGAATCTATCCTAGAATCCCCCAGAAGACATCGTCTTGGTCTCATTGGCCATGATTGGGTCGCATGATCTAGATGTAGGGTAAGCTGGGACAATGAGTCTCTGGCATTCTCAGTCTCCATCGTGGAAAGCAGGTTCTGCTGGAAACAAAAGAGTGGCCAGAGACTTGTAGGAAAAAGCAACCGGGCATGATGTCACATTGCTTATATCCCATGATGAAGCATTCTTTTCTGGCTCTGCTGAAATTTGGAAAAACCAGAACCCAATTGCTTCGCAAAGACAGTCACGAGAAAACAATTCAAGATGGTGCTCAGGATCAGAGCCGAAGACTGCACCATCTGATGATGTCATATTTCAGAGCAGGACTTCAGACAGGCTGGAAACCAGGACCAGAAGGAGTCAGTCCCATTTCGAACAGAGAGGCACCATGTCGAGTGTATTAAGGAGGCTTTAGAGACTGGCTATGAAATCCAGACTAGAGTCAGAAGAAGCGGGATTACTGAACTCAGCCAATTAATGAATGTTCAGTGAGTATTAACTCTGCTTTGGGCACTGTATTAAACCCTGGAGGGGAGGACGCCGAGATATCCAATGTGTATCCTGACCTCAAGAAAGACATAAAATTCTAATAATAGTCAGCATGAATTGAGTATTTACTATTTGCAAAGTCTGTTTAAAACAATTTACATTGTTCTAGACACTAGGATGTGTATTTAAGCCCCAGAGTAACCCTATGAGAGAGGTTATATTTATTAGCCCCACTTATCGATACAGAAACTGAGACTAGGAAGGAAAGGAGCCATGAAGAGTGTAAATAAGCTTGAGAGTAAGACACTCAATACTTGTTGACTGCTTTTATAAAGTAAAAACCCAATTAAGTATATATTTAGCCAACTGCCCATGTTTAACAATTGATTGCTTCCAATTTACAGTATTACAATGATTGGAGAGATTAACATTTTGTGTGTATTTGGGCAATTTTCTCAGAATAAATTCCCATACATGAAAATATTGATGAAGGGTCACAACAATTTTGGGATTTTTGTATGTATTGACAAATCACTGTTTGGAAAGTTTGAAGCAATTTAGACTCATAATAGCAGATAAGACTACTCATTTCATCACATAACAGCACTGAACATTATTTTTAAAAAACACATTTGTTGGGTTTATAGAATAAAATGTTATCTCTGTTTCAACTTGAAAGAAAAAGAATTGAAGACAGTGGCTGTAAACTCTCAGAAAAGACTGGGTATAATATCATATGGCACTATAAAGATCGAGCTGTAAGTTCAAATTGACTCTTTAAGAGAGGTTGAGACTCAGCCCAAGACAGATAGACAGAGATATCAGCACCCAGGGTGACACGACAGACAGAGTCGTCCTAGCTTCCATGACTATTATGAGAAGCTGCTGACACAGAGCCTGGTTCCCCGGTTAGAGGGAACCTGGGAGGCCATCGCATGACAGTGGACAGTTTCACCTGATTCGTGGAGCCAAGACAGTAGCCAAGAGGCCAGAGAGACCATCGAAACATTCAGGAGTATAGCAAAGCCTGCTGGCCGGGCTCTTGGGACGATTCCGAGAATTTGAAGTTGATAGAACGTGAAATTGAAGTAGCCCTCGGACATACCGAGAGACGTCAGCCTTTAGATTTACAGCTGCAGGTGAGCTCAGAATGAAAGCACTGCTTAGGCCCTCCCAGCAGCATGTAATCTTTTCCTGCAAATGGAGGGCGACCAGTTCCTCCCAGCTTGCCTGAGTCTCTCCCTGTTTCATCGCTGAGAGTTCCACACCTGGGAAACCTTTCAGTGCTGGGATGGTTGGTCACCCTACAATTGATAGACTCATCCAACCGAGGTTGCCCTGACAACCTAATTGATGGATAAGGGAGAAGGAAAAGTTAGAGGTTTGAGAGGGGGAGTTTGTCCCTCTCTCAATATTAAGTTCCCATAACAAATCCCCCTGAAGCCAGAATAAAAGAGTTTCTTATAAACATGAGGTGTCTTGGAATCAGGAGGTTCTCCGCTCGCTTGTGTTATAGCACCCAAGCTGTCCAAAATGGTAGCCACTAGCGACATGTGACTATTGAGCCCTTGAAATGTGCAAGTCCGAACTGAGATATGCTGGGGGCAACCCAATGTAAAACAACCGCTTGATTAGAAGACTTACTACCAAGAAAAAAAAAATGTAAAGCCTCTCATTAATATGCATTATATTGATTACATGAAATGATAATCTGGATACTTAGGGTTCACTTAAATATATTATTAGAATTAATCTCACCTGTTTCTTTTTACATCTTTTAATACGGCTGTTAAAATTTTTTAATTACATGTATGGCTCACACCATATTTCTGTCGGACAACGCTCTTGTAAAAAGATAATTCTAGGGAGAATGTCTCTCTTAAGAGGGGATCCTCTTTGTTTGCTTGCTATGGTTTACAAAACCAATTTAGACATTAATTAGTTAAAATCGTGCAAATCATGCAAAGGCCTCAGAGGAGGTCTGCAGCAGGAACTGCGTTGCCTTAGACTTGGACCCGGTTAAGGCAGAAATGCTGCGCAAAGCACACTCATGCTTTCTTGTGACCATTGGTTCCAGGCCAAGACACAGCGCACAGAAAAATAACGCCGATGAGTTCATTGTTCTGAACTTATGGCCAAATGGGCTCCTGGCTCTTTCCATATAGTTTGAATCTCTTACGACCAGGAGATACAAAACACACTTGTTAAAACAGTAACTAATGCAATCCAAGTCATTTATTTTTAAACTTTTGGGTACCGAGCAACGTTTGGCTCTTCAAAGATGGTAATGATGGTAAGCCTTACATTTGTGTAAGTTTTTATATTTTCCAAGTTCTTTACAGTTTTTCTTTTGTAATTTCCATTTGAATGTAACTAGATATCCCCATGAGGCAATCTGAGCTGTCTTTTCGTGCACATTTTATGGGCCAGAGCTGTCTCAAGTCTTCTTAATCCTGCTTAGTGTTCTTTTGGCTACATCCAGTAATGCAATGGAGCCAGATTCTCCCCACTCACGAAAGCCAGTTAGGCACATCTCCTCACAATGCAGCATTTGCATCACGTTGGTGACTTGAACTTAGCCATGGTGTATTTATACCACAATGACTAGTAAATGCTACAAACCAGGTTTGTTTATTTTGTTGTTACTGTTGTCTTTACTAGAGAGCCAGTTATTAAACATTTAATAGCATACCAGTAGGTACACATCCAAGAATGCGAGAACTTCAGGATTAGAAGATATGGGTTAGAAAGCATGAGCAGATACACAAATTCTCTGAGTTCAAGGACTGAATTCTATAGAGATAAGAGTTTTTTCAAGTCAAAAGAGTCACTCTACCTTCAGTTTGTACATTATAAGAAAATGATGATGCTCCTTCTTTATGCAGATAAGCCAAGGCCAAAATCATTTAAACCTGAACAGCATTCCTTCAGAGAAAGTGGAAATCACCCTCTCAGCTAATACTAATTGTTTGCTTCTGTCTTTCTGTTCTTTCTTCCTATCTATCTATCTATCTATCTATCTATCTATCTATCTATCTATCTATCATCTATCGTCATCATCTCTCTACCTAACCTCTATCTATCGATCATCGATCATCTCTCTCCTATTGGATATATATCCTGTCGAATTTCTCTGGGACACCCTGGCTGTCTCCCCTCCCTTCCCCTCTCCTCCGTCCTCCTCACCCTCTCTCTCTCTCTCTCTCTCTCTCTTTCTCTATCCATCCATCTCTCCATCTATCTATCTATCCGTATCTCTATCTCCTTCTCCCTTTACATCCCTCTTTCTGTTTATCTTTCTTTGCCTTTGCGTGTGTCTTGTAGGTGAGGAAAAACAATTTTCTGAGTTCTTAGCTGAGAGTCCTGTAATAAAAAAAAAAAACACAAGTTAACAAGAAAAAAACAAGTTTATTAACACATATACCTCAAATATACATGGGAGACACCCAGGGAAAAATGAGTAACTCCCTGAGGTGGCTTAGAATTCAGGATTAAATACTATCTTAATAGAAAAAGGAGAGGAGGGTTGTAGGCCTCTTTGAGAAAAGGAAATGATTTTTAGGAAAGATGAACAAGCCCTTAGAAGAATATATGGGAGATATGATAGTTCGTGACGTTTATTTGGGTGTGATGTTGACTTCTAGTCTCCTCTCCTGTGACAAGAGTCCATCTTCCCTGGTAGATGAAACTCCCAGGATGGGGATTTATGACAATTGAGTTCCTTTTGGAGAATCTCTCTTGAGGAAGATAAGGGGAGTTCAGAGAAAATCTCTCCCTGTGTTTACTGTTTTTCAAGTGCCTACAGCTCAAAATCATCAATATACCAAAGTAGCATATTTTGGGGTGGCTTGTCCTGAACTCTTACAGTTATAATTTGGGGTGGCATATTCTGCTACCTTTCAGTCTCAATCATACACACACAAAGACACCATTTTACTACACAGATTACTATGAGATAGGGCTAGAAATTCAAGAAACCAAATAACACCAGTACAATGCCTTCATCCAAAATAAGCTGGGGTAAAATGCTTCATGTTCTTCAATGGAAAAACAATCAAGCACTAAATTCACTGGTGAGGGGAAAGGCTTTAAAACCGGAAAAGAAAGGAGATACTGGCGGTGAAAATCTATATATACCTAAAAGGAAATCATATCAATCATATGCGTTTGTCTTATATCAAATCAAGCCCACTTTTTTCTCAATGAGTTCATTATTTCCCAACAAGAGAGCCAGATTAGATAATCACATATGAATTTCATATCATGCTTACTAACTAAAGTTTGTACTTGGCAGTCACTTGAAAAGAGCTGCTCTAAGACAAACTATTCTAAATGAGAGCCTTTGGGGGGCCATTTTCTTTTAACTCATCCCCTCCCTTCCCACACATCAATGAACTAAACAAAACGCTTACCAGATGGTTGTAACTCTGGATCTTGGTTAATTCTGAAGTTCACATATCTGAGAGCCTGGAAATCAGATGGAGCTGAACAAATAGACCAAGAACCAGAGGTCTCAAACTGTATGCCATCGGTCCATAAAAGCATGGCCCAAGGTTGTTTTATTACAATGCCTTTATTTTTTGTTTAAGCTAACATTGAAAAATCAGGAGGTTTTCAGTAAAAATACAGATTTGGGGGATTTCTGTAAGAATAAGAAGCTAACACAGTGGGACGTGAACATCAAAGCAAGAGCAGGCAGAGCTTTACTCATTGTCTTGGAGACATTTAAGTTTGCAATCCTGCAACAGAACAAAAAAAAAAATGCATTATCACCCTAAAGTGATAAGAAGTAAAGGAATAAGTCACATCAAGTGGCTCTTTGGATTCTCAAAACCTGCTATGTTCAGTGGCTTTTGTACCCAACAGGCCCCTCTAACCCAGCCACAATCCAGAATTATGGTTGTGGGTCCACCATCCCCATTTGCCCTTCTGAAATCAAAAGGTTCTGCGAACCAAGAGCTTCCTCGTAATGCCTTTGGTAGCGACAGCTGATGTGAACTGACTGACGGTAGACATTTATCGTCTTACTTTTTCCCACTTAGTGTGAACATTCGTGCACATAGCTGCAGAAATGAATGCATTTGACTCTATGGTGTTGCCTCTGCACCTGATGGTGGTGTTTGGTAGTATACAACACAGACACCACACTACCTTTCAAAAAACCCCAATCCTGCAGTCTGAGCATAGCTAGCCCTGAAGGTTTGTGGCAGATGCCTTGGGATCCAAATATATAAAGCACTTGGAACAGTGTCATTATTTGGGAAGCACTAGATAAGTGATTACTATTAAACAATTAGAATCACAGTTTCCAGTCCTTAAGAAGTTCATGAATAGGGGACAGGAGTCAGAAATGTAAAAATGACAATATTGTCACTGGAAGTGGAATACAAGTGTTGGCCAATGGTAGTTTTTGGTGGCAAGAAGAGGGAAGGAGTTTTAAGCATAAGGTGGTCTAATGTCCCATTTTAAGTTGCTTGCTATACTGATGCAATCAACACACATGCGTGCACGCACACTGCCATTGCCTGAAGCATTCACTAAGTCTATTATAAACAGAACCTTGAGTCGGGAGTACTACTTGGATTGAAAAGGAAGCAGCACCACCCAATGCAGAAAAGAGTGGCCATGAACAGAGGTGAACAGCAGAGAGAGGCCATGGATTCAGCAGAGCCAAGGGTGTTAAGGGGAAGGGACGCTGGGCTTCCAGAATTATGTGACTTTTTAACTTCAGCCTTATAAAGCAAGCTGAAAGTTTGGGGAATCTCCCAGTGCTGACGCTGGATTGTTCACGCAAATAGCATCATTTCAGAACCAACACCAGCATGTGTGTAAAAACTTTAATAATTCCACCTCGCTACATTGAAGGGCCAAACCCACCTTCCTTAGTGCTTTAAAAGTACTTTAAACATTTAAGTTTAACATCAATCTGTGTTACAAATATTTGTGTAACATATGTGTTTGTGTGTGTATATATCTATTTAATATGTGCTTTAATATGTGTGTATCCATATATTTTCTTTTCCTGGGCTAAGATAAAAATTTCTCAAGGCAGAGACAGTTTCTTCATTTATTTATCTTTGTTACTCCAAAATCTCCTGCAGAGCCTAGAAGATACTCAATGTTTGTCAAATGACACAAAGTCGGCTTGACTTGGCCCATCTTCATTTCACCCTCCCTTATCGCTAAGGACCAGAAACTCGAGCCTCTGAAGGACTGAGGGCCTCTCTAGCTGATCATAGATAAGGCCACATAACTCAGCGGTCCTCAACCTCTTTGGCACCAGGGACCAGCACTCCTATGAGAATCTACTGCCTGATGACCTGAGGTGGAGCTGAGGCGGTGATGTTGGCACTGGGGAGCGGCTGCAAATACAGATGAAGCTTAGCTCACTCGCCCACTGTTCACCTCTGGCTGTGCGGTCGGTTCCTAACAGGCCACAGATGGTACCGGTCCACGGCCCAGGGTTTGGGGACCCCTGATAAAACTCAAGCTGGAACTGTCTTGCTCGCACCTCCTTAAGACCCTGGATTGTTGGATCGTCCCATCTGGTAATGATCTTATGAAATAGCTCCACAAATCATGAGTCTGTCTTTTAAGGTCTTTACTTTGGATGAGCATCCACTCAAGTGATTTTCTTGACTCTTCCTCTGGTTCATTTAGTCTTTCTCTCGCCGTAACTCCACCTGTATCCCATTTTCCCCTAAAGAACCTTAACACTTCCTGTTCCTTTTGTCTGCATTATATCTTCTCTACTCTGGTTTAGTCTCTTTGCAGTAAAAAAAAAAAATCCACTCCCAAGATCAATATTCCTCATGTCGCATGCATTCAGGACCTACTATGTGCTGATGAAAAGTGCAAAAAACATAGATCTAATCCGTGCTTTCATGAAACTTATGATTTCATGAGGGATTCAAGCATTAAATACCTACACAAATAGGTATATGGTTGCAAACCGAACAAGAAGGAAACAAAAATTCTTCTATGGAAGCATATAAGGAAGCAAGCTGAGCTAGATAAGGGGGTTGGGCTAGGCTTGCTTGAAGAAATGACATGTAAATCGAGCTATGAAGGGTAATTAGGAACCAGGGGAGGAGAAGGAGAAGAGGATGCCGGGCAAAGGGAAGAATGTGTGCTTCGGCCCTGCAGCAGGCAGGAAAAAAGCATGAGTAAAAAATTGAACAGCCAGAATGATCTGAGCCCAGAGAGCAAAACAGTGAGGAAGCAGGGGCCAGACGCCACTGCGTCTTACCATCATAGTAAGGATTACTATAAATGAAAAAGCTCGAATGTGCCACAAAAGGGAGTACAGCTGTACTGTAACACACTTATAATTACTCAACAGCACTATTCACTTGGGAAGGAAGAGTTACTAGAGAATAGAAACTCGTTTTCTGTATTTGTTTTCTATGTAATTACGATGGATTTGCTTTCTTCCTTGTCTGAAGGGAGATGCTAGAAAATTATTATCTAACTTGCCCTAAAAGTGTTCTGTTTATTTCTGATGTGTTGGAAATGCTCAGAAGGAGAAAGGTTTAAAACCCACTTACCACCCCTTTAAGAGTCAAATTGGCCTGAGCAGACTGTAAAATTATAGACCCTATTAGCAAAATGGAGACTCCATGCTAATTGCCTATTGATCAAAGAAGAGAAAGAGAATTAAAATAAGCAAGTTATTAACATTTTTGCTAAAATAGTTTCTTTTCCTGATTGGAAGGTAATTATAACTAGATGAGACATGAGCATTTTATATATGTAGCGGCACTGTGGTGCGGTTTCGTGAAAACCAACACTGGAAAATGAACAAACCCACATTCCCTGGTGACTTGCTCTGGACCAGTGATGACCAAGCTTTGTAAAGCAGCTCTTCCACTTATAAACATGTGTCAGGGAGGAAATCCTGGCGGAAAAATTTGATCATGTTAAAGAATATTTTAATTTTATAGCTTCTGCTGATTCTTTGTGTTGCTGGGGGTTAACATTTGATGTTGGAGGCAATTCTATTTATGGCATTGTCTAGCTATGCGAAGTCTGCCCCTAGAGCTTGGATGTGGGGAACAAAGCTGTTCTGAATAATAAAGTAAAAGCCTGTCACCACTAAGGGCAGAGAGGATCCTTGTGAATTATATTGCCTTCAGGAAAATGTTTTTCTTCCTTAATGTATCAGAAGGATATTGTCTACACTCAACTTTATTCATCCTTGGGAGATATGTTTTGTTCAATAGCTATTTTTATCTCATCGTAGTGCAGGGTGTCAAATGAGTGACAAGGTCCATTTCAGACTGGCCCACTAAGACCCTGCACCCTCCTGTGGTATTATTTAAAATGAGAAAAGTCAGATTCTAAGAAACTATTGTAGATTACCATATTTTAATCATTGTTACTCAGGTGGAAAATGGCGATGGATCATAAGAGTAAACCAAACCCTATGGATCAGTGAAGGGATCACCTTGAAAGTAAGGGTGGTTGAGATTCATACAATAAATAATGAAAGGAGGGCTCTCTGAAGATGGAGGAAGGTGGTCTAACCTGAAGGTTCAGCTGGAGAAGGATTTGTTTCCAAGCTCACGTAGTTGTTGGAAATAGTTCCTTGTGGGTTGCTGGACAGAGGGTCTCAGTTTCTTATGGGCTGTTGGCTGGAGGTTGACTTCAGCTCCTCGCCGTGTGTTCCTCTCCATATGACAACATAAAACATGGCAGCTTGCTTCTTCAAAGCCAACAAGGGAAGAAAAGTCT
>NW_006440643.1:151527-163293 GCF_000325575.1 Pteropus alecto | reverse complement strand
AATCTTTGGAACACAATCACGTATGGGTAATCATATACATCCCATCACCCTTGCTATATTCTATTGCTTAGAAACAAGCCACATGTCCCACTTACACTCAAGTGGAGGGGATTATGTAAGGGTGTGAACACCAGGAGATGGGGATCGTGTGGGCCACCCTGGGATCTGTCTGCCACGAGTGGAAAAGTTTGAGAAGAAAAACCTTAAGTTATTGCTGGCTACCAGCATCTCAGCCATAATAGTTTATCAATCAAGAAACACAGATGAAGAGTAAAGACTTTTCTTTCATGAATCAAGACACAGCTTATTCACAGAGGAACGATTAACACAATGCCAACTTAAATAATAATAGTCGTGTGTGTCTGAATTATTTTTATTTAAAAAATAAAAGCACTGGAAAAGAAGGACAATACAAAAGCAAAGGAAGGACAGAAGCTGGGGGAAGAGCCAGAATTGGACCGAGCTGACTCTTAGATCCAATTTGTTCTTGCCCAGATTTTGTCTGACTTCCAAGCTCTGATGGTCTTGCTCATCCACGAGCTGATGTTGCACACTAGTTATTTATGTGGACTCTGCTGCCCACTGCTTGGCTCTGATCCCTTGTTTCACCTGTTATCGGCTGGGTAAATTACTCACACCCTCTGTGAATGCCTACTGACTGTAAAATAGGATCACAAAAACACCTACTTCAAAGAGTTGATGGAATGAAACAAGTTGCAGCATAGAAAATGCCTAGAACAGTGCCCAGACACAGGAAATGCTTCATAAATGGGAACTACTACTGTCGTTCCTTGAACAAGTATTGATTGGGTGTCCGTTATGTGTACAATTAGACCATCTCTTTCACTAACCAATTATTCTAGGGCCACACGCAAATTTCATCATGTGTTTCCTTTTGTGACAATGCCATTGTGGTGGCCTTAGTAATGCGGTGCTTGGATGGCTCAATTTTTTTTTTAATTGACTCAATGCATCATAAAGTTCTACACTGCTCTAAAACTACTGTAATTCATTGCAACAGCACTTCATTGATGTAGTTCAGCCAATTTATTTTCCCCCTCTTCAAGAAGAAAAAGTAGGATCCATAATTTCTCATCTATCATTAGGCAAGTGGCCAGCCTCCTCAGAATGCCTGACCTATCATGTAAAACCACTGACATCCATGGTGGTAGTCACCCGTTCTGACTTCCGACCATGAAATTCAACTTCATATTTATCCTTCATTTTCTGTCTCTCTTATATTCAAAACTAGAGTCATTACACTAGTCCTCGTATTTTAAAACATTTAGTCATAGTAACCCAGGAGCCGAAAGAAAGCTATGAAATTTGATGATTGTTACTCAGTTTGGGAAGATACATAATTCCTGACATTGCCCCTCACTGCTCAGGCTGGTAGCACTCAGATTGCATTTCCTGCTATATTTTTTGTCTTTGCTTGACAAAATTCCTCACCTATTACATTTTTGCAAAGATCGGCGTAAAGCAATTTTTCTCAAACTTTAACGAGCACACAACCCCTTGGCAATCGAATTGAAGTTCAGATTCTGCTTCAGTATGTCTGAGGAGGGGATTGAGAGTCTGCAGACTGACAGCTCCCAGGTCATGCCCATGCTGCAAATCGAAGGACCACACTTTGAGTAGAAAGGATTTAAAGGACAGACGCCAAGACCAGTTACAAAATCAAACTTAGATGAGCTGCTTGAGAGATTGCAAACCGCTCTCAACTGTGAAGTTAGCTCTCAATGGTGAAATTCAACACTGGCCGCTCTGTGAGCACCATCTGTCATGGCGTTGCCTACAGAGGTGTCCTATGGGTGATGGACCCTGGGAAAGGGTGTTGGCCTCGTCTATAACAAGCCTTTTAAAAGCAAAAACTGTCTTCAAGCCAAAGAGGATTCACCTTATATTTGTGGTTGTAAAAATTGGGTTTATTTGGGGGCGGGAGGAGAAGGAGGAATTGTCACTGATCTATTATGCTCAGAAAATATTAGGCATCTTACCCCTCAGGTCTGATTTTGAGATTGTAGTCCTGAGGGTATGTGGGGGTTTTTTTTCACCTTCTGCCAAGAACGACAAGTGACCACAGATGGGCCCAGAGATGGCTTTGAGCTTTGATCTTTCAGAATCCATATTAAGTGGTTGGAAGAAATGCCCTATGAAATCAATTGGGTTGAATCGGGTTGAATAGTTTTGAAGCCAATTCCTGAAAATGGGGAAGAGACAATGACCAGGACACAGACGTGATCAATGCAGCCCCATCTCAATATGCTTTGAGAAGAAAGGAGATCCAACTGTTCCTTTAGATCTCTGTGTCACAATCTTGTGTGCATGCCAGAATCACTGATGCCTGAGTCCTACCCCAGACTCTGATGTCAGTGGCCTGGGGTGGGCCCAGGAGGTTCTAATATGTAGCCAAGGCTGAGAAATACTGTTCTAGAGCAGTGAGTCTCAAAATTGAGTGAGCATCCAAATCACCTGGAAGCCTTGTTAAAACAGATTCCTAGATCCCACCCCCAGAGTTCCTGATTCAGTGAGTTTAGAGTAAGCCTGAGAATTTGCACTTCTAATAAGTAATCAGGTGATGCCACTGCTGCTGGTCTTGGGCCACACTTTAGAACCATTGTTTTAGCTCAGAGGCCAGCCAATTATAGCTCTGGGACCAAATCCTGCCCTCCACCTGTTTTTGTAAGTAAAGTTTTATTGGAACACAGCGTCGCCCATTGGTTTACATAATGCCTGAGGCAGAGTTGAGTCCTTGCAACAGAGACCATTTGGCTGGTAAGTCCTAAAATATTTACTAACTGATCTTTTACAGAAAAAGTTTGCCAACCCTTACTGTAGGTGCAAAGGGTTCTCAACAAGGAAACTACATTATCTGCCTTAACAGTTTTACTCTTTAGAGAGATGGGTTACAAGAAGTGTTGGTAGCCATGGGGAAATGAAATGGAAGGGGGAAGGGGAGCCAGGAAAAGGGAACTCAAAGGCATTTTATAATTTCTCAAACTTCACTACCACCCTCTCTCTTCAAAGTGTGGTCCCTGCCTCACAGCATCACCATCACATGGAACTTGTTAGAAGTGCGTGTTTTTAGGACCCACCTAAAACATACTGGGAGCCCAGGAATCTGTTTCAACAAGGTGAGTCTGATAGACTCTGGAATTGGAGAACCATTAGTAGAGCACTCAGGGACTATAAAGTACACGCACTTTATCTAACTCATAATCACAAGATGAAAACTTTAGTATCACTTTGTCCTTTGAGTTAATTCAACAGTAACTTTAACTGCTGAGTATATGATTTTTTATGAAAACATGGATAGATGGTATGACCTATTGAAGGAATACTTTGGTTAATCCAAACAACCAGAAGTTGAAGGAAGCTACTAGTTAAACAGCGTCTCAAATGTTAGGTTATTAACATCAAGTGGAGGGTTTGTGAAACACAGATTACTCAGCCCAACCAGAGTTCCTGATTCAGTAGGTTTGCCTGAGAAGTTGCATTTTTAACAAATTTTCAGGTGAGGCTGATGCTGCTGGGCGAGATACCACTCCAAGAACTGTTGAGTTTAAGTATTATCTTTAGCATTCTGGAAAAGTGGACTTTCTTATGAGCTCTGAGTGTAAGAAGGAGTATGAATGGGTATGTAGTGGGTCTAGTGAAGACCAGGACTTTTTTCTAAATGTTTGTCAAAGACAGTGGGAGCAGAAAAAAAAAGGTTGAGATGTGACTTTGGGATTCGAGTCAGGGAGAAACCCCAGTTGCAAAATCCTGTTTCTTCTTGAGGGTACTAGATTGAAAGTTAGAGCTAGCAGCAAGAGGCGAATTATTCTCTTCTTTGGAAAGCTATAATTAATGATGACTTGACATTGCTCAGACGCTCAAGCTGGCTTGATGAGCTGTTTTAGATATGAAAACTGTGAAGTTAGAAGGAGCAAGTACTGAGAGATCTACAGCTTGGTAGCAATGAGAAATCAAAGACATTCTGAAAGTAGCAAAAGTTCACATAAATAGAGATTGACAGCAGATGAGTCCAGTGAGTAGAGACCTTGGCGAACTCGTGTGTTTCTTGTTTTCTTATTTGCTCCCTATCCTTTGAACCTGCCACTCAGTGACAGGGAAAAAGATTGTTGAGCTCTCTCTCAGCTCTCTTTTGTGTTCCCTTCATTTTCGGGCATGTTCTTGGTAGCCCCATGCTTTCTCAGCTCAGCGACCTCAGCCAAAAGAGAGCTTCTCTTTCCCAAGAGTTGAAACAAAGGTCCAGGGATTAGCTTTGGTGGGATTGACTTTGGTCAGTGTCTACCCCCAAGTCATTCATTCCCATGGATGAAATACCCTGGGATTGTCCCTGGTCACTTGGGATGCTGTCCACCTTACCCAAACCCCTTGGACTGGGAGTGGCAAAGGAGTGGTCCCTAGAAGACAACCAGAAAGGATGAAAGCTGAGAAGTCCAATCACAGAGGTCCACTTCAATCTCTCTTCACTGGGGAATGAGATACGACCGCTTTCTTGAGAGTCAGCAAAGTATTCCATGCTCGTCTTCATTTTCAGAATCCTCAGGTTTGGGTCCAGTATGCAGAAACGTAATAACAAAGTTTTGGAGTCACATAATAGTAAAATGAAGTAATATATTTGGAAAGAATTAATCGAACTTGTTTTATATGAAAGCTTAAAAAGCAGGGAAACCATTCACAGGACTACTGAAACAGCTCAGAAGTAGGCTGTTATGGAAAAGGGCCATGACATTCATAGGAGAAAAGTACATGGTAGACAATCTTGTAACTGTAGGGAGTTGGTAGACGTGTTAGAGACAGATGTCAACTCCACGCATTCACATCTTTGGGCTGGAGCTGACATGCTGCAGGTTTAGATCTTCCCAGCTTGGCTGAGAGAGTCACCACTCAACTGAGTTCTGCTCCTCAGGCTGTCATGGGCGCCCCCAAACTCCTGTCCTGTCTTCCTGCTTCTTGGCCCAGGCTCAGCCTGCATCGCCAATTTGTGCTTCTGTTCCATCTCTGCCCTGCAGAGTTGTTTACCTTATTTTAAGTATGGCTTTATATTCTTTAATTTTTTTTTGTATTAACTTAATGTGAAATATTTGGAACTGAGGAGCCCTCAAGCTACAAGTGTATCATGCCACCTTGACCAAAGTCTGCCCATTTGCTCATCTTAAAATTTTCCCGATCATTTCATGATATGTTCCAATCCTGCTTGCCCAATGTTGTTAAACTATATATATTTTACTTTATAAAAAATACAGTTGGACAACTTATTTTATACATATGTTTTTTTAAAATGCCATGATTAGAACCAGAGCTGTAGCAGGCCATGGAAAAGTAATTTTCAAAGCGTATTCTATAATTGTGCTGACAGTGTAATAAGGAGGAAATGGAGAATTTTACTGAAAATATGAAAAACTGATGATTTTCATTAGTGAAGGAATGAAACCAGTGTAGTGTGTCCTGGGAGGGGATGGACAAGTGCCAATCAATATTACTATTGAGTTAGGTTCTTTTATCATCATTCAATAGTGGGTCTCACTACGCAATTTTCAGATGTACACTGAAAGGGACATAGACCCAGACCTGCCAGTAGCTCCCAACTGTTTTCCTGTTGTGCCTGCATTAGTGCCTTTGGCTTTTGCTATCTGGTTCCACAAGATGCCTGTGTGGGTGAGCCTAAATGGAGGAAAAAATTGGATAGGTTATGTTGTGGGTGTAATTTTGCAAATGTGGTATTTCAGCAGCCTGGAGAATTACCAAGGCAAAAAAGATGATTCTGCAGGCAAATTTAATTACTTTGACAGAATGAGCAATTCCAAATTCCAAGTGTCAGATGAGGTTCTTATCTACTTTCTCAGGTGTTTAAACAGGCTACTTTCACTTGGAAATCTTGGCTTGGAGGAAAGAATTAGAGCTGATTTAGAGTTTGTTTTAAAAAAAAAAAAATTACAGCGGTACTTTAAAAATGTTATAAACAATGTTTTAGAAATTATAAAAAGCAAGCCCTCTGCTTATTGAACTCATTCCTCATCCTCCAGTGTAGCCTTCAGTCCATTTTCTGTGAATATATCTATATCTGTAATTATATCTGTAACTATAGCAGTGGTTCTCAACCGGGGGTAATTTTGTCCCCCAAGAGACACTGGGGAATATCTGGAGACATTTTTGGCTGTCACAGTGCAGCAAAGGGGAGAGGGCTAGTGGCTTCGAGTGAGTAGAGGCCAGGGATGCTGTTAATTTAAACATCTCATGATGTACAGGACAGCCCACCACAAAGAATTTTCCTACCCAAAATGTCAAGAGTGCCATGGTTGAGAAACCCTAATCTACAGATTTAAGTCATATGGGAATGCTTCAAATAGGAACGATTGAAGCACCGTTATTTCTTAGAAGTTCATGTGGGAAATCTACCTACTAGCGATCTAGTATTGTTTTCTTCTTTGTAAAAGGTTTTAAATCATTTTTAGAGCAGACATCAGACTACTTTTACTTCCACTTCCACTCAGTCATTTAGGCAGAGAAGATTACCTTGGAGATTCAGCCAGAGTTGTTCCTAAACTGGGGAGAATCAAGGCAACAGACCTCGGGTTTAGGGGCCCATAGCTGCTTTGATGAGTGTCCCCGGGACATAACTGGAGAGTCACAGCAGGAGTGCAGCTCGAGAATGGGGGACTCCTGGCTGGGACTAGGCAGGATCTGAGGCACAATTGGCTCATAATGAACCTTGATTCCTTAATGGCTAGAAAGAGCCAGCAATCCCATTTATACCCACCTCTCACACCTCCAGGCAACATGATGACTCGAGTGCACTTTTTCCCTTTACAGTTATTTTGATCATCACTTAAAATGTCAGGAGGTGGGAAAAGCAAGAAGTTTGGAGGCAATATAACCTAAAGGTTTTTTCTTAGGCTCCAGACTCCATAGGGTCATTCTGAGAACTGCGTCCTCATGCAGAAATTCTAGCCCCAGCCCAGTCTTGCAAGGGAAAAGTCTCTTTCAGCCCCAGTTCATGAGTATAAACAGGGACCACTCCGCCAGTGCCACCAAGATGGCTGCAGCACAGGGACTGGACAGGCAAGTCTGTCCCCTGAGAAAGAAGTAACCCCTGTTTTCCATGGACACCAGAGGAAGTGGGGAGATCCGACAAAGCCTGGATGACTCCTGCCCGCACATGGGAATCTCCGTTAGGCTTCCCTACAGTTTGTGTCCCACGAGCCCTGCGGACTCAGCTCCACTTTCACCAGCTCTACAGGGCCATCTCCTGTCCCCTGAGATGCCTTGTCTAGGCGGATCCCATTCAGAGGAAAGAAACTAGAAACACGGCTGGAAGTTAGAATGTTCCGGGCTAGGCATTCTCATGGCATAGCTATAGGTCTGAACTGGTCTTAAATACTCAACTGTAGAGAATCCTATGGGTGGGTAAGAAAATTCTGAGGGGGTTTTATGTGTATGATAGGTATTTTCTTTCCTTCCTCTTCCCCTTTCTTTCACCCTTCTTCCCTTCCTTCCTTCCTTCTTCCAGAGAATAATATCTTTTTTAAAAAACTTTAAACTTCTTAGGAAACTACTTATGAGAAGAACAAATGTGCAAAATGAGAAATTTTCAGTAGGTACCATTCTAAAGAGTAGAGAGTATTAGAGAACAAGACGGAAGAGAATCACATTTAAGGTCGTTCATGGGTATTTTGAAAATCTTGTTATATTAATAGTGTGTTTCATAATATACTTCTGTTTCAAAATATATTAAATCAGTAATTAGCATTTCGTCACCAGTACACATTTATTAAGCACTTAATGGGGGCCTAGCATTTTGCCAGACACGATGCATATTTATTCCAGACAAGTAAGTATGGAAATCCTTCCCGTGACCTTTATCAAATGCCATAATTTGTCACTCCACGTGAAATCTAAATATCCTTTATACTGAGTCTAATTTAAGCTTTGTCATTGAAAACGGGTATATGTGTGATCAAAGACACAAAATACAGAGCTTTGAGTCAGGCGTACCAGCTTCGATTCCAAGTCCCACCATTACCTTGCGCTGACACAGAGCTGCATTTTCTTGTGACAAAGGCATCCAAATTTTACCGCAAGGTAAAATCACTCATGACACCTTTCTCCCAGCTCTTTGCTTCCTCCACTCGGCTTCTAAAAAATCAAAGGGAAAACAAATATATCCAAAATCCAACCACTTCCCACTCCCACTGGGCCACCCTGGACCCGGGCGTGATTTTCTCTAATCAGTGGGTGCCATAGTGTTCTCATCAGTCCCCCTGTGTCTGCCCTGGTGCCCTGCAGCCTCTTCTGCATGGAGCAGGCAGAGCCATCATCTTGTGAAGGAAGAGACCTTGTGCTCAAAAGCCTCCAATGGCTCCTACTTTCACTTGGAGCCAATTTTCCATCTTTGCTTCTCCCTCCTCCAGGCCTTTGCATATGCTATTCCATCTACCTGGAAGGCCTTTCCTCCTAGATGCCCAGGGCTCATTCTCTCAGCTCCCATATCACTCATCAAAGAGGGCTTCACCAATCCACTTCCCTGAGCGGCCCCTCCCCACTGCCACCTACTCCCTGTGCTCTTATCCCTGAAATTGTCCACATCACTATCACTCACCTGACACACTTTCTTTATTTACTAGTTGTCTGTCAGCCCCACTTGAAGTAAGTTCTGTGACGGCAAGAATTTTTATCTGTTATGTATAGTTGTATCTGCAATGCCCGGAACTGTGCCCGGTACGAATATTTGTTTAATGAATAAAAAATAAAAAACACATCTCTTCAAAAAATGCTTCTGTTTTTCTACTTCATTGAAAGTATGGTTGGACACAATCATGAGAAATACTAAGCATATTAGGACCCATCCAGATTTCTTTATATCCAATTTCAAATTAAAAATACCCAGTTAAGGTTCTTGGAATAAGTTGCTAATTACAAAATATTTTCAATAACAAGTTAATACACGTGGCATGCATAAAAGCACAGCCAGATGTATTATATATATGCAGCTAACTGAGGATATAGCTAAATAACCTTTATATTTGAAAACTCACATTTACCACAAATCAACCCATCCTCTCTGAGCTGTGGACAATAGTTTGCTAACCTGTTGGAGGGAAGGCCCAGTATCAGTTAATCTTTCGAGTTTTCTTTTTCTTTCTGTCAGCCACACTCACAAAGATCAGGTCTCTTTATGTGACCACCTGCATGGAGGTCGAAGATAAGCATATAGCCTGGTGCTGTCTAGGAGAAAGATAACGTGAGCTGCATTTTAAATTCTCTAGGAGCTCAATCAAAAAAGTATAAGGAAACAGGTGGAAATTATAGAATTGAAAATATATTTTTAATTTAATCCAGTATATCCAAAAATATTTATTTCAACAAGTAATCAATATTAAAAAGATTCATGAGATATTTCACATCCTTTTTTTTTTTTGTACTAAAATCCAGTGTGTATTTGACACTTAGCGTGCGTCTCAGTTTGCACACATTTCAAGTGCTCAATAGCCACGTGGGGCTAATGACCGCTGTTATGAATTGAATGTTCATGATCCCCCAGAATTCATAGGTTGAAATCCTGCCCCCCAATGTGATGATATTAGGAGGTGGGGGCCTTTGGAAAGTGATTCGGATTCGATGAGATCATGAGGGCAAAGTCCTCTTGAATTCGGGAGTAGTGCCCTCGGAAGAGTCACAAAAGAGCTTATTGCTCTCTGTTCTCTGCCATGTAAGGATACAAGAAGACAGCTGTCTGTGAACCAGGAAGAGAGCCCTTGGCACCTTTCTTCAAAGGTGACCCTCATTCTGAATCTGTCAGCGCCTTGACCTTGGACTTCCCAGCCTCCAGAACAGTGAGAAATATGTTTGTTGCTTAAGCCTCTTGGTCTATAATAATTCATTACAGCAGCCTGAACTAATTAAGACAGCTATCATATGGGACAGTGCAGATATTGGCTTTCTATTAAAATGTCTCGATGGCCCATATTAATAATATTTCTGCTTATTCAGTCAATCAAAACAAATCTAATGTGTGTCAGGAGCTGTTCTAAGCTCTAAGGTACAGCAGTGAACAAAGCAGACAAACTTCCGTTGCTGTCCAGAATTTACATTCTAGTCATGAACAGAGGAAGCGGTAATGGGTTTATGGCAGGGAAGATGATGCGTAGTGTCATGGAGGGGATGATACGGGGAGCCTCGGTTGTGGGGGGAGGGTTGCAGTGGTGAGTGGATGATTCTAGAAGGCTTCACTGAGACAGTGGCACCCAAGCAGCCTGAGGGAGGTGAGGGAGCAAAGCATGGGGACATCTTGTGAAAGAAGACTCTAGATAAGGGGAAGAACAGGGACAAAGGCCATCCTCTGAGTGTCTAGAGACCTGTAAGAGGGCCACTGTGGCTGGAGTGGGGAGAGCAAAAGGCTGTGGGAGAGGGGAAGGGAGCATCATTCGAATTTGATGAGACTTTGCCTTTTCTCCTGAATGAGCTTAGGAGCCTAGAAGGTTTTTAGTAGGGTAATAAGACCTGCATTTTATTAGCACCTCCTGGCTGAGCCTATACATTCGCTGCAAATCCTGGAACTCTCTTTTCCCTATGTTTATTTCTGCACATTGTCCTAGGTGTGCGGCTCTAGAATGCATTGTTGAAATGTGAAATGCAGTTACTCATAGGCCTTCATCCATGAGCTGTTCTGCAGCTCTTTCTTTGCCCATTAGGCTACATACAAGGACAGAGGAACTATACACTCAGCTCTCAGGAAAGTAACCACGTGAGACAAAAAACATCAGTTTCTGGGCAATATCTTTCACGAGGCAGATGCCTATGGAAATAAAGCACACCTCCTCCCGGGAATGCATTCTATTAGTTCAAATGAAAACATCTCCTAGCTGAAATGAAGGTATCATCCATCAGAGGCTTGGCTCTGAGACAGGGAGGTCAGGAGAAATGCCCTCTAGACCCCACTGCTCAGAATGTGGTCCAGGACCAGCAGCATCAGCACCAACTGCAGGATCTCTGGCCCCCAACTAGATGTGCTGGGTCAGAATCTCATTTTAACAAGCTCTCAGGGTGATTTGTACTCACAGTAAAGTTTGAAAAGTGCTGCTATGGCCCTTTTGATTCTCAATCCTCTCTAAATCTCTCCACATAATAAGATTTTAATGGTTTAAGACAGCAATAACCATTTATTTTTCATAATTATGATGGTTACCTGGACTCCACTGGATGAGTCTTCTGCTCACCTGGGGCTGTGGTCATCTGGAGGCATGATTGGACTGGCACGACCATGATGGCTCATGCGCATGGTTGGCAGTGGCATGGGGATCATTCTGTCCCATGTTCTGTCTGAGGATACAGCCCTTGTGGGTCTGACTGGACTGGCACACCTCTTGTGTCTGAGAGTTAGTGCTGGCTGCCAACTGAGAGCTCAGTTGGGGCTGTCTACTAGAGAGTCCCAGGTCCCCTCTGTGTAAGGTTTCCATGTGGCTTGTCTTTGTCAAAGCATGGCGGCTTCATTCCAAGAGGGAGCTTTTTTTTTTTTTTTTAACTCACACTCTTTATATATATTTGAATACCCTACAGAAGAAATTTTGTGATTACACCTAATAAAATGGAACTCTACTTTGACTAAAATGCCTTCATTCTCCCTGCCAAAAGACACAAAGTCTTAGTTTATGGTGTCTATAATTGTATAATGTTAATTTTTGTCCTGGTTTTGTCATTAGTCCACTTGAATATTCTGAGAAAAAAATAGATATATAACCAAAAGGACTACCCAGG
>NW_006440643.1:147290-148850 GCF_000325575.1 Pteropus alecto | reverse complement strand
GCACAGTGGCATGGGGATCATTCTGTCCCATGTTCTGTCTGAGGATACAGCCCTTGTGGGTCTGACTGGACTGGCACACCTCTTGTGTCTGAGAGTTAGTGCTGGCTGCCAACTGAGAGCTCAGTTGGGGCTGTACTAGAGAGAGTCCCAGGTCCCCTCTGTGTAAGGTTTCCATGTGGCTTGTCTTTGTCAAAGCATGGCGGCTTCATTCCAAGAGGGAGCTTTTTTTTTTTTTTTTAACTCACACTCTTTATATATATTTGAATACCCTACAGAAGAAATTTTGTGATTACACCTAATAAAATGGAACTCTACTTTGACTAAAATGCCTTCATTCTCCCTGCCAAAAGACACAAAGTCTTAGTTTATGGTGTCTATAATTGTATAATGTTAATTTTTGTCCTGGTTTTGTCATTAGTCCACTTGAATATTCTGAGAAAAAAATAGATATATAACCAAAAGGACTACCCAGGGAGGTTCGTAACCACATTAGAATTTTTGGAGGCCTTCCTAGTTTTCTACCTATAATAATCCTAGTTCCTGATTTCTGCCTTATGACTCCGACCCAATTAACTCTTTTTAATCTGCTTAGATTTTTGCCTGCGTGCTCTTTGAATTAGTTTCAAAAAAGATTCTTTTTTTAGTCTTGTTTTTTGTTCATAGTATTTCTTTATTTTTCTTTTTTTGTCTTTATTGAAATAGACAATTAGTTGCTTGTATTTACACTGTACAATTCAATGAGGTTTTTTTCCATTGTAGTTGGCATACAATGATATACCAGTTTCAGTTGTATTACTTAGTGATCAGAGATCCATATAACTCGCAAAGTGATCACCCCACTAAATCTAGTACCCCTCTTCCCCCTTACATATTTATTACAACATTATTAACCGTCTTCCCCATGTTACACTCTACATTTCCATGTCTATTCTGCAACTATTCATTTGTATTTCTTATTCCCTTTGCCTTTTTTTGTCTCCCCCAACCCCCCTATCATCTAGTATTCCTCTAAATATTCTCTGTATCTATGAGTTTATTTCCACTTTTGTTGTTGTTGTTGATTTTGTTCTTTAGATTCCACATGTACATGAAATCATGTGATATTTGTCTTTCTCTAGCCTACCCATTTCGTTCAACACACTACCCTCTAGGTCTATCAAGGCAATATGTTTTTCTGTCCCCTTTCTTTTAGTCTGTGTATATCTTTTAATCTGAAGTGAGTCTCTTGTAGGCAGCATATGTAGGGGTCTTGTTTTCCTATCTATTCAGCCACTCTATCTTTTGGTTGCAGCACTTAATTCTTTTCCATTTGAGGTACTTTTTGATAAGAATATAGTTATTACCATTCTTTATTCCTGTTTTTGATACATGTTTTCTCTTCTTAAAGAAGTCCCTCCAACATTTCCTGTAATATTGGCTTAGTGATGATAAATTCTTTTAGCACATTTTTGTCCGGGAAGCTCTTTATCTGTCCTTCGAGTCTAAATGATAGCTTTGCTGGATAAAGTATTCTTGGTTGTAGATTCTGTGTTTTCATCACTTCAACTATTTTGTGCCAAG
>NW_006440643.1:138931-147261 GCF_000325575.1 Pteropus alecto | reverse complement strand
TTCTTTCAAGATTGAATTATGATGTGTCTTGGTGTGGGCCTCTTTGGGTTCCTGGTTTTTGGGAGACTCTCTGAGCTTCCTGTGATTTTATGTCTATTTCCTTCACCAGGTTAGGGAAGTTTTCTATCATTATTTCTTCAAATAGCTCTTCAATGTCTTGTTTTCTTTCTGGTACCCCTATGATACAAATATTTTTACAGTTAAGAGTGTCCTATAGGCTCCTTAAATTATTATTATAGTCTTAGCTTCTTTTGTTCTTGCCATTTTGATTGAGTGTCCTTGGCTTTCCCCCGTCCTCTGTATAGGTCATTTGATCCTCTTCTTTATTCACTTCATTTATTCCATTTAATATACTTCTCATCTCAGATAATGTGTTCTTCATTTCTGACTGGTTCTCTTTTATAATTTCCATTTCCATTTTTATGTTTTTTTATCTTTTTGTTGAAGTTCTCAGTAAATTCATCTACACTGCCCATAAGTTCATAGAGCATCTTTATAACCAGTGTTTTGAATTCGTTGTTTCTGGATCTCTGTTCTGTTTTCTCACATGGTTTCTGCTTCTTTGTCTTCCCATTTTGGCTGCCTTTTTGTGTCTGTTTTTATGTACTAAGCAAAGCTCTTGAGTCTCCCAGTTTTATTAGTGTGGCTTGGTGTGGTGGGTGTCCAGTGGCACAGTCGTGAAAGAGGTTCAGCTGCAGGCCAAATTTAACCCCATCCTTTGCCCATTCAGGGACACCTGTTAAGATTCAGCAAGCAATCCACAGATGTTGTGCTTATAGTTGCCTCAAAAGGCTACACCAGAAACCGAGGCCAGCTGCCTCCAGTGTGAATCCAGGTGCTGCTCAGCTAGGGGCACCAGACTAAGCAAGGACACACTGGGATGTGGCTTGCGTGGGGCTGCGAGTTGGGGGAGGCAGAGTTTCAGGGACTCCTCTGGGCAGAGCCGCCTCTGTTATCCAGTTTAATGACATTCGGCTATGGCCCACTGCATCTGCACACTGGGAGAAGGGAGGGCTCAACAGGGAACACTTCTGTCCAGGAGAGATCCTCGCCTCTGGCCCTCACTCCGACAACTCTGTGTCCCCCTGTAAGTCCCTGGCGCCTTCCCGAATAGCCGACCAGGCGCTGGTGCTCAGAGTGAGCAGATCCATCACTGTGAAAATTCACTCACAGACTCAGCCCCTTTAAGAGGTGTCTGCCGCTGCCGCAGCCTCCGTTCCACTGAGCCGCTGGGGACCGGGCAGCTTCATGTCCTGGCAACTTCATGTCCTGGCCTTGTCCTACCTTATGCTGTTGCAGGGTACTTTCTTAGATTTCTCCCTAGTTGTATGGCTTGTTCATCTAGATCTCAGGCGATTTTTCCTTGCCACTGCTCCTTGTTTCCATCACAAATTTGATTTGGTCGCCAGAGGGATGAACAGAGCCTCTATCATATATGCCGTTTTTTTCCCCCCATCCTCAAAAAAGATCGAGAGAACTTTTTAAGGGATGACGCTGCAGGTCACTTAAGGCCCAGCCCTGTAAGTTACTCAGTGAGACTTTGTTCCATTCTGTTGGTCAAAGCAAATGACAAGGTGAACCGAGATTCAAGGGGAGGGAAAGACTCTGTCTCTCGATGGGAGGAGTGGCAAGGAATTTGCAGCCATCATTAATCCATCCCCAAAGGGAATAAATGGCATTTATTGGGCAATTGCCATGTAAATACTGGTAACCAATATATCCAATTTCATCCATTTTTAAATGCACATTTTTATTTTTACTTTTTACAGATCCATAGAAAGTTGTTAAGACAGTACAGAGAGGTCCTGTGAAAACTTACTCTGTTTTCTCCAATGATTAAACCATACATAATTTTAGTACAACATCAAAGCCAAGAAACTCACAGAGGTACAATGTGCATGTACGGTTCTATGTCTTTTGAAAGTACATAACTGACATTTATTGGGTGAATGCCATGTAAGTACCATGATCACACTTCACCAATTCTAAGATGCCCATTCTTTCATAAATGAGATTGTGTCTTATAATCAAACATATCTTCCAACTAGAAGCATCATTTTTTTCTTTTTTTAGTAGTACCTAAAATAATGGCGTGTTCTACACTGTCTATATATAGTGTCCTGGGTTCAATAAAATATTGTATTAGTCCATTTTACAAGTAAACTGAGGTACAGAGTGGTTAAGAAACCTGACCAAGGTCACACAGTGAGGTAGGGCTAGTGATAAGACTGCTGGGACAGAATTCAAACCCAGGCACTTTGATCCTAGAGCCAACATGCTTTGCCTATACTCTCTTGGAAGGTAGTTCTAATAAGATTAAACATAGTGTCTCATATTTAGTATGGCATTGGTGGGGTTTAGTGAAAAGTATTTGAGACAAACCAACCCTTGTTCTCTGGGTCCAGATCCAGCATGCTTACCCTATACAACATTACGTACCACAGAGTTAGCATTCCATGCATTCTGTGGGTATACCTTTTCTGTTCATAAAATATATGAATTATAAAGTTCACAGGAGCAACCAGCTCAATAGCTATTTGATTGTAAACTCTAAGCAACAGTGTGCTGCATTTCTGTGGCTGCTCATTGAGTATCTGACTGTTCTACATCTTTTGCTTTCTAATGCAATGAATCCGTCTTTCCTTAGTAGAACACATTTAGCTCTGCATTTAATCAGTCTTCTGCAGAGATTAAAGACTGAAGAGAGAAAATGAAACAAAGAAACTGGAAAAGAGGCGATTAGTTTGATTTTCACATATGTGATGGAAATATCGCAAATTCTGGAGACACACAGACCACCTATGGGTTGATAAAAATTTTTTAATTATAAAACTGCTTCAACTACTTGTTAAAGAAGATGTTCCTCCTTATTTTTAACACCAGAAAATGAAAAGGAAAAAATATATATTCATTGATAGGTTGGAGCTCAATATGATGCTTACTATATAAACCGGGACGAAAAAAGAAGAAATGAATTTAACCACATGGGATGTAGGCAAAAATAATTACAACTCATAAATTTAAACTTTACTGCCCTGGCAGCTCTTTGAAATCCTCATCTCTAACTTGGGGCTAACAAACAAAAAGTACTTCTTCTGGTCATTTGAAAATGCAGGGTTTGGATGCCAGTTGCCTTGCACTAAATTTCACACAAAATGACAGACATACCTGGCTTAAAACACAGTTTCTTCCTTTCATCAGGCTTTCTTTGATATGAGCTATTTTGTGAGTCAAGACAAGTAGCAAAATCCAGAAAAATTTAGGTGTGTTGATAAGGTAAAGGCAGTTATCTAGACCAACTGAGAATTTGTTGATTCAATTTCTGTATAATCAGTTGCATCTTGTCTAGGCTTGTGTAGTCACATAGTATACTCAAAGCAAGCAAGAAAGGTTTTATCAAGTTAGCCAAATAAAGAGGAGCCAGATACACAGAAATTTGCTTGGGGTCAAGGCCCAGTCTGTAGAACTTGAAAAAGAGAAGAAGGTGTCAGAGGAAAATGGAATAGCTATCATTTATCTAACACTCAACTCAAAGCCACATCATCTCGTTGAATTCCTACCATAACCCCCTAAGGTAAATGCCATTATTCCCATTTCACAGATGAGGAACTCTCAGAAAGGTTTCGTAATTTATCCAAGGTCACACAACTAATAAAAGGCAGGTCAGGCTCCAAACCATTCTATTATATGTGACTCATTATACATATGTATTTCTGTTTTAAACATGTAAATATGAATTTCAAAACATATCTGGCCCCAGTAATTTTGGATAAGGGATTGTGGGCCTGTGTTTCATTAAGATTCTCATTTATGTTTCCAGTATTTCAGGAATTAGATTGCAATGAGGTGGAAAATCCAGCCAGGAGGTAACAGGGTCCATTTTCTGCTAAGGGGTCAGATAACTGTGGTGTTTTGCAGAGCGTGCCTAGTTGGGGTTAATTGCAATAAAGGCAGTCCTCACCCGCACAGGCCTGAATTTTTTTTTTTTAATTTTACAAAGGCAATACAGTGTATAAAGTGTCTATTATTAAGTCCCTCAGCAGGGTTGGGTAGCTGGCCCATAACCTATAATCAAACACATTTCTATTTCTGCAGTGAAATGTATGAATATTTACCCTTAATGAGGAAAAGACCATAAGTAGTCTCCAGATAACTGAAGTCAAATTTTCCTAATTAATCACTAATAAAAAAAAAAAATACGGGAATTTTCACAGCATTTAGAAAATGGAATTGTGTGTAAAGAATTATAAACCTATATATTGCATACTTCTTTACCATTTAGAAATAGAATATAGAGGGATCCCAGTCACTGGCTCCAGAAGTTTCTCCCTTTTCCTATAAATATGTAGCACACGGGGCTTCCACTGGGCGGGGCCCCTTTCCCAGCATGTGCAATTCCGCTACGTGCCGCCTTCTGCGAGATCATGAGAGCTTGAGGTGGATGAACTGTATGAAGTCAGCTTGTTATCCCTCTGAAGTTTGCCCCCCAATAATGCCTGTTTTATATTTATACCTCCTGGAGATGGTGCTGTACGTGGCTGGCTGTGTCCCTTCCACAAAGACCATAGAACCTCTCAGCTACAAGGAACCTTCAAGTTCCTTCTAATTCCCCGTGATAGCAGCCTCCAAGATACCCCAGTGGTCCTACCCCCTGGTATTAACACCCTAGTATAGTCTGCTCCAACAATGTACCAGAGTTGGTCCCTGTGACCAACAGAAAAATCATAAGTCACTTTAGAGATTAAGTTATAAAAGTCACTATGGCTTCCACCTCGCCCTCTCCCTCTTTTCCTTCCTCCCTCCCTCTCTCATGACTAGCTTTGGCTCATGAGCTCTGAGGGAAGCCAAGTGGCCATATCATGAGGACACTCACGCTGTCCTATGAAGGACCGATGTGATGAGGAGCTGAGGCCTCCTACCAACACCTGTGTGAGTGTGCCATCTTGGAAGCATATCCTCCAGCCCTAGTCAAGCCTTCAGGTGACTTCAGCCCCAGCTGACATCTTGACGGTAGCCTAATGAGAGACCAGAACCACGTAGCCAAGCTGCTCCCTAATTCCCAATCCACAGAAACTGTGAGAAAATAAATGTATGTTGTTATAAGCCACTAAATTCTGACAGTATTTGTTATACAACTGTATATAAGTAATACGTCCCCCCATTTCACAGATGAGGAGATGCTCCAGGACCCACCCCTCCAGACCTATGACTCCAAGAGCCAACTTGGCTTGTTCTGCTTATATGGAATGCACAGGAAGTCTCTAATTTTTTCTGATTTTGGGTCCTATTTCCAAGAATCTTCTTCTTCTCTCACAAAGAAACTAGAAGTCCCTGGAAAATCTGGCCATTAATTCAGCCGTGAAAAGGAAAGTTTGGCACAGATGTCCTGGTTCTGGAGAGAGTCTGCCCACTTGCTAAATTTCCCCCAATAGCCTTCTTTTTGTGGGTTTGTTTTTTAGGGTTGACTTTTTTTCTTTCCTGTAAGGGTGAAACTTTCTAGACTGCAGTTGTTAAGTCAGGGAAAATGGGAAAACATTTCACTCTTTTCCTTTCCTTAACATTGAAGAGCATGTTCTTAATAAACTGTCCACTCTTCGAAGGTTTTATCTGAGCGTTGGCTCTGGCCTAGCCCATGAGGTTGCATCAGCCAGCAAAGCCGCAGCTGTCACCCTGGTTTTGTTACTGGATGAGTGATTCCATTCCCTGCTCTAATGCCGAGTGTCTTCTCTCACCAGCTGCAGTTTACATACAGGATGCATTTCCTGTCTGAAGCCCCCGTCTGCCTCTCATATCTCCATAAGCCATATGCTTATGTGTTTTAAGTACAGATGGAGACGTTAGTCACGCAATTCATCAGACAGGAAAATTCAGAGGCTGGATATTTTATTTCAATATAAGTGTTAATTTCTACCTTTGGTACTGATAAAAAAAACTTCAAAAATGTCAGTGGGAATTGTAGGTAGACTATCTACCTCCACTTAAATTTTACTGAGTTCTTCCTTTTAAGATTAAAACGTGGCATGACACATCCAGAAAGTAAAGAAAGATACAAAAAGCTAGAGTGGTAGATTTATTGCATTGATGGCCCCAATTCTTCACTCCTTCTCGTATCCTCACTCTTTGGCCTCTAAACAGGCAGTGTCTATTCCCCATCCTTTGAATCTAGGCTGGACTTGTGACTTTCTTTGGCCAATACAATGTGGCAGAAGCGATTGTGTGGCAGTTCTAAGCCTTGTCCTCAAGAAGTCTTAGAGCTTCTGTTTCCCTTCTTGGAAATGTACATCCACCATGTGAACATGCCCTGGCTAGCTGATGTTCAGATACCAGCCAGTCAACCCCCAGACATAGGAGAAAGCCCGGCCAAGATCGGCAGAGCCACCAACTTGACCTACATCCGACCACAAATGCATACATAAGCACAGCAAAAATTAAAAAACTACCCATCACCCTGTAGACCCATGACCAATAATAAATGGTTTTTATGCCACTGAGTGTTGAGATGATTTGTTATGCAACATTATTTGTGGCAATAAATAACTGATGCACACGGGCCAGTTTTATTTGTTTGTTTGTTTTAATTGTGTGGCATGCAGGAGCTAGGCTATGAAAGGTTTTTGGAGAGAGCTTTCCATGTCTTCTCTGTGGGGTATAAGCCAGATTGACAGTCTGAAGTCCCAATAAGAGGCAGGGCTTTGGGGACCACCCTTCAGTGTGCAGACTTCCAGATCTCTGTCCTGTTTCTGGCACAGTACCATCGTCATTGACTGGATTTAGTGTCCTTCTTCCAGAGTCCGATTCCACTGGTTAACATTGCTAGATTAATAACCTTCTACCCTCTGCTGAGGCAAAAGACTTAAGACAGAACAAACTCTCAGGCTTCCTTCCTGAAAAGGCTTGGACATCTACATGAGACAGAGAAGGGAGAGGCTGGGCCCTGGGCTTCTCAGGGTCATGAGCAGCAATGACCTAGGGTGAAAGAGCATTGATTAAAGAAACGTAAGAGAAAATAGCCATGGAAGTGATATTTAGAATCTTTAAATTTAGCTTCAGCAGCATTTTCAGCAACTAGCAAGAAAAAAAGTGCTAACTTGAAATTTATAAACAAGGACCTGCTTTGATGAAATCTCTCAACCACTTACAGCTCATATCTTACCAATTCTATCCCAGCGGCCTGAAGTTTACTTATGTCCTAAAACTACTAATGTGAACTTTGGGGCCTGAGTTTTTCTAGAAGTTGAGTTTTCACATCAGTGGTCAGAGTTAGATTCCATGTGGAAACTATTACATACTTTGTATTTTTATTAACTATTCTTGTTTGTGCTCTTCTGGGATTTTCTTCAAAACTGTTTCCTGGGTGCTATTCCAAAAAAACAACCAAAGAAACAAACAAAACAAAACAAAAAAAAAACAGAAAGAAATGTTCATGGTCACTGCAAAGTACAAACAATTTCATAACTCTCTTCCTCTTGTCATTCTTCTTTTCCCATTGGATCTGCTTCCTCAAATAGTAATTTTAAAGTAAATGTTACATGAGGAAGAAAATGCATCCTACACTAAGATAACCAGACCACTTCTTGCAAATATCCATCAAAGAAAGACAAATTGTTTGAGGTCAATTACACAGCGCCATCACAGTAGATGCACTCTTATGTTGTACAGGTTTTTATTTCGTCGTCAGGGGGCTGCTGCCAGGAGATCTATGCCGCAAGGTCTCATGGGAATTTTCCCCCTAACTTCTCTCTCTATCCAACGTCCTCTGACCACATTGCAGGGTTCGGTTGCGTCCTTTCTCAGTGATCTTGTTTCTGGGTCCTCCCCCAGCTTGTAACCAGAGCTGATGTTTTCATTGTCCTTGTAAATTCTAATCCCGTTTCAGAATGTAGGCTACTGCATGATTTATTTGGTACTTTTTTTTAAAATTGAGGTATAATTGACATACGACATTTTAGTTTCAGGTGTACAACGTTACAATTCAATATTTGTATATATTGGGAAATGATCACCATAATAAGTTTAGTTAACATCCATCATCATGTATAGAGTTTTTTCTTGTGATGAGAACTTTTAAGATTTATTCTCTTAGCAACTTACAAATATGAAATATAGAATTATTTCCTATAGTCAGCATGTTGTGCCTTATATCCCATGGCTTATTTATTTTATAACTGGAAGTTTGTCCCTTTTGACCCCCTTCACCCATTTTGCCCACCACCACCCCCAACCCACTCTCACAACTAATCTGTTCTCTGTATCTATGAGCTTGGGTTTTTTTTGGGGGGGGGGGCATTATATGTATTTTTAGATTCCATATATAAATGAGATGTTATAGT
>NW_006440643.1:99782-138837 GCF_000325575.1 Pteropus alecto | reverse complement strand
CTGTCTGACTTATTTCACTTAGCATAATGCTCTCACGGTCCATCTATGTTGTCACAAATTGCAAGATTTCATTATTTTTATGGCTGAATAATATTTCATTGTTTATATATACCACATTTTCATTTTTTGTTCATCAGCGGACACTTAGGTTGTTTTGATATCTTGGTTATTGTAAATAATACTGCAATGAACATGGGGGTGCATATATCTTTCCCAGATAGTGTTTTTGTTTCCTTCGGATAAGTACCCAGAAGTGGAATTGCTCGGTCGTAAGGTAGCTTTATTTTTAATTTTTTGAGGCACCTACCTCCATACTGTTTTCCACAGTGGCTGCACCAATTTATATTCCCACTAGCAGTGCACGATGGTTTCCTTTTCTTCACATCCTTATCAACATCTATATTCTCTTGTCTTTTTGATGATAGACATTCTAACAGGGGTAAGATGATAGCTCACTGTGATTTTGATTTGCATTTCCCTGATGATTAGAGATGCTGAGCACCTTGTCATGTACCTGTTGGCCATCTGTATGCCTTCTTTGGAAAAATGTCTATTCAGATCGTCTGCCCATTGTTTGTTTTTGCTGTCTTATATTTAGTACTTTTATTAAAGATGAGCGAGGAATAGTTTGATAAAGATTTTCAAGATTAGGGATGACTATAGTGTTTATGTGACATTTACTCCCTGCCTTACTACCTAAAAAATTCTAGATGGCTCCCTAGATTTCCTGTGATGAAATAGATATAAAGCTTAAAACTCAGGGCCAAAAATGTACATGGACAAAACCATGGGAAAAATAGAAAAAAAATAATTATGCAGGCTCCACTCCAAAGATGAGCCAGAAATTTGGCTCTAAGCTTTCTGATGGCCCACTCAAAGAGGGAAAATATAGTCAAGAGTATGATTCAGGTTGTCTAAGAAATAAAGGCTACCAGTAATATGAAGAAGTAAAGCTTCTAGCACAAAGGACTAAAAGAACATTCCCATGAAGATCTTCACGTGGGTCACATCGCTTCTATAATAAACATGATCGCCGGTGTGCTGGGGCACTAGAGATCCCTCAGTATGAAGCGAAGAAGGGCGAAATATCAATGCACTTTCTAACAAAAGCAAATTTTCACAGGAGTCTTCCACAGTGTGACCAAAGTCTCCAGCTCTCCAGTGGCCTACCAAGAATAAGGCAAGGGGTATCTGGAGATGAATAGCTGGCACATTTAAAAAAATAAACTTATATTAATATCATTTCTCTCAACAGAATTTTGACTTTTCTTCATAAAGTTTCTGAGCAGGGAAGATCAGTAGACAGTTCTGCAAAGGCTAAATAAAAGGAAATTAGCTTAATTTGCAATGTGAGATGTTTGAGTTTGTTAAAAAGAATGTCCTGACAGTGAGAACTAGCTTTTACAGTGGATTCCTATGAGAATAGATTCTTTTAAATATAATTTTGTCTTCTTCATCTTAAAGCATGGAAAAATCTGTGTAAGGCTTTTCCCAATCCTATGAGATGGCGGTTGCGACAATTCATTTCCATCGTGCTGGAAACAAGACCGTTTCATGCCGATCTTTGATTTCTGCACTGGGTTGAGTAGGAGAAAGAAAAGGAAACATAGACAAGGTGGCTCCCGGCCAACCTCGAGGTAAATTTCCTTTGGGGTATGGCTCAAGTTCCACAAGCCCGGACTCAAACTTGCAGCCATCTGTTTGAGGTTTTGTGGGAATCCAGAATTCCAGAGCCCGAGGAGGTGGGAATCATCCCGGAATGGAGTCTTCTCGGAACCTCGTTTCCATTCGCAGTGGAGAGCTCCCTGGGGCTTCCTTTCCCCATGATTTTATGGTTGGGGAGGAGCTTAATAGGCACCTTTGAAGCTGAAACTTAGACACGTGGTGGCCCTTTCCCACAGAAGAGCTGACCCTTGGATTGAGATCTTCAGACATTCCATATGTGCCTCCTGAGACAAAATGACCCCAAACAAATGCAATCAATCTCTCTAATGACCACATTGAATTCACCAGTTATTTCCAACGTCAACAAAACCAAACTGCATAATCCACTAGTAATTCTGGCTCGTTGAAAGGAGATCATCTGTCACCCAGTTTCTCTCACCTTAAATCAATCTGTATGAGATTGAATTACCACCTGATCAAGGAAACCTTGAATTATAAGTGGAATGTGACAATTGTGGATATGAGTCTTGAAGCACTGCAGATAGGTTGCCCAGATCTGGGTAGAGTAACTTGCTAAAATGTCCTCCTTATATGCCCAGCCCACATCTTTATCCATAAGAGAGAATATCTTTGAGGTAAACTTGCTCATTGTCTTGAGTCAGGTTCCCCAGAAGCAATGCCTGACATAGGGGTCCTTGGGCAAGTAATTTATTGGAGGCTGCTTGCAAGAGAAATCTGTAAGGAAAGCAAGACTGGGAGAAAGGCAAGGATGTGGTTTAAGAAGAGGTCTGGCCTCTCTCTGCCTAATTCCACGGGGAGCTCGGGATGTAAACAGCACAGCAGAGTCTGTCCCATCTTGTGTCAAGGGGGCTTTGGTGACCTACACCAATCACTCATTAGCTCCCAGCTGCCCTGCATGTGTGTGCATGTGAGGGACTCCAAGGCAGCTCCAGCTTCCAAGAGCATCCTCAGGAAAAGGTTCTGATATGAGCTCTTAGCTGTAGCACTTGTAGCAGTTTAGAGAAGGGGACACCAGGGTCTGAGGCAAGACACCAACCAGTGCTTTTCCAACTTGCATGTGCAACAGAATCTTCTGGAGCACTTGTTAAACGCAGGTTACTGTACGCTACTCCCATAGTTCCTTCAGACCTACTGATTCATCCATAAGTCTGGGATGGGACCTAAGAATTCTCATTCCCCTGGTGAGGCTGCTGCTGCTGGTCCAGGGCCCATGCTTTGGGAACCACTACACAAAGCTAATATCTTTTAAAAGCAATCATTCACCTTTGAAAAACTAGGTCCTAGATATCTTCACTCTGTGGGCATTTGCATATCAACGTATTTACAAAGGTTAGGTGGAATGAGGGTTGGTTTATTGGAAATGTAGACTGATTTTATCAAGTCACTGGCTCAGCTAAAATTTGCCTTTTTTCACCTATCATCAATCCCAACTCGCATGAGAGAATTTCAGCAACGCTTCGAAGGACGGTGTCGCTGTAACTAGAGATAAACGCCTGAGCAGTTCAGTGATTGGGTGGAAAGAAGGTCAGATTGGGAGTTAGGAAGCATGGGCCCCAGTACTTGCTCTCCCCTGAATGACTGTGGGGTTACTGACAAGTAGCGTCAACCTGCTATGCTTCAGTCTCTCGAGACATAATGTAGAGACCTTAAAGGTTACTTCTAGCCCTGAGCTCTTCTGCCAGTTCCACTAGTATTTATCTTTGGGACCCCAAGCAAATGACTTGGGTCACAGGTCTTAGTTTCTTAATCTGTTAAAGGGGTATGGTGCATTCAGTTACCTCTCCAGCACTTCCTCCTCGCCTTCTCTGAGCATTTCTTACCAGGAACAGGTTGATGACCCAGAACTTGAATGCCAGACTCTTGCTCCCCACCTTAAAATGATCAGATAAAAGCAGCAACACTTGGAAACACTTGTTTGCGTTTCCTTTATGTTACAAAAGAGTCTCTGCTCTGTATTGGACACTCTCTGTCATTTGATATTGTCACGGTTCCTCGAATCTTGTCATTTGGGATCATTCATTGCTAAGCTGACACCAGGGGGTCAGGGTGGGCGGGGCGGGGGGGACTGACAGATCACAAGGTGGGGGGCACTCCCCCAAAACTCCAGGGCTTTACTTTAATCCTCTGGGACTTCACATGGAAATCCATGATGGTTTCTTCAAAGTGGTGTGGTCTGTTGTGTGAATAGATACTTGGGAATCTCTAATGAGTGGATTAGGAACACAATGGACCACATCACTTGAATGGCGACACTGCTATTTAAAAATTAATAAGCTTGGTAATTCAGAAAGAGCACTTCAGCGCTGACCTCAAAGGTCCTCATGAAACAGAAACAACTATGCATCCAGTTTCTTTGTTCTTCATATTAATGAAGGAAAGACACACGATGTACATGGAATGCAAAATTTTTCTTCATTCAGCCATTTAGTTGAGTGCGTGTATATAAACGGATAATGAAAAACGATAAATATCTATTCTGTAAGAACAGCTAGGTGTGAAGTGTGATGAAGGAAAGAAAAGCAGGGTAAGGAGGACAAGTCGTGCTAGGGCAGGCTCGGGGGGCAGGCAGAGGACTGGGGGCAGCATGGGAAGAGGTTGCTCTCATGTGAGGATGTCAAGGTGACTCTCAGATACAGGGAACTTCAAGCAGAGCCCTAAAGGCAGTGAGGGGTGAGCTCTATGGCTCTACAGAGTGGCAGTGTTCCAGGCAAAAGGGACTGTAGTATACAGCAAGTGGACTGGTGAAGGAAACAGCAAGAAGGTCTGGGGGCCTAAGCAGAGCGAGCCAGGGGAAGGGGCATGGGCACAGGACTGATGTGAGCTGGCTCTTTTTTGGAAGGATCCCTCTGGCTCTATATGGAAGAGACAGTTGGGAGCAGGGGATGGACATGAAGACCATGAGGAGACAAGAATCTCTGATAATAAGATGTGTCTTAGCTGGTCGTTACCCCCAGAGGTGAAGTGTCCACCTCAAGATAGATCCATTTTCTGAAGGTTGAGTGAACAGACAGACTTCGCTAATGATGTGGATGTAGGATGTGACAGAAGGAAAAGAATCAAGGATGATGCTAATGTTTTTAGTATGAACTACTGGAATAATGAAGCTGCCATTTGCTGACATTTACGGATGGGGCTGAGCACGTAAAGGGTCGGGTAGAAAGCAAGGGTTCGGTCTGGAATGTTCTAAATATGAGATGCCTATTAGACACCTATGAGTTGTCCTGTAGACAGTTGGAGTCCAGAGTCCAGAAGGGAAGTCTAAGCTGCAGACACAATATTGCAGTGATATCAACTATAAACTCCATTCTTTCTAAACAACCTTGTAATCTAAATCCCAGTGGTAATTGACATATTCTAGCCAAGAAGCTCTAGATTTATAACAGTAGATTTTTCTAACAGAAGACAATTTGTAAACAAGTGAAATATAAAACAATGATGGTTTTAAATAAAATTAGTCTTCAAATGAAACCCGTGGGTGCAATTTTGCAACCAGGACGAGGGCACTCCAACACTATTTTGAGGGTCAAATTAGACAGCTTGTCAGCTAGACTCAGGAAAAACTCGCCTCCTTCAACCATATCTCCGTGCCTTTGTGTAGGAAAGAATCAGTGAAATTGGACTTCATCAACCTTAAAAGACTTCAGTGCATCAAAGGACATTACATTATCAAGACAATAAAAAGATAACCAACAGAATGGAAGAAAATATTGCTAAATCACATCTGATAAAGGCCTAGTATCCAGAATATATAAATAACTCTTAGAATTTAACATAAAAAGACAAACAACCCAATTTAAAAATGGGCAAAGGATTTAAATAGACACTACTCCCAAGAAGATATACAAATGGCCCACAAGCACCTGAAAAGATGCTCGACATCATTTGTCCTTAGGGCAATGCAAATCAAAATCATGATAGGATTAGCATAATCAAAAGAATAGGGGAGTGGGGGTAGAAACCAAGACTGGTAAAGATGTGGGGAAATTGCGACCATGGTAATGCCTGGTAGGAATGTAAAACAGTGCAGCCACTGTGGAAAGCAGTTTGGTGGGTCCTCAAAAGGTTAATGGTAGAATTACCATATGACCCAGCAATTCTACGAGTAGCTATATCCCCAAAAAAGTGGAAAACAAGGACTCAGAAAGATACTTGTACACCAGTATTATTCACAAGAGCTAAAACGTAAAGTGTTAAAAAACAAAACTCAACCGAATAAATTTTGGCATTAAGTAATCGATTTATGAATAAGACAGCATCCCATCTAGCAGCTAGAAGGTTTTTATGGAAAGAGGGTAGGAGCTATTAACAAAAGAACAGAAAGGATTATTCTTGGGCCCCGGACATCTTTTCTTAGGGGGAAGAGAAGGGTTTTTATCATGCAGATTACCGCTTTTTTCTTCGGGAGTGGGGGGCGGGGAGGGCCCACGGGATATTACTTTTCTAGTGCTTGACCAAAAAATTCCATTGATTTTGTTTTGGGGAGAGGTTGAAACTGCAATTAGATCAGGTATTAAACCTAGGTTTGGTATCATGGGCTCTTATCAAGTGACACCATTTGGGGCCTGTGGGTTTTCCTTTAACAGTAGAAACAACCCAGATGTCTATCAACTGATGAATGGATAAAGAAAATGTTGTATATACATACGATGAATATTATTCAGTCATAAAAAGGAATGAAGTTCCGATACACGTTACAATGTGAATAAATCTTGAAAACATTATACTAAGTGAAAGAAGCCAGACACAGAAGACTATATAAGATATGATTCCTTTTATATGAAATATCCAGAATAGGTGAATCCATAGAGGAAGAAAGCAGAATGGTGGTCGCCAGGGGCCGAGGGGAGAGGAGGAAATAGACAATGACTGCTAATGGCTACAGGGCTTTCTTTTGGGGCGTTGAAAATGTTTTGGAACTAGATAGAGGTGGCGTTTTTACGTTGTGAATGTACTAAATGCCGCTGAATTCTTCGCTTTAAAATGGTTAATTTTACATTATGTGAATTTCATCTCAATTTTTTTAAAAACCCTGAAAATTAGAAAGGATCAGTGAAAGAAAACGCTTTGAAAAGCAAATGCCAGACTCAGGCAGATCCCGCCTCTACAGGAGGGAGACATTCTTCCCTAAGTCCTTGCATAGAAGGCCTGGATGTCTCCCATTCAGATTCAAAATCATCACAAAAAGTTTATGTCAGAAGCGCCAACACTTTCCAAAAAAAACAAGCATCGAAAATCAGGTTGTTTTCCTGATTTACATCTATTGCATTTACATATTCCATTGCTTAGCATGGTTAAAGTGTTTTGAAAGTAACTCACAATCAACTAAACAGAATAGCCCGATTCCTTGTTTACTAAAAAGGAAAACAAAAGCGATGGAAAGGCAGGACTGAGCAAACAGTGCCTTTGAAAGCACAGACTGTGCAGGGAGGGGCGTGCTGCTATTTTCAGGCTTGTGTGGGTGTGAGGATAACAGGCCTCTGGAAACAGCTGTTTAACAACAGAATGTGAGAAGTCCCCTGGGACTCAAAGACCCACCCTCTACAGTGAACCAAAGGAAAGTTCATGAGAGCTAGAAGAGTTCAATGCATTAAAAAAATTTTGAAACGGGATCTAACAGTGGGGTTTGATTGAGCTGCAGTATTTAGCAAGGCTTTGCTCTCTCTGTTCAAAAGAACGACTCCAGGAAACTGAAAAGCCAAAGCAGAAACAGACATGGTGTACTTTCCGGAAGAATAACTATCCTCAAAGCCAGTCCTGCAGGGAGCCAGCCTCTTTCTGGGGGTCTGACAATCTGCCCACTTCTGGAAGGAAACTGACTTGGGTAAAGGGACAATCGACCCCTGTGCAAACTTTTGTTTCAGGATTCAGCACCAAATGCAAACTCTTTCTTATGATGAAAGACAGAAGATGGTCTGAGTTTGAACTTGCTTTCATTTTTGTTTTCATGAATCATGATATCAATCTTTCAAAGCTTTGTCCCCATGCACCAGGAAGTAAAACCAGCCCATTTCCATCCAGCTACAGACAACACACTATTAATAGGACCCAAATGGTGGTTCTTTAAAAGCTGGGTAGCAAGTTGATCCATTTCTGTTTGTTTTTCCTACAAAATCTTGTGTCTTAAACATAAGAATAAAGAAGAAGTCTTACAATTTCAGGTATAATTATTTTAAGAGTGTTATATCTTTAGCCACACTCAACAGTTTTAGCATTAATCTTGAAGCTGTACCGCAAGTCAAGAATGGCGACTGGCCGTTCACACATCCTGCACCTTCCCATCTGTGTGTGCAGCCACATTGGAAGCAATCTTCATCTAATTGGTCACGGACAACTGCTCCGATCACCAGGCAGCCTTCTCGGTTTCTTCTTGGCCGGAGGCCCAAGGACCGTCAGAGACTGAATGGGTATGCACGTGACCTCCAGTCTGTTCCCAGTAGCATGATCGTGATGAGTAGATGTCAGGCCTCCAAGAGGTTGTGGGCTACCTCTAAGAAATTCATCTTTGCCGCCTGGGCATCCAGAAAGTTCAGAGATGGTCAGTCATTTCCAAAGAAACGAAGGCTAGTGCTATGCAACAAAAATGAATGAAATGGCACTGCCACCTCAGCAAGGGTACAGAGGGACAGAGTCAGGAGAACGCCCAGTTCTTAAATTCTAATGCCAGAACTGCTGCTGGCAAGGTCTTTGCAATGAAGCAATCAACAGTTCTGTGCTTCTATTTCCACACCAATTGTATGACTGTACCACCTACTTTTTCCAAAGTTGCAATGTCAAGTTAACCCCATAAACGAGTATTATTTTAACACTATTTACTCCCATAAAGACCACGAGATCTGTACTGGGCTGTTTAATTACTCGACTGCAAAACTGCATGTCCCTATTTGGTCTCCTGGACCTTTAGCAACCTTATTACATTAACCAGGATTTATCAAGCACTTTACTTTTAAAATTATTCTCATGTACTTTCATAACAAACTCGAGCAGAAGATCTTTTTATCATCGGTGAAAAGATGAGTGTAGCGAGGTTTACAAAGGATAAATAACACGCCCAGCCAGTGAATAGGCGAGCTGCTCTCCAAACCTCATCGGGCCGCAGAGCCTCCAAGACCACAAGCACCCTGTTTTCGTGGAGGGGGAGGCCACTTACCACACTCTCATGAAAAAGGATCAGAAATCAAAAGCACTCCACCACCAAGGAAAAGAGATCACTGGTCTCCATAACCTCCAGTAAAGGAAGGGCACTCGGGTCAGACAGTCTTCATTATGATTGTCACCCATTAGTGGCATCCGTACACAGATTTGGCATGAGTCATCTGCAGAAATTCTTCCCCACAGTGCCCAAGCCTAGGTTATGGGCTTGGAGATGGCTGATCATCTCTTTAGGCAAAAGCTGACTTAATGTGACATCTTATATGTTGCCTGGGAGAATTCACAGTACTACGCAGAGCTTCCATCTCTCCCCCCAGAGCGAAAGCCCCTCAGATCGTGTCTCAGCTGGTTTGCTTTACATCTCTCAAATTCTTTTATTTGGGGTCTTTTGGATGCAAGAAACAGATATACCCTCAGCCTACTAAAATAAGAGAGATTTGATATAGTGTTGTACCTGCAGCAGGTAAAGGAGGGCCACAGATGCCGAGATACTTCTCCAACGGTCTTGGAGCCTGCAGGTGGAGGAAGATTCTAGAACCCAAAATGTTCTCTGAGGCCCTAGTCTTCATTCAAATTCTCTACCATTAACGCAACCCAGCTAGTCTCCACAGATCAGCTCATCTATCTTCCTATACCTGAAGGTTCTTTCTATATGTTACTAGTTCAAACTCCTGAAAGGTGAAATCGAGCTGGCCCAATTCATCTGTCCCCAGCAGGCCCACTCTAGGGCTCTGGCTGGCCTGGAGTTCGACTGATTCCTGGGCCCATCTGTGAGCAGAGAACAGCTTAATGCAGCTTCACGGACTGAGGGGGCAGTTTTAGGGAAAGGGGAAGAGAAAAATATCCCACCATTTATTGAATTCCAGCTCTGGACCAGGCCCATCTTTCTGACGCCCACACCACGCACCAACCTTTCTCTGAGCTCTCCTGCCCCTGTGGTTGGGGATTCTTGTCACGAGTTGCTCGATCGGTGTCCTATCTATTGCAGATACCAGTTTAAAAAGCATTCGCTAGAGAATCTATGGCTCTGTGTCTATCAAAAAGGAAAGTTTTATCGCATTTTTTTTAAATGGAGGCATAACATTCATAAAAATGTGCAAAATCTGAAGTGTATCATAGCTTGATGAAATTTTCCATATGTATGTACTTATGAAACTATAATTCAGTTGAAGATATGGAGAAGGGGTGGGCAAACTACAGGCCGACCAAACCGGCTCACCGCCTGTTTTGGTAAACAAACTTTCAGTGGCACCCAAATATGCCTGTTTGTTTATGTATTGTCTATGTCTGCGTTTGCACCACAATGGCAGAGCTGCGGAGCTGACAGTGACTGTGTGCTTGCAAAGAAGAAAATATTTACTCTCTGGTCCTTTACAGAAAAAGTGTGCCGACCCTTCTTATAGAGCATTCTGGAACATACCAGAAGGCTCCCTCATGCCCTAAAAATAATTTTACCCATCAAATCTTGGAATTGGTGACAAAAATGATTATAGAAAAAGGAACATGTGAGGAAGATTGCATTTGCCATGCAGCTAGGAGCCTGTTGGTTTTCTCTTCCTCATTGGAACAGTTTTAAGCTCGTCAACAAGTGGCCTGCCAATGCATTGCAGAGCTTCTATTTTTAAAATTATCTCACCAGAGTGACTAAGAATTACACTTAAATGAGCAGGAAAGAGGAGGGGAACAGATTGCCTAGGCAGCCACACTCCTGCCTTTGGTCTGTGCTTCTGCAGACCTCACTGGGGCCTGGTTCATACTTTCCTTTGTGCAGATATTCCAACTTCCGGGACATGGAAAATGAGAGTGAGGCTGAGCTTTCCCGAGTTTGCTTTGGCCCCGTTTCTCATACTTTCCCCATTCATTTGACCACAGCATCAATCGGATCATTTTGTGAGTTTTTGCACTTCCTTCGCTCTCGCTCTGCTCCTCGAGGTTATGTGGAACTTGTCTAAGGAGTCTGCCCTCTCGACAATACCAAGAAAAGGCCAAATAAATCAACCCGACAGCTCAGTTGCACCTGTCCTTTTACCCAGGCCAAAACACGCCCACCCCCAATAAATCACCGCTGTGCGACAACAGTGTGACCAATTCATGACGAGGTTGTCCAGAACACTCCAAGAATGTCGAACGCGTTGGACGGCAAGACAGGTCCCCTGAACAGATGGCGGAGAACAGGTGCCCTTCTCTGCCAGACATCTTGGAACATATGCTTCAAATTCTGAAGCATTTTATCCTGTGCTCTACCCCATTTATTCAAAAACAGACGAGCAAAAGGCCACCACAGTAACAAAGAGGCCATCCCGGACACACATACCGCAGAGCACAGGTAAAACCAATACTACGCCCAAGTCACAACGAAATTCTGTTCCAAAACTTTGTGTTAAAATTTTCAGAACTCCAAACACATGCTTACATCAGAATAACGATTTAATGGCTGGTAGGCTCTCAGCCGAACTCTGCAAAGTCTATTTTTTCTAGTCTCAAGTTAAAATACTTAAGCTAAATTAAAATAATTATTTTCCCAATGTGTTCTGGCACCACTGGAAAGCCTGAATGCAAATCATTTCTGTGTGATCCTGGGCGTATCGCTTAAACTCTCTGTGCCTCAGTTTCCCCATCTGCAAATCAAGGGTAATTATAGTACTTTCCTCATAGGGTGGTTGCAGGAGATAAATGAGCATAGAATGCTTAGCACAGAGCCTAGCATATAACAATCCCTTAATAAGCGTTAGAAGTTGTTACTACAAGCCAAGATCTCGACCTTGCCTCTCTCGCTTCAACAAAGAGCCCATTCTTAACATTTCCATTCTTTTTATTTTATTTTATATTATTTTGCATAGAAAGCCAGTTCTCTCTTCCCATCCTCCTGCATCTGGTAACTAGGAAACAGAGTCCATAAAAGCACCATTTCAAAGAGCAGAGCCATTTACCCTTAATTTTAACTTTGGGCTATACAACGGCTTGGCTCAAGATTTGAATCAGATGCTTTTTTTTTTTTTTTTAACCTTGGACTAAAACAAATTCTTACACAAGGTTCCCATCCCCTTCTAATTTCTGTAAAGAAAAGGAAAAAGTATAGAGATTTATTTTTCCCTTTGTCCAGGCAAAGAATGGAAGGTAGTTCTTCTAATTACAGTCTTTCAACACTCATTAATTGGGCTCTTGTAATCTGTAGGTGCTGGACACTGAATGGGAATCAAAGAACTATAAATCTGATCTTATCTTTAAACGGATCACAACTAGTCAGAACAGGCGGGGAGAGGGACAGAGGGAGTAAAGGAGCCATACCCTATGGGTTAATTGGTCTTTGGTAGCAAAGTTAAAAATATGGATTTAGAAAGAGTTAAAGAAGTTTGGGGCAAGCTTAGCATATGTTAACAATTTATTCAGAGCCCAGAATTCATCTTCAGTGTGGTTTCTAAAACCCACCTAATATGTTATGAGATTTTCCTCTACAGATTGCTTCCGTCTGCCTGTACCTTATAAGGTCTACAGTACACGCATCCATCCTGAATAGATCGTGCTGCCCCCTCAGTTTCTACCAAGACCCCCATCTACTTGTCAGCTGCCATCCAGCATCTGGCAAGAGCTTTTAGGAAGGCCTAGTGTTTTTCCGAAGGGCTAGCGTTTCATGGAAAACATTTTGAAGTAGGAGATTGAACGGATGATGATTCTCGTTTCGGGGATTACCGCTCACTGTCCTGGGACCTTCATCTTGGGTTAGCAGATGATGTCACTGTTAGAAACAGAATACCAGGCGGTCCAACAGGAGAGAATGCCGACATGTCTCTTCAAATGAAAGAAAGTTTTCTAAGCGAATGGTGGTGAATACACACCCTGCTATGATTGGCAGCTTTCATCATTAAGCCTGAAAGCTGGAAGGCATATAAGCCCAAATTCACCTCCTCTCAACCTTGAGGGGATGAGTCACCAAAGCAATCTTCACGTTTCTCCATGCAGAAAGGCAGGAGATTTTCCAAAAAAGGTTGTGGTGTTTCCGTTTCCTTGGTTCCCTGACACATAACCCAGCCATGATCACATGTGGTGACAGGCGGGAACCTGTTGCCTTATTTGGGAACCCTGCAGCCCTATTTGTAAGGGGAATAGGGCAGACCAAAAAGTCCAGGTCGAAATGACAATAACTCACAAAAATAAAGAGAGTAAGATAAAGGAAATGGGTATTTTATCTAACTATGGAAAACTGCTTGATCCAAGGAATAAATATTTCCATATCCACTTCCTAGGAAAATACTTAGAATCTGCCATTTTCTGTCATGATTTCTCCCATTTTCCTTCCAGCCATGATGCTGACGGTCTGCATTTGCCAGCAGCCGGGGGGGACAGCTATTCAGTATGTGTCTGGGGAGGGGGGGACTGGGGGGAGGTGACTATGTGACTCAAGTTCACTCACAATTCCCTAAACGAATGCTCCCCAAGTGTTCCTCGTTCTGACCCCGGCATGTGCCGTGTGACATTCATGGTGGCATGCTGACAGCAGGAACAGTGTCAGCCCCAAACAAGGAGACTGCACAATGAGGAGTGGAGGCTAAGGATGTGAATGTTCTGGATTTCATAACTTCCTGTCTGCTTTCCCTTAGGGTAAGATAACTGAGGGGCGAACCCAACATGATCTCAACCACACAGTTAGGCCTCCGTAGAGAAGCAGGACTTCTGGCTCATTCCAGAGCCCTGGAAGCTGTACAGAAAGCATACATTCCTCCCCTCGGGTATTCCTCCAGCGAGGCTGCTGCCAGCGACTGCTCCTTTTTACTGTGTTTCTCCAAATATGAGCTCATCCAGCTGAGAGAAAAAAAAGGAAAGTGGAGAAAGGGAAGGAGACAATGAAACAGTAATGGGTGTGTCGGCTCAAACTGAAATGTGTGGCCATTGTCAACCCCAAGTAACCGAGAAAAACAAACCAAGTCCAGAATTCCTTCTCCTGGTGGCCAGTGTTTCAGTGGCATAGTGGAGAGAAGGGCGCCCCCTGCTGTCATCTGTGATTTTTTTGTTTTTAATTACAAAGGAAATGTTCAAGCTCCATGTAAAACAGATTTAAGAAGCATTCTGCATATTAAATAGGGAAGCCAACTTGGGATTTCAGCTGTTTTAACCAGGCTGTGTTCTCTGGGTGAGAGAGACATAAGGGATAGCACGGGCAGGCAGCCATGAACATTCCATCTCACCTGGCTGCTGAGAGAAAATCACGACTTCGGAGGGAGTCTGTGGGCTTTATCGATCCAGGACCATTTGCCTGAAAATAAAACCATTTCTTGGGAGCAGGGTCTTTTTTTGGGTGGCAACACACTGTGACCAGCATCTCGTTATTTTCCTGTTTTTTTTTTTTTTCCCCCAGTAAACCAATTTGGGCTTGTTATTAGATTCTTTGGTTTGTTTCTCTAGGAAAGAAAAATATATAGTTCTCACAAAGAAAGATAAAACTCTATGGCTTTGCTCACAAACCTTGGATGAAGGTAAGGATTTAAAGTAAATACAAGTACCCAACTTTGATGAAAGATCAGTTATATAACTTGATGCACTTTCTCAGGAATGTCAACTGAGATATAAAGTATTGATTCAGACATTTACTTTAGCGTTAACTCGAATGCAATCTACAGCTCTGTGCCGCAAATGAGATGAAGACCAATATATATTTATTATAAATCACAATATTGCAACTACCTGTGCACTTACCCTTCAACCCACCAAGGCTGCTTGTAGAAATTTACCCTGAAATACATCTCTAACAAGATGAAAATACATGTGCAAAAGGTCATTCATTGCAGCATTGTCTGTTCAAGAATAGGAGACTGGTTGAGTAAAGTATGGTGCATCCACACAGAAGATGCTATGCAGATGTTTAAACTCACCAGTGAAGGACAAATGGACGTCCTATGCCTCCAGATGTACTACTCTGAGAAGGACACAGCATTACCTGTCCACTACTCTGGCCAAGAATACGTAACACTTTCAGATTTGCATACCTATGAGTAGAAGACCCTCCCTTCCCTGTGGATCCCCAAGCCGTTCCCAGTGGGCTTAAAGAGAGGCATCTTGTTTGTATTCAAGTATGGAAGAGAACATATTTCTTCTGCAGTCCTCCCCCATCTCAGGAAAAGGCAACTCCAAACTTCCAGTTGTTTAGACTAAAAGCTTTTCCTCAAGATTCAGTATCTCCTTCTCGAGGAACTGTAAGAAAAAGATGGAGAAAGTTACTCTTTCTGGATCAACATTTGACTCAGAGGCCCTCTGCTCAGACACCTCAGATTGGGGGAAAGATGGGGAAGATCTGAGCATAAGCAGATAACATCTACACCAACCAAAATGTGGGGACTTTCAACACCATATAGCCGGTACCCCTTACAAATATCATGATATCTTAGTAAATTGAATATTAGTTTAAGGCCCACACTAGAAACCCCTCATTTATTTCTCGGTGATATCTGTAAAGCCAGAAGCTAATTAGGTGGGGCAGAGAACTTCAAAGAGGAGGTAGCACAGTGATAGATCCCACAGTCCTCCTCGCCTTCCATTGGCCAACACTCAGTCACGTGGCCAAACTTAGCTGCAAGGGAGGCTGAGAAATGTAGCCTAGCTGTTCGCCCGTGGGGAGAAGGAAAATGGTTTGGTGAACAACTAGCCAGTCTCTGCCACCTCGGTGATAGATTACAAATAATGTCTTCCCTTTTACATATTAATTCACTAATATAAGTCTATTATTGTTAAGTATTAAAACATATTTATATTTTTTAAGTTGTGATGACTTGATTTCTTTTTCATTTATTAAATGGATGACCTACGTGAAATTCCTGATAGCACAGAAAACCCATTAACAACACTCTGGATGACAAACCTCAAGTAACACTGCAGCCCTCATACCAACACGTTTCTCAGAAATGTTCCCTGATGAAGTCAATTGAGAGTTCCCAGAAAGAAGGCAGGGGCCTTTGTGAGGAATAAAATTAAGTGTCACTGAAGCAATTCTCAAGTGCTAGCTGATAACTGCACACCAGCTGTCCCCATTTTATAACCCTTTTCCATAAAGCCCCAGATTTCAGCTTTTGTTATTTTTTTTTTTTTTACCCTTTTCCTCTATAATGGAATTTGTACATTTAACTTTTTGGTGGCTCGAAACTGAGCAAAGTAAAAAGAAGAGATGCTAAGACTGCCAAACAAATGCTAGGAAAAAGTAAGAAGAAAGGAAAAATCAGAGGACTTCAGAAGTGACGGGGCCTGGGCTGGGCTGGGGGCGGGGTGATAGAACACAGCATAGGGGTTCCATGATTTTGCCATTGGCCATTTTCGCTCTTTGATCTTCCACTAGGGTCTTTTTCAAATTGTGTTCGTTTGCTCACTAGATGCTTGACCCTGCTGGGAAGTCTTACAAAAAAGATACTGAGCTCATTGGTCTGGGGGGTGAGGGCTTAGGCTTTGGAATTGTTCAAAAGCTCCCCAGTGATTCTCAAGTACAGCAGAGCTGAGGGCCACTTATGTCCTCTCTGTCTTGTTTTTGGTTGACAAATTTCGGGTGCGTGGCCATACCTCTGAGGAAACCAGCTTCCTTCCAAAATTCTTCTCCCACTGTCTGCTTCCTTCCAGTCTTTCGTGTTCCCATGAAGCTCATGCATACCAGCTGTAAAAATGAGCATTGCTCTGCAACAGTGGTCATCAACCGGGGGCACTTTTGCTCCCCAGTGGAGGGTGTGGGCTGCCACCGGCATCTAGTGGGTGAGACTAATGATGCTGCTAAACATCTTACTATTCACAGGACAGCCCCTACAATCAAGAATTATTGAGACCAAAATATCAATAGTGCTGAGATTGAGAAACCTTGATTAAAAGCAACCATATCCACAAAGTCCAAAGGGAAAAACCATCTTAGGAGACCTTTAATAATAAGGATCAGTGGTTCTCAACTGGGGGTGGTTTTGCTCTCCAAGGATATTTGGCAATGTCTGGAGACATTTTTCTTTGTCACAAGTGGGGAGGTGCTACTGCCAGGGATGCTGTTCAGCATCCCGCAGTGCACAGGACAGCCCCTACCACAAAGAATGATCTCGCCCCAAATGTCAATAGTGCCAAGGTTGAGAAACCCTGCCCTAGGATCACGTCTGTTGTGGCTGTTGGGCCTTCTGGTTTTTCCACCCGCTTTTGGTTTTGTGCTTTTGCTCCCACACTTTGCATCTACCCTCTTATCGCCAACACCATTTTGGATGTCTAGATGCAATACAACTTTAGCATAGCAATAGGGTGGCTAAGAAGGACAGAGGCTTGGCACAGAACCCAGCCCCCAGAACATGGATCAACACTGGGGAGCAAGCCAGTTAACATCAAAGGTTCAGCCAAGGTTGGGGGAGGCAAACCACAGTCACAATTCAAGCTGACAATACAAATGGCCCTGCAAGACACTTTGTCCTGCCAGGCGTGGGGACAGAGTGGCTTCGAATCTGGGACGGTAGAGACTTTTACTGTAAAATCAGGTCGTTTCCATAAAGTCAGACAGTAGGTAAGATGGTCCCAGCCAGCAAGCTGGGGTTTGGGGGCAGGGCTAGATCCTGAGGTTGGGTACCTTGCCAGAGTGACTCAAGATCCCAGGGAGTGGAGGGAAACTGGATACTTTACAAGTCAGCTGAAGGAGGATTTGAGACAGTAGCAACCACGAAGCAGGACAGATGGGAGCCTTGGGCTCAGTTTAGAAATAGAATGATGGATCTTCATTAGAAGCGTGGAAATGCCAAGGGAGAGGGCAGGTAGTCACATGGAAAGCACTACTGAGCCCAGCGATAAGCAATGGGACACTGTACAATGTATCTGAAAAGTAGGAACACTAACTCCGTAACTAAGGGCAACTCTCCCTTTCCTGTAACACCACGCGCACACAAGCACACGCACGGCACTGCCATCACCTCTAACAGCACTGTGGGGATCATCAAGACGATTCTTGCCTGTACATAGGATTTATCTGGAGAACCAGGGGTCATGTTGAAGCAAAAGTTGCTCAGTGAGCAGAACAGAATCAGAACAATTGCCACCAAAAATGTAATCTGTTCTTTGTGTTTTTGTTTTTTAGATAACATTGGCTTTACTTTAAAGTTATATTTTTCTAAAAGTTTTTAAACATATATTCCTTATAGAAAATCTGGAACTTACGAAAGAATATAAAAAAGATGAAAAAAATTACCCACATTGTTATCGCTATTAATACGTTCTACTGATCCCTCTTAACATTCTTTTACTCTTTTATCTTTGTGAAGATTCAGTTTCTTTTTACAGAGAAGAAATATTTTTCTCTCTATAACTTCATATCCTTAACATTATGACAAAATCATTTCCCTCCCTATCACAAACTCTACATGAATAATTTTTGCAACATTTCTTGGTTTTGTCTCATACTAACAACCCATGCTAGCTGTAGAAAATTTGGAAAATATGGAAAAAGTATAAAAGCATTTAAATAATCTGTAATTCCCCATCCCAATTGTAATCACTCTCAAGATGTCGGCGGGTTTTTCCTGATCTTTTTCTGCTTTAACGGCACCTTTTATTCCAGAAGTCAGTAAGTGATATGCACCTTATAACTTGCTTGACGCACAGTAATAATCCAGGCAAATACCATCCTTCTAGAATTTTTCTATGGCCAGGTCCTTGTCTCATTTGAATAGATAAGAAAAGATGAATCGTTTTCTTCAGATGGACTCTGGACTCATATGTCTCTGTGTATCCCTCTGAGTGAAAAACTACCTACCTAAGAAGTAGTGAGCTGAGACGCCTGCCTTTTCTGGTTCATCTCTTCTTTTTCAGATGCTTTTTTTCTTTCTTAACGAAAGTGTTCTACAGTATAGTAAGTTTGGTGATGAGGATGAAGCCATTGAAAATACATATCTGGAGCTGGAATCTCATTAAGAATGTTCATGGTTGTTGTTTCATATAATCCAAACCTTACTTTATACATGCAAATGTATCTAGGAACAAGAATTTATCCTCAAGCGAAACTGAGGTTTGTCTCTAAAACTCAAGAATGGAGATATTTTTTCAAAGGTAACACAAAATGCTGGTAAGAACAATTGACTTAAAGTCAGAGTTTGAATTGACTTTGGCTACCCAGTCATGGGAACTTAGCAAATTATCTTCAATAAGCCTCAGTTTTCTTGTGTGTAAAATGGGCATACTCGCTACCTCACAGAGGATTAAGTGAAGAAATAAATACAGACAACAGTACCTGGTGTAGAGGAGCCTCTTTATTAGATGCGGGCAGTGACCGAGTAAGCTGCTATGTCACAGGCTGGCAAACTATGGTCCAAGGGACAAATCTGGCACACTGCCCTTGTAAATAAAGTTTTATTGAAACACAGCCAAACCCATTCACTCATGTATTGTCTATGGCTACTTCCATGCTGTGCTCGCAGAGTTGAGTAATTGTAACAGACTATAGGATCGAAGAAGCCTAAAATATTTACTATCTGATACTTTACAGAAAAACAAAACAAAACATTTTCAACCCATGTTAAATGCCTCCTCCAAAACTCAAAAGGTAGCTTCTATTGCATTCCTATTCCACAGGTGAGGAAATTGACACATAAAGAGGTTAAGGACTCACTCAATGACATTGCTCTTACGGGGTCAGATCTTGATGCCAAGTCTATCTCAATTCAAAGCGCATGAGCTTAGCAACCTCACTGTAATGCGTCTTCAAAAGACATTTAAGTTAGATCTGAACTCTCATAGTCTTAACTTCTACTTCTGTCATAACACCTCCCTTTCAACCATTGGTAATGGTTGGGACTTGAAAATAGGCATTGGTGTCTTTCACATTGATCTCAGCATGCTGTGATGTATCTCTTCCAACAGAGACCACATCTCAACTCCAAATCGATATATCAAACTAGAACTCAAGGAGATGGATGAAAGATTGTCAGGGTCAAGGACTGTGAAGGATCTGAAATTTGACTCTGTAAGTAAGCTCATGCATGAGTTAGCCTGCCACCGGTTCATGGATGCTGGCAGAAGACATGAGAGTCCTGGTTCAGAGACAAAGGACTCTATTATTCTCAGAACCACAAACAGCATGAGCTTTATATTCACATTAGGTCCTTCTTGCTTCTCAAGACCCTTGGGGGCTACACAGAGTGGCCCAGATAGATGGAGTGAGTTTGCATCACAGCTGAGAAACTCTAAGCTTAGGGAACCCAAATGTGTTATAATAGGACGTAAGCAAACCTTGGCTGACTTTTGCCTCAGAGGGAGCTATTATCTTTATTATACTGAACAGTAAACAAACCCGCCTTTTGCTCTGAAGGGGAAATACTGTCTCTACCTATCAAAGGATGCTATACAAACATCCTTGAAAAAGAAGTCCCAAACAAAGGCTGTCAGCACCTCTGCCTACAAGACCTGTAGAAACTTGGGAGGCCTATGGAGAACTATCTCCAACTGCCATTAACAAAGGCTCTATGTTGCTGTGCTCTGTGTGTTGATTTTTACTTTCTATATGTTCTCAAACAGTAAATGTTAAATTTGCCTCTTCACAAAGCAGTACGGGGTGAACATGTCTTTACAATTAGTAACCAATAATTTCACTTTATTTTGATCAAGTGTGCTCTCTTCTTACAAAGATATGCACTTTCTTCTTTTTATTTGTGAAATGTGACAGTGACTATCCTAAGGTTTATTATTCTGACAGTCCTGCCTGGACGGAAAATTTTAAACCAGTACAAACTCCCCAACTGTCAGTTCCAAGCCTTCAGCTCTTCTCCCTGCAGTTGATTCTCTTAGCATCCGGGAAAAGCAGAGTCCATGTAATTTAAGTCAGGGGAGATCATCAACCTTGCTAAAGCCGAGATGAGTAGGGGCGTGGGGAGGGAAGAAGTTCTGGTTAGGCGGGAACACTGAAAGCAGGTATTTTAAAATCCATCTGACTAGTCAAGTACTAGCATCTGATGCCAACTGAATATAATGCCACATAACTACCTTTTCAATACAGCAAATCATTTAATCTTCTGAAATGCTCGATGCTACCAGATGTTATGAGAACAAACTAACTCGATACTTAAAACTGACAGTAAAAGATGGTTATTAACGGAAAAAGCAGACATATCTATTTGCTCAATGCCTGAGTATAAGCAAAGCAAAACAAAAGCATACACACTTGACATCGTCGAGAAAAAAGAGAGCAGCATATCTTTATTCAAAATAAACATTGCCAGCAGGTGCAAAACACACATATGCTTCCTATCCATACTTGCTGATGAGACTGCCAAGTAAACACACGTGTGTAAGCATGTAACTGAGGATGGCAAACAGAAGCGTACATCTGTCGAGAGAATAGACTTCACTCTTGTCTTCTCCATTGGATGGCTGACTTACAGGAGGCTCTTCCACCCACCGACAAGTCAAGGTTCATGTCTATACAGGGATCTGAAAGCAGCTAGTTTTCCATATATTTTTTAGGGGACTGGATGGCCCATTTTAATGATCAAACACAATGCATTCGATTATACCACATTTATCATCATCCCAACATGGACACTGTAACTGACAGGCCCAGAGAGTGGTTCTTTTCACAAGAATTTAGGCCCCAGAGACAAAGAATTAGTTTATTTTTGTTTGTTCATGGTTAATGTTTCTATCGAATATACTACTATATGTCCTTGAAAGATACCCGAAATTCTTTTTCAGATGAGGCACAATGCAAAAAACAAAAAAAATGGATAAGAATATCTACCTTCGGGGGGCTGTTAAACTAGTTAAGTGGACGATACTATCCAAAAATAACGAAGCCTCATGAAAGATGCGTAACATACTAGGGTCAAAGGGAACGGGGCTTGCATTTGAAAAGAAATCAGAAAACAGTTCTTGGAGGAGATGGTGCTTGAGACGGACGCTTACCAATGTTGAAATACCATTTCTAGGCTGGAAATGGACCGGCTTCTGCCCAGGGCGCCACATTAGCAAACCGAAACAGATAACTTTTGTGTCCCTGTAAATGTTCCTCTTGACCAGAAACATGGTATGTCCAGTCAGCCACTCCCCAGATGCCAAGCCAACTCTGGGCCTTTACACCACAAACAAGCTAGACCGCAGTTCCTATCAATCACATATTTTCTATTTGTCTCTTCCTTGGTCTTTATTCTTTATCCTGTAGTAGCTTCCTGCCTCCTGCACCATTTTACATTTTCCAAATGGAAACTGTCTACTTCATGAGGTGTTAAGTAAAGTGTATAATCACTTCTGCCCACCTCCTATTGGCCAGAACCTGGTCACATGGCCTCAACCTAACAACAGGAGAGGCTGGGAAATAGTCTTCCTGTATCCCTTGGAAAGGAAAAAAAAGGAGGAGAATTTGATGACTGTATAACATTGGCTTTGCACAGTTTCATTTAAGTAAAAATGGGGAAAAGAAGAGAATATTTCTTTAAATTTGCTTATATTTGCATTAAAAAGAAAGTTTAGGATAGCAGAGTTATAAATGTGATTACGTCAATGTGGCAGGGGAGATGAGATGTACAGGGCCAGGGTTAGAAGAGAGGTGTGTGTGTGTGTGTGTGTGTGTGTGTGTGTGTGTGTGTGTGTGTAAATTACTAGGCTAGGTAAACATGTTAGATATTCAGCAAAATACTATTTTTTAAAAATTAGCAGATAAGTAGAACATTCTCTACTCTTCTCAAACTTGCCACCCCCATGACAGTTCTCTACAGATGGCTCTCCTCCTACTTCTCAGAGAAAACCGAAGCCATCCGTGACAACTCCCTGCTGGCCAAGTTCTGCTCATCCCTCAGGTCTAACTCTAGACTTCATGTCCCCTGAGAAGCTGTGACTCACCCAGGTCTGGGTGACATGCCCCGCCCAGGAGTTCTTGGAGCACTCTCAACTCCCGCTATGATCACACTTTGTACATTGTTGTAATTGTTAGTTTTCTTGTCTGTCTCCCCTGCTACACTTTAAGCTCCTGGAGGAAGCAATCCTGCATACTTCGTGTATCCCTATAGGCCACCAATGCTGGCCACGATGTCAGCAGCCAATAAAAATGTGTTCCAATGAATGAAACAATGAATTAACCCAGCAAAGAGTTAGGACGTGTTCATTTTTGCAACACTGGGAGTATTTCACTGCTGAAGAAAGAGTCTAGTTTGTGGCCAAATGAGATACCATTCCTATCGATATCTTCCTTCTAAGTAAAAACTGGTCATTTTTAAGGGCGTCACATCCCTGACCTTGAACTGATCGCTTTTATTATCATATCACAGATCACAAAATGACATGCACATTTTCTTCTTCAGGGGTTCATGTGTTCTCAGGAAATAATAATGAACCTTCTGATTTCTAGTGATTTTTAAAAAATATGTATAAACTTCAAGTTCTTGTTCACTCTTTTCTGCAATTCTTAAGAAACTTAAAAACAGAGAGGGGGCAGTTTATATATAGAAACTAAAGCAGAGACAGCAAAGGAGGAAGGCAGCTTCGGGCTTAGTCTAAGTTCTTGCTTTGGGTCGCCCTTTATGGATGGAGCCAGCTTGGCTTGGAACTGAGGTCTTCACAGCCCTTAACAGACTCACCTCCCACTCTGGTGCATTCTCACTCGTCCCCTGCTGCCAGACTACCATTTGATATCAGCATAAGCTCCTCTTCATGGGAAGAAAGCATCACATCTGGCTCAATGTCTGCTGATATATCAGGTCCCAACCTGCATGAGCCGTAATGGCCGGCAGAAGCAGGAGGCAGTAGAAAAAGCCCAGGCTTTGGAGTAAAAAGGGTAGGCTTTAAATTCTTCTCCATCTCCTTCTGGCTCAGAAACCTCCAGCGAATTATTACATTCTCTGAGCTTTAGTATCCTGAGCTATAAAAGAAAGGTGATCATTTTTATTGGGGTTGTAAAAGTTAAAATAATCAAAGCAGTGTCTCATATAGTTTCTGGTATATAATAGATGCTATAAACAGTAGGTATTATTCCTATTATTATTATTATTATTATTATTAATGATAAGAGGTCAGATTATATTATAATATAATCCCTACAAATGAAGAAGAACCTGTAGTTCCTGGGAATGAGCGTCTTACTGAACTGCAAACCAGAACCACAGCTCGCATTTGTCTTTGCATTCCGCTCTGTAACTACTTCCCGCCACAATCGAGTAACGAAGGCAGGTACAACCGTCACCATTTTCCAGATGAGGAAAACAGGCCTCAGCGAAATCGCGCCACTTGCCCAAGGACACACAGGTCAGTAATTCAGAGCTGGGACCCAATTCTTTTGACTTCCCACCACACCAGAATAAACCAATCAAGTATTCTTTGATTTCCAGTTAAGGAGATCCCCGGCATTTTTTTTTTTTTTTTTTTTTCACTCATCTCTCTATCCTTTTTTTTTTTTTAGCAGATTCGAGCAGTGAATGAGCAACTTGGGGTTGGGGAAGAGAAGGAAGGTGGTTTATTGGGGCGGCACTTGGAGATTACAGAGCCAAAGTCTGTCTCTGTGACTTAGCCCAGCATTTCTCATCCCACTGCTGCTGGTATTCGGGGTTGGATCATGCTTCGTTGAAAACCATTACGTTCATCCCAGCTTCTCTTTGGACAGCCCAGGCAATGGGAATTGATGCAACTCAGGTGAGGTCCAATGGCTCCCAGCAGAGTTAAGAGCATTGTCTTCTTCCATGATGCTTCTCCAAGACTCTATAAGGCATCTTCAATAACTGTGCCTGACAAATGGGCGGGAAATGCTAAACGGCAGGTCACCTACACATAATAGGAGAAAGTACTTGCACCCAAACCAAGGCACATTAGTGGATGGCTCTCAGTTTAAAGAAGAAGGAAATAGGAAGGGAGAAAGCAAAATGAAGACTGTTATTAGAAGATTGATTTTTATTTCTTTCATTTTATAAGTGACTTGATATGACCAAGCCTTGTATTCTGCTTCACAATCAAAACAGAATCTGTTTAACAATATAAAAAGGTATCTAAAAATAAGAAGGGGGCAAATGCATTCCAATCTGTTTTAGAGCAGATTATGATTATGGCTCGATTAAGGCCCCCCGCCTTCCTTCCTAACTTTGCTCTTGCCTAAGAAGTAAGAGAATAATACAGCTCTGAAGTTTCCCCAAAGTCCTCCTGCAGGATTAAAGGTCCTTGACATTTTAATAGTCAAGCACTCTTATGAATGTGCAAATACCCAGCAATGGAGCAATGTCAACAGCCTTGATTTTTTCAATGGTTGGAATCCTGGAGGCCTGATTTGTGATTCCAGCCAGGAAAAAGACTGAAAATCTTCTGTTAGGAGATCAGAACCACTTGACGCATTTTGGTTTACAGTGGGTAGTGGTTCACAATGTGTGTGATCTGTAGACCAGCAGCATTGGCATCACCCAGGAGCTTGTGAGAAATACAGATTCTCAGGCCTCACTCCAAACCTGTAACATCTTCAGAAACTCTGGGGTTAGAGGTCCAGCCATCTGCATTTTAACAAGCCCTCCGGGTGATGCTGACAACCGCTGGTCTAGAACTATGCACCCAAGACCTGTTTTTGTGAAAAAAAGCTTTATTAGAAATTGGCCACACCTATTTATTTACATATTGTCTATGGCTGTTTCGGTGCTCCAAGAGTGAGCAGAGTTGTTAAGACAGAGATGTGTGGCCCTCAAAGTTGAAAATATTTACTGTCTAATCCTTTGCAGAAAATGTTTGCTGACCTCTTATCTAGAGTATAGAGAAAAATAAATTACAAGGCTTTTTATCATTATGGAAAGAAATCCTGAAATGTATTATTTCTTAGTTTTCAAACTTCTCTCCCTCAGCCCCAACACACACACACACGCACGCACGCACGCACGCACGCGCTAGCTGAGAGTCAGTATAGCAAGCAATGTGCAGTATACTTATGGAGTTACCGGTGTTGACTCTTGAAGTCAGATGGCCTGGGTCTTCATTTTGACTCAGTCACTGACTAGCTTTATGACCTTGGGTAAGTTATTCAAGACCTCTTGCCTTCAGTTTCCTTATCTGTAGGATGGGTATAACAATAAGGCCTACTGCTTAGGATTGTTGGAAAATTCGCTGAGTTGGTAACATACTGAACACTTAGTACTAAGCACTTCAACTAGTGCCTGGCACATAGTAAGCCCCAGTCTGGGTTAGCTACGCTACTTCTGGCTGTAAGTGCAGAATAGCTATGCAAGAAATGTTAGCTGCTATGGTTATTTAAGCCATATCGAGATACTTCAAGGACATTTTGAAAGGAAGGATGACTTCTCAGCCCTCTGCTTTCTCCTTCATCATTCAACGATTAGGGAAGATCCGAAAGTCCAAGGAGTCTTAAGAATTGAAGAGACACCAGAAATGTGTTGTCCATCCAGCCCTTCCACTAGTGAGAGAAATCTAAAGGAAACACACGTCACCCCTCGCCTGTAGCCCCACCCAACTCCTCCCCCATCTCCAAACCTTTGCCAAGGAGGGGAAAATGAGAATGTGTCATCTGTACGACAGTTCCTAATGGCTAACATAGTCCTTTCCCCCTTTGATTAAGTCCCTTTTCACTCTGTCCCTCTTCAATGGGGGTGAAACGTGGAGTCATTTGTAAGCTCCAGGGACATTGTGTTGTCACCTGCATGCTCTACCTGCTGAAATCGAGAGCTGAGCTCATTCTCATGGCCGCCTTTATCTAAGACCCACTTCAAGGGCACATGACCTGTGCTCAGAACAGCCCCACGCTTATCTCTTAATGCCTCTTAATGCTCTGGGGTCACCCTCTTGAAATTCTTAAGTTGTGAGCCAGGGGCCCCACATTTGCATTTTACACCGAGCCCCACAAATGATGTAGCCCATCCCATCGCCTTCATTCTTTGTAGAAACCTGATTCTAACCTGAGCCTGATGCCCAAGTCTTACTATATATTAAGAACTCTGGATAAACACGGCAAGCTATTTTTAAAATAAGCGACAGCGACAACAACAAGGACGACTTAATCTTTAAGAAGGTGAAACATCTTCTCTGGCACTTTCTAAAACAAAGATGCCTATATAATACTAGCCAGCAGAGGTCGTTCTTGCTGCATGGCAGGAGAGGAGATTTTTAAGAGGCAAGCTCATAACTTAACATTGAGACTTTAAGGGAGCAGGGCCTCAAAGGAGCTTGATCTACGAACTTTTATAACATCTTGCTTTCTTCTGATGAAGATACAGCCACATAGACAGGAAATTCACCACCCACCAAATTTAAGTGGAAGAACTGCAAATAATAATCGTAACAAGGTATTAACTCGGTTAAATAAAAAATAATGCAACTAAATTCAACTTCTTCAGATAAGTTGACATTATTGTAACACTGTCTTGTCTTTTCAAACTGGTGTTTAGTACAGAGAATATGTGATATTGTGATTTATAATAAGAAATGCATATTTGATCCTTGTCCCCTTTGTGGCACGGAGCTCTTAAAACCCTAGGAATTTCCTAAGAATTCTGTTAACATAACAAAAGGTGCCTTTTGTTATGTTAATGAGGTGACTCGGAAAGCTGGTAGGAGGGGGGCTGGTTGCCAAGGTAACCAACCTTGTTTAGAAGATTGGAACTTTCAGCCCCACCCCTTGGTGTCTGGAGAAGGGGAGAAGGGCTGGATGAATCTAACGCCAATGGCCAATGATTTGATCGATCGTGACTACGTAATAAAGCCTCCGTAAAAACCCAAGAAGGGAAGATTCGGAGAGCTTCCTTCCAGGTTGGTGAACACATGCAGATTTAGGGAGAGTGGCACACCCAGAGAGGGCACGGTAGCTCCGTGCCCCTTCCCCGTACCTTGCCTTCTGCATCGCTTCCATCTGGCTGTTATATCTTTTTATAATAAACCAGTAACGTAGTAAGTAAAATGTTTCTCTGAGTTCTGTGAGCTGCTCTAGCAAATTAATTGAACCCAGGGAGGGGGTCGTGGGAACCTCTGATTTATAGCCAACCTGTCATCAGAAGTATGAGTAGATATTGTCAGAATTGAATTGCAGGACACCCAGCTGTTGTCCTAAGAAGCGCTTGTTGGATGTGTGGGGAACCCCACCCCCCAACACACACACAGTGAAATTTGCCCTCGGAACACCAAGAACATAATGAAGACATTTTCCAATGTGTTCTCTGTGATCTTAAAGAGTTGCATTCGTTGCCAAATGAAATGTAGAAGGTTTAAGTGCAGCAGAGAATCGATGTCTTTCATTCTAGGGCTCGTGTCAAAGTAGCGGAATGAATCCGAGGTTTCCCTTGTATGTGTTTCCTAATTTGCTAGAAGGTCCCAGCTGAACATATATTCCCAGACCAAAGTCCGGCATCCCGTGTAAATACACAGTGATGGAATGGGATGACTCCGTTGCTAGAAAAACTATAGGTTGCTAAGACCAAGCTCCATTCTTACATAATGGCATCATTCTGCCCAGTATTAAAATGTCACTAGCACTAAGGCCACAGTTCATCGTAGAAAGACATTCAGATAGACCTGATGGTTTCTCAAATTAATTATTGTATGTGGTGCGAGATTAGAAAGCATTCTTAACTGTATCACCGGAATTCCTCAGTCCCTACCACACTGCAAGATCCTCCAACTTGCGGTACGTAAAGGAAGTGCACCTGCGAGCAGTGATGCCAGACAGAAGGGAAATATGCCGAAATGTCATTAAAGGAAAAGGTCTTGGTTAGTCCGTTGTGATCCAGCAATCCTAAGCCAGCAGCCTCGGAAGCTAGCTCGCCAAGTTTCTGGGCTTGGACCAGTTACCCAAGATGTGTGTACACCGGATGTGTAATTTATCATGTGTATAAGCAACTACGTTATATTTATGTTAAGCAGCATAAACGTCTTTCCCGAGTAATAGGGTCACTGCCCTGGTCCCAGCCTAACGAGATACAAAGAGAGAGTCTAAATGTCTGGGCTCCTGTGCCTTAGGGGTTTCTTGTTGCACAGGGTCTGCTGGGACCCCCAACTTCAGATGCACCTCTGTGAGAAAAGCCCTGAGAAGCTGCATTTACTTCCCCACCGTGTCCCCTCGGTCCTCTGAATAAGCCTCATCCTGCTTGTTAGCTGGTTCTATAGAAAACAAAGCCAAAGTCATGGCGGCTGATCGATCACGTGCTCTAATCTTGTTATCTGCGCTAGCCCTGCCACCTGGCTGAGATGAGTCTCAAACTTAATTCCATGCAATGAGGTCTGAAGGCAGACCCGCTGAGGGCTTCCAGAAAAGTGGGTTCCTTGCTTAAGAAAGTATTTTAATCTGTCTATGGCAATGAGCTGCCCCAGGAGCAAGGAGATTGCTTTGGTGGTTTAGCTTCATTAGTCGTCCTCCTGCCCATTGGAATCACCTCTGCTCTGATGGATGCTGGATGGATCCTTTCCAAACAAGGGAGTCTGTAAACAACCACCTTCCCTTAACAGAGCTCTAGTGCAGCCTTAGATATGAGAAAACTCCGATATGACCCAAATAAAGGGAAGGTCTGCTAATCATTCCTTTTCTATTTCCTTTACACATTTGTCTGTGCTTTCTCATTTTTCTGTAGCAGATTTGTATCATTCTCTAATCAGAAAAGAAGATATTGCGTGAGAACTAGGTTCACATCCACCCATCAGTCCTTCCACTATTGTGGGCCTTAAGTTCCTCATTTGTAAAATGAGAGATGTGGATGATGTAATGGCTAAACGCATTCCAACCCTGACAAATCTGTGGATTCTAGTGAAATGAAGTCAAGATTGAGGAGACAGCTTAAAACAACAGTACTAATGTGGCCATATATCTACGTATGTTAACACGGAATGACCTCAAAATAAATAAAATTTTTAAAGGAAGGGTCCAGAATATTACATAGACTTCTGGATATGCAAAGAGAATATCTTGAATGATAAGAAAGAAACTGGTTACAGTAATTAGTCTGAATTGGGAGATAGGGGCTGGCCTGGGGGTTATTTTATACTTTTGACTGTTAGAATTTTTGCCAGCTGTACTATAGTGCCTTCTCAAACCCAAAAAAAAAAAAAAAAAAAAAAAGTGGAATACGCCATACCAGCCTCCTGCCATTTAACTTTATAAACATGTAAAGCACTTAATATGCTAGATATTTCCTCCAAACAGCCTCTCCCTTACACATCTTCTCAGCTTGCAAATTAGATCTTATCTCCATTTTTACAGGTGATTCCGAGAAGTTAAATAAGTTCCTGGAGTCATTCAGAGTCAAGATCTGGGCCTGGATCTGTTTGATCCCCAGAAACGCGTTTGTATTTCCAACATGTCTGCGCACAGGGAGATGTGGGCCATGGGTTCTAGACAAATCTTAGCCGGAGCCACGAAAAGAGCGCATATTAGTGAGCTGCTATGGCAGAGCACGGAGCTGACGGCTTTGTGGGCATCTGGTGTGCTAGGAAACCCTAGTGTGTTTTTTATTACTCAGGTGTAGCAGAGGCTGTCGCTACACATCCTCCCATCCCCTCTCTCTCCATGCTGAAGGCTGTTTGTTTCTCAGCTTGAAGGCTGTTTCTTTGGTCGCATGAGGATGTTTGACCACTGCCCAAGCAAGCCAAAGTGTTGAGAAGGTAAGTTCCAGAAGCAGCATTCAGCCAAACAACAAATAGGGTGGACAGGAATTGAATTTCCTTTGCCTCCTTGGTTAGGCTTTTTTTATTTTTATTTTTTTACCCCTACAGCACCTGGTCTTCCTAGGTGGTCTCCCATGCAAATACTAACCAGGCCCGACCCTGCTTAGCTTCCGAGATCAGACGGGATCTGGCTTGTTCAGGGTGGCATGGCCGTAGACAGGCTAATTCTTAGTAAGTCCCACGCTGGCTCCCAAAGGTCCCCAGCAGGACTGAGCTCCCATTGCTCACAGCGGTTGCTGATAACACACTCATCCTTCATTATCTTCCTTCCCTTCCCTTCCCAACAGCTCAAGGCCCGCCCATCTACTGCCCAGTTTCCAGAGATCACCTCCCAGACCAACTACTTGTGCTCACATCCTTGCCTTGGGGACTGCTTCTGGAAACCCCAAACTAGGACAACAAGAAAAGCTTAAAGAGATTACTCTGAGAGGAGAATCTGACCCATCAGTTTTTATTAGGTTAAAAACAATACGTTGCTTATTCTGTTTCATGGGCACATTTGATTTCTTATCCACGGACCAGTGGCGAAACCCAAAGAGCCTGCATTTTCCAAGGCAATGCACGAGGACAGAGGAACAGCTCTTGAACATTTTTCCAGATCATATATGGCCTGGTCACTGGCAAACTGTGTGGAGAATCTCTCTCTGTCTGTGATGAAGCATTGGGTACATTGCTGCCATCTGTGCCAGGGGCCAGTGAGAGAGAAGTGTACTGTGCTCAAATCCACTTTCGCTGTACTCCCTCAGCACAGAGATGGAGGTAACTGTGTGCAGATCGCCTCTCCCATTCCCTCCTGTCCTCCAAAGCCAGAGCGCCTCACTTTGTCCCAGCCCTTACCTCTCCTGTGGGTGGCTCCCAGACCAGTCACCGTGTGCCGCCTGCCTCAGGCTTCACCAGAAACTTTTCCACCTCTTAGTAATTTGGAAAGAGATTCTTTCTGCTGTTCTTCGCAAAATATAACCAACGTTATATGGGGATTGCATACTTAAGTAACGGGGCAATTTAGAAAAAGACAAATGCCCAGTCATCTTGCCGTTTACACCGTTCCCACCATCAGGTGTCATCATCTCTATGTGTGTACCTGTGCAAGGAAAGAGAAGCCCCAGGAGACTTGAAGATATGCAAGGTAAGAGGGAGAGGGCTGCTGTCGATTAAGGCAAATTGTTTTCATGTGGATGGTAGAGATTTGGAGTATAAATACTGCTTGTTTTTCATTGTCCATTGCTTTGAATTTGGGTCAAATTGAAGTGTGAAATTGACATGGAAAATGGATTGAACAACTCCATATTCCCAGTAAGTGTGCTCTCCTGCGTTAATACCTGCACACTCCTCTAACCTAAAATAAACCTGGAATGGTCTATGGGGCAGTCCCAGCTGCTGGCTCTCACCTCTATTCGGTTGCTGACTTTTAAGGAGAGCGCCCTCTACTGACCTCACATTTCTCTTCAAGGTAGACTCAGGCCTCAAAGGCTCAAAGACTTAACATTCTTCGATGTAGTCTCACTTATTGATTTTTGCTTTTGTTGCTTTTGTTTTTGGAAACAGATCAAAAAAAAAAAAAATCACCAAGACTGATATCATGGAGCTTACTGCATATGTTTTCTTCTAGGAATCTAATGGTTTCAGGTCTTATGTTTAAGTCTTTAATCCATTTTGGTTATGGTGTGCAATAGTAGTCCAGTTTCATTCTTTTTCATGTGCCTATCCAGTTTTCCCAACAATATTTATCGAAGAGACTGTCCTTTCCCCATTGTATATTCTTGGCTTCTTTGTCATAAATCAATTGACCACATATATGTGGATTTATTTCTGGGTTCTCTGTTCTGTTCCATTGATCTTCATGTCTGTTTTTATGCCGGTACCATGCTCTTTTGATTACTATAGTTTTATAATATCATTTGAAATCAGAAAGTGTGATGCCTATATCTTTGTTCTTCTTTCTCAAAATTGCTTTGGCTATTTGGGGTCTCTTGTGGGTCCATACAAATTTTAGGATTGTTTGTTCTATTTCTGTGAAAAATGCCATAGGAATTTTGGTAGGAATTGCACTGAATCTATAGACTGCTTTGGGTAATACAGACATTTTAACAATATTAATTCTTCCAATCCATGAGCATGGAATATCTTTCCCATCCCTTCACTTTTAGTCAAAGTCTTCATGACAGCGTACAAAGGCCTATGTTACCTCTCCAAGCTCCTTACCTGCAATGTCCCAGCTCAATCTTCTCCAGCCACACCGACTTGCTTGCTATTCCACACACTCCCACCATAGAGCCTTTGTTCTGTTTCCTCTTGTTGCTCAGAATACTCCCATAGTAGCTAGCCTCCAAGATAGCCCTGTGAGTGTCACCTCCTGGCAGTCACAACCTTGTGTAGTCCCCTCCCACACCAGACTGAGCTGACCTGTGTAACCAAAGGATACTGCAGCAGTGATGGCCCGTGACTTCTGAGGCTAGGTCACAAAAGACATTGTGACTTCTGTCTTGTCCTTTCTTGCATCATTGACCCTGAGATGATGCCAGACATCTCTCACCAAGATACTCAAGCAGCCCTATGGAGAGGCCCGTGTGATGAGGAACTGAGGCCCTCTGCCAAAAGCCAGCACTAACTTGCCAGCCACGTGGGCCAGCCCCCTTGGAAGTGGGTCCTCCTCCTCCGGTCAAATCCTCACTTGACTGCAACCTTGGGAGACATCCTGAGTCAATTAAGCTGCTTCTGGATTCCTGACCCACCAGAACTATGAGATAATGTTGTTTATTGTTGTTTAAGGGTAATTTGTTTTTCAGCAGTAGTTAATACAATTCTTTGCCCAGATACTGATCTGTTCTATTCACTGATATAAACCAAACACCTAGAAAAATGTCTGGCACATAGTAAGTGCTCGAGAAATGTTTGATAATCACTCTGGTCAAAAATCTTCAGTGGCTCTCCAGGGCCTATAGAATAAGGTGAACGCTATATAATTTCCAAGATCCTCCCAAATAGGCCTTCTCTTTTTTCAAGTCTCTCTTGTTTCCCATTCCATCGTATATATACCCTTCCTCTCAGCCAAACTCACTTGCAACTATCTCTGCCCTTACTTGTATTTGTCACCCAAAATAGTCCTTTGGCCATCTTGGCATAGGAAAATCTGACCTACCTATTCTGCTCTTGCCTCATCCAGGAAGACTTTCCTAGCTCCTTTCAGCAAGAGATTTTGTCTTTCTGTGAAGTTGCCCAGCACCTAGATCCCCTCAGGTTTACACTTCACTTATATTGCCTTTAAAATTAATTACAGTAGCCCCCTTATCTGTGGTTTTACTTTCCATGGTTTCAGTTACCCATGGTCAACTACAGTCCAAAGATATTAAATGGAAAATTCCAGAAATAAACAATTCATAAGTTATCAATTGAGTGCTGTTCTGATAGCATGATGAAATATTGCACCCTCCCATTTTGTCCCAGCCAGGACGTGAATCATCCCTTTGTTTGGCATATACACACTGTACCCACTCTTCACCCGTTAGTCACTTAGTAGCTATCTGGGTTATCAGATCAACTGTCACAGTATCACAGTGCTTATGTTCAAGTCACCCTTATAGTAACCTAATGCTATGTCACAATGCCCGCGTCATTCACCTCACTTCATCTCATCACGTAGGTGTTGTGTCATCTCACATCATCACAGAAGAAGGGAGAGTACAGAACAATAAGTTGTTTTGAGAGACCACATTCACATAACTTTTATTACAGTATATTATTAGAATTGTTCTATTTTATTGTTAGTTGTTAATTTCTTACTGTGCCTAATTTGTAAATTAAACTTTTCATAGGTGTGTATACATAGGAAGAACGTAGTATATATAGGGTTTGGAACTATTTGTGGTTTCAGGCATCCAGTGGGGGTGGTGGAATGTATCCCCGCGGATAAGAGGGACTGCTGTGTGTTTATATGTACTACAAGTGTGTTGACAGCAAAGCATCATTCACCAATCTAATTCAATTCATAAACATTTACTGAGCACCTACTAAGTGGCAGTCACCTTGTTAAGAACTGGACTACAAAAGAAAAAAAAAGAATGGAGGTACAAAATGGCTAGGGAAAGGCCCCTCAGTGTTTTGTGCAGAAGAGAGGTATGGCCATTATGAAAGCAGCGGAGGAAAGCTAGCCTGTGAAGGACATGAAAACTAGCAGCTAAAGGGGCGGGTAGCCAGCAGAGGCAGGTAGCGAACCACGGAAAGCAGGTGACTTCAAGGAAGTGATAATCAGCAATGAGCAATGGTACAGGGAGGTCAGGGCAGAGGAGTGCTGAAAAGCACCACTAGGTGGCAGTGAGGAGATCACTGTTAGTGTGGAAGATTCCATTGAGATGGTCACATTTTCCGGACACACAGGAAGTCTACATTTTCAGACCTCCTTGCAGTTTTGTTAGGGCCATTTGACTGATTGCTGACCAATGGGATGTGGGAGGAAGTGACATGTGCCTAGTCATAAAACATCCTGCACAGTTTTGAACTGTCACTCTCAGTTTATTGGCTTGTGAAATGCAAAGGATCCAGCACAGAACTTCAAGAGAACTCTAAGGGAAGGCAGGGCCATAGGCCAGAAGGAACTTAGACCTCTAACTTACCACATGGAGAACTCAGCCCGTATTGAGCTATGACCGGGCAAGATATAAACGTTTATTATGTTAAGCTCCTGGGAATTGGAGGTTGTTCGTTACTGCAGTTGTGTTAGTTACCCTGATATAGACATAATGAGAGCAATTTTAACTGAGAGGAGGAGGTAGCAACTAGACTGTTGTGGGCTTAGAAATAAAGGGAGGGGCAAGGAAGCGGGGACAATCCAAACAATCTCCAGAGGGAAACTCAGCTATGAAGTGTCATTTTCCAACATTTCCAGCAGCTGAGGGGACGTGTGCTTCAGTTCGAGGAGGCAACGTCGGGCTTTGGGCTTGGAGTTCTTACCATCTCAATATATAGTTTCCCCATTCTTTGTCACAGATGCATAGCATCCTGTCGTATAAATATACAAGAGCTTATTACCTAGTTACTTATTAATCAACATTTAGATTGTTTTAAATCATTTGCTCCTCCAAATATGTTATATATTCGATATAGATTCTAGTATTTTATTATAGGTAACTTAAATTTACCAATTTCACATGAATTTATCAATTTCATGGACTTCAGATTTTACTATACGTGCAATGAGAAAAAAAAATTGATGGATTTTAAGTGAGAGAAATAATTCCACTAATTTCTTTCCAATGAGGTCACCTAAGATAAAAAGCGAAGAACATGAAAACAAGCCAGTGAGAAAGATGGAGCATGACCACAAAAAAAAGACCCAAAATTACTTATATAAGAAGTTTGGCTATACATCAAAACAGAGAAACAGCCTTCCTAACGGCAATTCTCAGTAGTTGAGTATGCTCTGAAATAAAGCAGTTTCCCAGAAACTGAGCTTCTAGAATTTGGAGCACATGCCCTCTACTGCAAATTGCCTGGGTGGGCTGGTTGTGTTCTTTCCTCATATGGTTTCTATGTCACAGATGATCTGTTACTTAGCAAACAGAAGGGCCAATCAACATGTAGAATGTCGCTTTATCAAAACCCTAATTCTGAGAGTTTGAAGACTCACAGTCTTATTTTTTTTGAAGACTCACAGTCTTATTTTTCCAAGTTCTCAAAGCAGCGCCCCCAGTGGAGGGCTGGCAGCAGCCCCATGCAAACGGTTTACTTTAGTCACCAGAACAACGTTTAAGTTCCTTTATACTTGCCAATGTGTATATTCAATTCATGCAGAACTTGCTTAAGATTTCATTGAGGCCTGAAGAGGATTGCCATGGAGAATGCTTTGCTGGACATGGGAGTCAGGGTACTGCATCTGGGATGCGGCTCTTCGTCTCTTTTACCATTGTACTGTTTCGTTTTAGAAAAATATCTCTTGTAACCCACTGACACATCTGTCGGCCACATGAAGGTCAAATCCAGATCAGTATAAATTAGAATAATTTTGCGTCTACCTCAGTAAATTAGGTAATTAAAATAAAAGAACCTGTAGGAAAAACGTCTCTGCCCTTAGAGATCTGCGTTAGAGTAGTATCTGATTAATGAGCCTCAAGTCTGAGTCTAGGCTCTGACCAGCAGGCTGCTTCCTATGGGAAATGTAGAGTTCAAATCCTTCATGGCTCAAAATAATTTCACGTGTGTTAAGGAACCAAAGCTTTGATTTTTAACTGCTCAAGTGGAGACCACCCAAGCATGTGATCATTGCTGGGATCCAGCTTTTCAGATGTGAGATTATAATTATTCAGAGCACATTTGCATCATTCATTTTTTTCTTAGTTTTATAATGTTAACTTGATACGTGATTTGGAAATTGTTTCTTCGAGCTGTTAGGAGCAGCCGCAGTCCTGGCCTGGTTCAGGTGATGCCATCCTTGGGATGTGAAATCAGGGTCCCCTTTTCCAGTCAAGTATATGTGTGGGGAGATGGGCTGACTGAGTCCAGCTAAGTTACTTCTCAATCTTACAGGCCCTGAAAACACCAAGTTTTGATTCCTTACTTTCCATATCGTCACCCTGACCCTGAACCCAAGTGGAGTACTAGTTCAGGACCCAAGGATGACTTAATTACTCAGAGGCCCTTCTAAGTCATGAAGAGAAATTGATGGCTATGTTTTCCCTTCAAACTTTTCACAGCAAGACAATGACTCATTTGAATTTTTTTTTACAATGATGATCTATATTAAATAACATTCCATAAAACTACTACTTACTGAGCTCCTGTTCTAGAAGCTCTAAACCTGGAAGAGAAGTGTGAAATATGCTTGCATTACAAGCAAACCAGATCCCATAAATCTTTATGTCCCACCCCAGGGCCTGAGATGCCAAGGAGTGCCTTCCCAAGCCAGTGGGACCACTAATATATCTGGTCACAACTGTAGAGGAAACAATGCCATTACATTCTGGCCCCCAAAATACAATTGCTACCTTTCCACTCCCTCCACACCCAGGTAAATAATAAACAAAAAGTCAACCTACCACTTCAGAACAGTGAGTAGTCAGTTTTCAATGACATTTATCTATTATGGCATCGTCTTCAGCTTCATTTGGGTGCAGAAATTGTGGTTCTTATGACAACTTAACAAAATTTGAAATGCTCATTAAACATCGCTAATGTAATATTAGACTGTGTGATAGTGAGTCGCGGCTGTTAAACCAGTCCACTTTCCTCTCTATCTCTGTATCAGCTCCTGATCTGTGAGGTTCTTTGTTCTCTGTCTCATGCTATGATCAGAAACACTTTTAACAATATGCTGACTGATTTTAAGTTATTAGCCTCTGATTCTTCTTCTGCTCTTTCTCGGCGGCCTTACCTTTGTTCTGTGCGGGCAGACTTGGTTCCCTCAGAGATGTGATGATACAGGCAAAAGCAAACTAACAAAGTGGTCAAAGTTTTGAATTCCAAAAGCCCAGGTCTGGACATGATACGAACATCTGGACAAATGCATGGCAAAGAAGGACCCAGTTGCTCCATGCCCAAACGTAGAGAAGGTTATCTGGGGTGTGAGGGAGAGTCAGAAGGTAATCGACAATCGTTTAGATTCCAGCAGGTCTCTGAAAATGTCTGTGTCCTTGACGAGGCCAAGTCAGAGCAGAGAGGAGGAAATAATGGAAGACCAGCCTAGTTTGGGGATCCGAATGCAAAGGGAACCTGTGCTCTGTCCATGGTTAAGGCTGAAGTGGGCAGGAAGACCCCAGGGTCACCAGTTTCCAGCTTGCTGGGGGAGCAGAAGCAGCATCCATTTGTTTTGTCTAAATGAAGTGCAAGGCATCCTGCAAGAGTCTCTCAGAGCCCTGAGTTGGCCCCGAATGGCAGAATAGTCCCCTTTGCCAGGGAGGGGTGTGGTCATGGTGCTGCAAGCCCATGGACCTCGAGAGGCCTTGAATTTGGAAACAAGGGCAGACAGAATGGTGTTTTTGAAAGGAGGAGAACAAGGCCGGCTTGATGTGCACCAGGAAGAAGAGTCACAATGGGAGAATGATCCCTATGCAGAGGGAGCACAGCCGGCGTAAGGTTTTATCCTCTAGGAAAAAGGACCCAAAAGAGGTTAAATTCCATTACTTAAAGTTTTATTCAGATGCCGTGATTCACACCAGAAATCTAGAAGTACTTGGTTTCCTGGAGAAGACAGATCAGAGCAGATGGATAGCAAAGAGAACTATTTTCATTTTAGCAATGCCGCGAAAGTAGTCCTGAGAACGAATGACTTGCTGGCAAGCAACAGCAGGAGAGGGGAAATGCAGAGAGCACTTGGATGGAAGAGATACCGAGACTGAAGTCCAATGCTTAGCGCGTGCCAGGCACAAGTGCAAAAGGGGATGGAAGGAGAGGACACAGGCGTGCAAACAGCGATGAGGAAGCAGGAGGTCAAGGGCACATGGACCTGCCAGACTGATTTCTTTGAACTCACCCTTCATTTCATCTATGAAGAATTGGATTCTTTAGATTTTTACACAGAACAGAGACATATACTAGGAGAAAGGGAACATTCACCATTACTAGGGTGTCCATGTAATTTCTAAACTAGGACACTTTTTTGAATTTCCCTAACGATTAATAATGTTGGCCTTTT
>NW_006440643.1:85788-99765 GCF_000325575.1 Pteropus alecto | reverse complement strand
GTCGATGTATTTATTTAAATGATTTATTTACATTCTCCCACTTTGGCAACCATCAGCTTGTTCTCTGTGTCAATGTGTCTGTTTCTGTTTTGTTCTGTTTGTTCAGTTATTTTGTTTATATAGATTCCACATATATGTGAAATCATTCGGTATTTGTCTTTCTCTGGACTGACTTATTTCAGTTAGCATAATATCCTAGATCTATCCATGTTGTCACAAATGGAAAGATTTTATTCTTTTTTATTGTTGAATAATAGTCCAGTGTGTGTGTGTGTGTGTGTGTAAATAATACATTTTCTTGATCCATTCATCTGTCAATGGATACCTAAGTTGCTTCCATACCTTGGCTACTGTAAATAATGTATCTTTTTAAATTAGAAATTGTATTGCTGGGTCATATGGTAGCTCTATTTTTAAGTTTTTTGAGGAGCCTCCATACTGTTTTCCATAGTGACTGCACTAATTTACAATCCCACCAACAGCGTATGAGGGTTTCCTTTTCTCCACATCCTCGCCAGCACTTGTTATTTGTCGATTCGTTGATGATAGCTATTTTAATAAGTGTGAGGTGATATCTCATTATGGTTTTGATTTGCATTTCCTTGATGATTAGTAATGGTGAGCATCTTTTCATGTGTCTGTTGGCCATCTGTACGTCTTTGGAGAAATGTCTATTCAGATCTTCTGCCCGTTTTTTAATTGGATTGTTTGGTGTTTTTTGTTTGTTTTGCTTTCTTTGGTGTTAAGCTGTATGAATTCCTTACATATTTTGGATGTTAACCCCTTATCAATTGTATCATTTATATACATATATTTTTCTGAACTAGGACACTTTTGAGTGTGAAAGAGAGTGCTAAGCATAAGATACTAGGACATATGGTTACCCCTCCAGGTCTGTGAGAGACAAGGAGAGACTGGCCATCTAAAGCAGAGGTCCCCAACCCCTGGACCGCAGACCAGTACTGGTCTGTGGCCTGTTAGGAACAGGGCCGCACAGCAGGAGGTGAGCAGCAGGCCAGTGAATGAGCTTCATCTGTATTGGCAGCCGCTCCCCAGCGCTGGCATCACTGCCTCAGCTCCACCTCAGAGCATCAGGCATTAGATTCTCATAGGAGCACCAGTCCCTGGTGCCAAAATGGTTGGGGACTCTTGATCTAAAGGAAACACCTACCTGAGAGTTCATTTTTCAAGTTTGAGATTAGCTCTGCCCCAGAACTCCACTTACGCATAGTAAGCTTTCAGTAAAGATTGTCTACAGAACCAAACAATATACTTTGCTCTTGTCATTCTTATCTAAATTGAATATTAATCTACCATAGCTTCCTGAGTTTAAGGAAAGTAATTCTCTAAAGCATCCTTTGAGGGAAAAATGGAGTCATTTTATATTTGAGTTCATATGAAATCTTTCCTATCATAAGGCCTTCCCTAAATTATAACAACAAAGTATTTTTAGTGGAGGTAAATTAGGCTGAAATGACTTAAATCAGTACTAATTTTGGATACCTACAGAAGTCATCGAAAGAAGTCTCTAGTAAAAGTCACCTTTTAATACAGATTTGGTCATTATTCCTGTACATATGATACTATTTAACATGTTTTGACTGTTTACTGGGAGCCAAGCAGGTGATAAGAGATACAAGTAGCTGTATCTCAAAAGAACTTAGAAGGGAAGATGATAGAAATCCGATGACTCAAAAAGTATTCCCCGTAATTATGAATTGTTGGAAAATGCATGTGGAGAATCTGAATAAAATCTCTTTTATAAAATGTGAACAGGGAAAAGTTCTAAAATAATGTTTTCTAGTACAAGTGTATTTCAGTATGTTTGCTGGTTCTCAGATGGGGGCAGTTTTGCCTTCCAGCGGACATTGGACATTTTTGTTTTGTTTCATTTTCAGAACTTGGTGCGGGGGGGTGGGGAGTTACTACTGAAATCTAGTGGGTAGAGGTCAGGGATGCTGTTAAATGAGCTTCTGTTCTAATTCTGTATCTCTAAACCCAATAGCACTCCGCCTTGAGAATGAACAACAGTTCACGAGGCTGCGATGTCACTCATGACGGGGTATAACCCATGACTTTTAATGTTTCTCAAGGCACGTCCTCTGACACTAGTTGTGTGAAACATCCCTAAAGAACGACTTGCATGGTCTTGTGATTTGGGAAAATGCTATACACCAAATTCTCTATTGTAACTTGGCAATAGACGGTGTATGTTCAAGTCTCTGAGAAGTCCTGCAAAATGTTAGACATTGTTTCATCCAAAACTTTAAACTTATTTGATCATGGAGCCTTTTAAAATTTTTTTTCTGATGAGCAGAGGGCTGGGATGCTTCTAGCATCGTCATGCTTGATTGTTTACATATCGATATATATTTTATTATAAATCGCTTTCATCATATTCCTTTTCCTACTGCTATTAGAGCAACATATCAATTTTTGAAAAAAAAAGTATGTGGAGATGATTATATTGTCTGTGAATTTCATATAAGGGTGGAAGAGTAGGGCCTGTAAACTATTTGTCATCAGAGGGAGTAGGGTTTAATTAGATGAAGAACCACCATTGAGTCGTGTGCCTTGACATAAAGAAAGAATGATGCCCTGCGCTATCCCCTCCATCAGAGATGAGGCCAGAGGACCGGAGACGACATGGTTCTGTGGAATCTTTCTGAGGTCGCAATATTGCAGAGCAGAGCTGGACGCCACCCCGACTGCTCTGACCCCCACTTTACAGGTAAGGAAACCGAGATTTAGGAAGGTAATGCGCTTCATCCAGGGCCACCAGAGAATACAAACAGCCTGCTAGTATGGCCTAGACTCCTTGAGCGTGTGAACGGAAAGTTCCAGAAGGAAGTATTGTATCATCGTATCGTTTCCATAGAATTTACTATGTCGGTTCATGTTCACAAATCTCTGAAAAGCAATTGAGTGATACACGCGTGTCCCCGTGAATCCTCTGTTTCTTCGAACTATATTCACGCAAGCCTACAACAGAGTTGAAACGTGTCCACGTGGAGACCGTGTAATATTTTGGAAAGAGAATTGACCAAGGAGCTGGAAAACATCATATGAAAAAGGAAAAAAAATAGCCTTATTCGTAAAGATAACATCTTTTATGTTTCTTTAACCATAAAAAGTATTACTCACCTTGTTTGCCAGACTTTGTTGAAATGAAACATGCCTCTTAGGAATAATCAAATCAACCCTGACGGGACCAAACTTTGCCACGACTGAGCATTTTCAAAAGTGAGAAGTGAAGGGGTTCAGAGGTCTGGATTTTGCCCTGGCTAATTGGATGCGCTTGAGATTGTCCCCTCACTTTTCTGTTTTCAGTAGAGATTTTCAGTTTTTCTCGGGGTTGTTTGGAGATAAAATAAGAGAAGAGTTTGAAAGCTCTTTTAAGGTTTTAAAGCTTCACAGTGTAAAGGACTGTGGATATGATATGTGCACACAGGTTTTCTAATCTGCAATGAATGTGAATATTTCAGGAGACTTCTGTGTCAGGTCTCAGATTATTTCAGATTTCTAAATTTGATCATTGCCAAGTAGTCTCACAGTGACTGGCTGATTAGTCCAGAGCAATCTGGCTTCTTCCCTGTGGATGAAACCAGCAGAGAAGCCAAATAGTTCTGGAACTTACATCCACATGTTTCTCATCATGCTTTCCAATTTACACTCAACCGTAATGGTATTTCTGTTTCCCAAAAGAATCAGGAAATAGAAATGTTTCCATTTACAGCATTGTTTACTCACGGTCTCAGCAAACACGCACCGTGACTTGAAGAGATTTCTGGACGCTTGAAACATTTTTTTCCCAGACAGACAGGGACTGTTAGCCTCTGAGCATTTTTTTTTTCTTCTTTTCTTTCTTTGTTTCTTTACCTTGTCCAAAGACCTCCCTCCAAGGGCCACCAGGAACACCTATAGTTGTCATGAACCTATAGTTCAACACCTATAGTAGAACATGTTGGGTTTAACGTTCTTTGAAACAGTGGAGACTACACACCATGAAAAACCATTGGACATCTCATGAAAGGTTTTAGAAAAGACTTATTTTAGGGTTTGAGCTTGTGTCTGGTCACTTGGTGAAGAGTTTGAGGAAGTGGGGTTTTGCTTTAGAGTGAATTCCTTGAGGAAGTGGGGGTAATTCTATGATTAGGTATCTTAATTCTCATTGATAAGGCAGAAGGACTAACTTGAGGCCAAAACTATAATTGGTAGATGCGGCAATCATCATATTTGCTAGGAGAGGACATGTTTGGCCATTTCGTGACCTCACAGCGCTCATGTTTTGTCTTCTGTATTCACACAGGGTGGTCTTGTTTTTGTCTAGATCCATCCTGGTCACAGAATGGCCTTGTCTGACATTGATGCGGGGTAAAATATTTATGTTTAACAGGAGAACACCGAGAGCCAGCTGTGAGCACCAGGCCAGCTTCTAGCAACCACAAAAGCCTAGTTTGTAGGGCCAGGCTGTCATGAGCAGCTTTTCTTTTATTCAATCTCTACCATAAAACAAAATACAGATACAAATTTCTACACACAATGAAACATAGCTCGATGAGTTTTTTGTAAGATACATACCCTTGTAACCACCATGCAGGTCAGGAAACTCAGCTTTGCCAGCCTTCCTAGAAGCCCCGCAGGTTCCCCGTCTCTGTCACAGACCCCAAGGGAACCACAGTAATCACTTCCTTGTGTTTCTTTATCATTTTATCACACTGTATGTCTCCCTAGACGTTGTAGTTCGGTCTTGCTCATTTTAAAAAACTCGGTATGTCTTTTGAGTCTCTCCGAATCCACAGGTTTCCCCTTCATCCTTGTCTTATAATTTATCTGTTGAAAAATTAAGGCCATTTGACCTATGACATTTCTCCGTGTCTGGCAGTTGCTATTTCCTGTTCTTGGGCAATTCAACCCTGACCTCAGTCCTCTCTATTTCCTTTCCCTGTCACCTGAATCCAGAGGTCTGAATGGACTCAAGTTCACTGTCTTTGGCAAGTCTCTAGGTTGTTGTGTTCTTTCCTCAGGAGGCATATTCCATCTCATTGTCCCCTAAGTAATTTTTATAATAAAAATGCATGCTGTCTGTTTTCAGGTGTGAAATACCGACATAAACAGTATATCCCTAACCCCCTGAGGAGGCCAGCTGTGCTTAGGTGATTCTGTCCAGAGGAAACTGAGAAAGGCGTCTCAAGCACAAAGGGTCAGGAACAGACCTGGGACTGTACTAAATGTCTCCTTCCTTACATTTCTGTGAATAATTTCCCTTCCCCATTAGTTTTATATGTAACGTGGAAATGTCTGTCATTCAGAAAAACTTAAAATAGAGCATGGTGACATCTGGCACAGATTACACTTCTTTGTGATATGATGAAAAATGCATCCTCTATTATAATGTAAGACTTATGCATTGGAACTATTCTAACTGGAACATAGAATTCTGTGCTTGCATCTCACAACATATAAAGTACTCAGCTGTCACTTCTTCACAAATTCAATGAAATAACAAAGGAAAATGTAGCACAGGGTGATGAAGGGGTGCTGCCACCATGGACGATGGTGCCAATCGCTCTATAGTCCACAGAGTTTTGTGTCAGCTATTCTAAAAGTTAAAGAGGTCAACTAATGAAAAGATCATTAACGTTTTGCTCTTTTGAACAAATACGGTGACCCCTTTACCAATCTCCAATGTCATACTCCCCGTGTCAGTCATAGTCCCATCAGGAAAACAGAGCCTGTGACAGTTATTAACAGAGCGAGTTAATTTCACTGGTGTTGAAAGACTGAAAACAGATAAAGGGAACATGGAGGTATCTCAGAGATAGTACCTGCTGGAAGCATTAACTACCCCCAGCACTTGGTGGGAACAGGGGGAAGCGGTGGGGTTATCTCAACCTAGATGATGGCAGGAGGGTCCCCTTGGGGCTGTAACCCAGAGCCCTAATTGGGATTCTGAGCTGATCCAATGTTTCTGATATGGCTGAGAGGCCATGTCCGATGATGCAGGAGAAAAATGAGGAACTGGAACCAACTGCTGGGGTCAGGAGGGAGAACCACTCCTGGGGAGACACTGGCAGGAACCGCAACAAACAAGGAGCTCAGCCTTCTCCCTCCTCCAGTCTTGCTGTGTCCCTCTAGTGTCCCCTCATGGCAGAACCTCACAGGGAGCAACTGGCAAATCAGAAACGTAAACAGGTGACTTTGGGGCTGAAAGACAATAGCTTACTAATTGGCACACTTCCCTTTGTTCTGTTCTTTCCAGCAGATATCTTTGATTCCCCTTGTTTTCAATGAAAAGTATCAACTTACTTTTCTGAGGCTTGTTTATGAATCCAAAGTCATTCTTTTTTTTTTTTTTTTTTTTTTTTTTTTTTTTTACACCTACAGCACCTGGAATTCCTATGTGGTCTCCCACCCAAGTACTAACCCTGCTTAGCTTCAAAGTCATTCTTAAACAAGGGGATCAAGGGGATGGAGATTGTGGTAGATGTCCTGAGTGCGCTCAGCTCTAAAAGGCAACCCTTAATTTTCATATGTTAAGAAATCAAGGCTAGTGAGCATTCTCCTCTTTCTTTGCTGTAAAGTTCTTATAAATACCAGCATCTTTTTTTAATTCTAGAGCCCATGGTCTGTTTTCCATACTATCATATATTAGTTCTCAAGGCCTTTTGTGCTCAGCTTCTGATTTCTAATAGCTCAGGAGCACTGGACATCCTACTTACTGGGACCTGGAGCTTTCTCCAAAGAGACAAGTCCTAGAGTCTGCCACTTCTGTTTCTGTATTATCGCTACCAAAAGGCTGAAATGAGGCTTCTGCCTTAAACCATGACATTGGATCCCAGACTTGGCAGTATCTTTCAGAATGTGGGATGATTAAGGAATCCTGGGATCTGTGGGGGAGCTCCCCATTATTGAGCAGAGAGTTTCTGGAGAAATTCTCTTGGGAAAAGTTAAGTACAGAGACACATGATACTCTCATTCAACCACCTAACGCAATGGACATACTCAACAACAGCCTACTCATTCATTCTTTCTTTCATTCATTCATTCACTAGTTTAGTAAATGTTGACTACCTATTGTGTGCCAAACACTATTTTAAACCCTGGTGATATAATAATGACAAAACAGATGATATCTTCAGGTATGCATTCTAGTGGAGGAAACCTATGACGAATAACTATATTATAAGTTAGAATATGATGGGTGCTTTACATAAAAATAGAGGCATCGGTAGCAAGTGACATAGAGGGGCTGTTTTAGAGAGGGGACGTCTGAGTAGACACCTGAATGGAGACTGGTGGTGGTGTTGGGAGGCCACTCTCTGTAGGTCTCTTGAATTTCTGCCTATCTTTTATTTTTAATTAAGTTTATTGGGATAACATTGGTTAATACAATTAATATAATTTTCAGGTGTACATTACCATTTGACATCTGTATATTCTATTGTGTGTTCACCACCCAAAGTCCAGTTTCCTTCAGCTACCATATATTTGATCCCCTTTACCCACTTCGCCCTCCCCCTATCCCCCTATATTTGACCCCCTTTACCCTGTCTACCTTCCTCCTCCTCCCCTACCCCACTAGTAACCACTAGTCTATAGTCCCCTGGTAACTCCTAGCCTATAGTCCACGTCCGTGAGTCTCTGTTCATTTGTCGTGTTCATTTGTTGCTTTTAGGTTTATATCCTACATATAAGTGATATCGTGTGATTTTCAACTTTTTCTATCTGGCTTATTTCATTAATTTAGTGTGATTTTCTCCAAGTCCATCTATGCTGTTGTAAATGGCAGTATTTCATCTCTTCTTATGACTGAGTCCATTGTATATATGTACCACAACTTCTTTAGCCAATCATCTATCGTAGGGCACTTCGGTTGCTTCCATGTCCCAGCCACTGTGAATAATGCTGCTATGAATTGTGTGCACATATCTTTTTGGATATGGATTTTCAAGTCTATGGGGTAAATACCCAGTAGAGGGATTGCTGGATCATATGGTAGATCAATTCTTAGTTTTTTGAGGAATCTCCATACTGTTTTCCATAGTGGCTGTACCGATTTGTAGTCCCACCAGCAGTGTATGAGGGTTCCTTTTTCTCTGCATCCTCTCCAGCATTTGTTATTACTTGTCCTGTTGATTATAGCTATTTTAATATGTGTGAGATGGTATCTCATTGTGTTTTTAATTTGTATTTCCCTAATAGCTAGCGAAGTGGAACATCTTTTCAAATATTTGTTGACCGTTTCTATGTCCTCTAGGGAGAAGTGTCTGCTCAGGTCCTCTGCCCATTTTTTGATTGGATCATTTGTTTTTGTTTTTTTGTTATTGTTGTTTTTGAGTCATATGAGTTCTTTATATATTTTGGATATTAGGCCCATATCAGAGATGTTGCTGGCAAATATATTTTCCCATTCAGACGGTTGTCTCTTTACCTTGTTGACGATTTCTTTTGCTGAGCAGCTTTTCAGTTTGATGTAGTTCCATTCATTTATTTTAGCTTTTATTTCCTCTGCTTTTGATGTCAAATTCATAAAATCCTCTTTGAGTCCAAGGTCCTTGAGTTTCGTTCCTATGTTTTCTTCTATGCATTTTATTGTTTCAGGTCTTATATTCAGGTCCTTAATCCATTTTGAGTTAATTTTGGTGTGTCTGCCCATCTTTTGAGCAAAGGCATGAGCAGCTTTTGTTCCAGATTATCTTTCCAGAGATGTTTGTATAGCAATCAGCCTTGGAATACAGAGATAGTTGTCTCCCTTTGAGGCAAAGGGGAGCTTTAGTTCCTAATTGGGATAATAAAGATAATATCTGCCTCCAGGGCAGAGCTTAGGCAGGTTTGCTTGCAGCCCACTTATGCGATTCGGTGTTCCTAAGCTTGGGGTTCCTCAGCTGTGACACAGATTCTCTACATGGGCCCACCCCCACATTACCCACAGAATTTAGAGGCTCATGCCTCCTTCTAGGCTTGCCTGTCTGCCCCAGGAGTCTCTGTATTCTGCCCTACTCTAGGGAACTAGCAAGCAAACTTGGTGGCTTATAAATAGTAACATCTCAGACTGTTCATAGTTTGGAGAATCGGCTTGGTCTCAGAAACACAAAAGGAGGCCTTTCGTTATCAGGAGCCCCTATAAAACTGTTATTTCAGCAAGTAGTCAAGATTGCTATCTTGATGAGATTAAAAACAAGAGAGTTTCGAAATAAGAACAATTAAGTAAAAGAAAAATTCTTCCAGCTATTGCTAAAAATTTCAGATCACTAAGGAAAAAAAAAAACAAGTGTTAATGACCATCTAAATATCTACTGGATTAAATTAAGGACATGCCAAGAGGTCCCACAGGCTTAAAACTGCTTATCTAACACTTTCACTTGCTATGAAATGGATTCTAGCACATTATCTGTACTGATAGTGAGCTGTGCTAACTTTTTACCAGATCTTTTTGTGTATGCTGTACAATTATGCATAAAAATAGGAAAAAGGTTTGGCAGCCAAGCCCCTTGGCAAATCTCATCAAGATAAGAAAGAATAAAATTGCTTCTGCAGATGGATTTAGTCTCCAAGCAACAGTTACAATACAATTTTTAACGACAGTGGGACAGTATAGGGAGATTTGACCATCAGAATTTCCCCAAATCTTTCCAAATTCATAACAGGTTCAGCTATATCAATTGGCAAACCTCCAAAAGGGAAGAGGAGGGTACCAGACACATCATGACTCTCTGTAGGTACTGTGCTGTCTTTCCAGGAATGGCCAGTAATTTCTAGTCGTTTTTAACTCAAAATCCAGCCCCAATAATGATGGATACATATCAGTATACATTTGTCCAAACCTATAGAATGTACAACACTAAGAGTGAGCCCCGATGTAAGCTATGAATTCTGGGTGATGATGAGGTGTCATTGTAGGTTCATCAGTTGTAACAGATGTCCCACTATGGTAGATGTCGATAATGGGAAAGGCCGTGCGTGGAGGGAGGGGCAGGGAGTATATGAAACTTTCTTTACCTTCTTCTCTTTAAAAAATTAGGTCTTAAAAACAAATCCAGCCCCACATACAGAAGGGCTAGAGTAAGTGGGCAATTATCTGGCCAACACTGAATTGAAGACTCAAAGGGAATCCAAATCAGCTTCCAACTTCCAGAATGAATTTTATTTCCCAGTCCTCATCTTAGTGACCCAATAAGCTGGTAATGACAATTATGATAGTAGCAAGGAACCAGAAATTCACAATATTCTACATTAACCGGCGTCAGAGACAGGTCTCCAATCTCCATTCCTCAAAGTATCGCTCATCACCTTGCATGCACTGTGTCCATTTTACTCATTAAAGGTGGTGTTCAAAGGACAAAAGGTATGTAGCTAAAAGTGCTGGGGTGAGCCACACAGTGTCACTGAGCCCCAAAAGAAAGTCGTCATGATGCTACTGGTCTAAAGTCACACATCTGGTTGGGATTTGAACCCATGGCAGGCAAGTGCAATAGGTCATACACTTGAAGACTGTACTGTCTCTCTGAAAAGTTTAAGGGGTGAGGTGGAGGCCAGAGGGACAGAAGCGACCAAGTTGAACCAGCAGAGAGTCAAGGCTCAGAGTGACGGTTCCAAGGAGAACTGGGGACATAGGAAGGGACAAGAAGGGAATGAAGGGCTCCCAGCTGGAGCAAGAAGAAAACACCACAACAGACCCTCCAGAAATTGACTGATTTCTCCTCGGGGAGATTTCAAAAGTCAGGACAAGTGAGGGAGAGGGAGAAGCGCTGGCTGAGCTGAGGTCAAGGGCCAGCACCTGAGTTCCTCAGGGACAGGCATTGTGTTGACTGGGCCAGAGCTTCTCTAACTGGGAGGTGCATCTGAATCACCTGGGGGCCATGAGTGCAGATTCTGAGTCAGTGAGGCCTGAGACTCTGCATTTCTTACAAGCTCCCCGATGGTGCCAGTGTTCCTGGTCCACGTGCTGTGCTTTGAGTAGCAAAAGACTAGGCCAAAGAGGAGCAACATAGACTTAAAATGGCAGTTCTGGCTTCCAAGGCAGCCCTCTTGGGGAGGGGTGGCTTCATCCAGGGTTCAAATGGGGCATTTCAGGTATAAGTGTTCACACATGCACACAGAGTCAGCTTTTATTGAACTAACTTTATTGAGCAGTGACTACATGCAAAGCACTATTTTTAAAAACTATATAGACGGTCTATAAGGATACATCAAACAGTTAACAGTGGCTGTCTCTGAGTCATGGAATTTGGAGCAAAAGTGTTCGTTTGACTTTTTACTTTAGGCAGTTCTGTGTGGCCTGAGTCATTACAATAACTGGCCTACTCCAAATACACCAAGCTTCTTCTGTGCCTTTGGACAAAAGCCTTTGCCCAGAATGCCCTTGCCCACTCGGCAAATTCCTACTCTGCTTTTAGGTCCAACTCCCATGCCACTTCCTCCAGGAAGCCCCCTTGATAAAGTCCCAGGCTGAATCTGGGCTCTGTGATCACTGTATCCCATTACTGTGTTGTGAGAATCCTTATCCCAGTCTGTTATAATATTTGGGTTTTTCTGCTATTTCTTCCACTAGACAATGAACAACTTGAAGACAGAGAGGTTTTGTTTCCTTTCTTTCTGTATTTCTAGCTCCCAGCCTAGGGCCTGGCATACGGTAACCACTAATCCATGTTCTTTAAGCAATGCATCGATAGATACATACACTATTGTCTTTCGAACACTTTGAGTCTAATTTTTATTTGCCACCATCTGATTTGGGAATTGGGAGGGCCACGCTAGGATCCAGATCAGGACTGTAAAACGTGGTCATGATCCTTTACCACAGCTTGTGCTCCAGGCCAAGTTCCCAACTGGGCTTAAGACTGCAAGGGTTCCCACTGACGGACCCTCAAGTGACTTAGTGAGCAAGCCCAAATTTAGGATCCTGTATTAATTTTCAACCATCACATAACCCAGGCTCCAGTGCAACCAGAAGTAGCTGTTGTCAAGCTCACCATTTGTTCAGGCTCTCGCCCTGCCATTCACCTACATTCCTCATCTGTAAGTAATTTAAATTCACCTGGCGTTTTGTTTGGAGAAGGTAGCTGAGTCCTGTCAAGGCACATGGCCCCAGCCCTGTGCTGGAGAGACCTCTCAGCAAATCCTCCCAGAGGGACCAACCTTTATCCTCTTGAGTTAAGGCAGGAGAAAAGCACTGGCAGGCAGCCCTGTTCTCTGGCTCTCTGTGCAAGAAGCAGGCTAGAAAGAAAGCAAACAAGTTTATTTGCAAAGCAGAACTTATACCAAGAATGACAGAGATGGGCAAGCCGGAGTACAAACAAACTTGTTTTGAGTGATACACATCCTCAGGGACTACAGCCTTAGAAACATAGGAAGTAGCTAGGAAATACATTTCACATGTCTGCGAGCCAAATCATATTCCATTACCCTCATGAAATTGTCCAAGGTTGTGTGGTCCAATACAGTAGCCACTACCTATGTGTGACAATTTAAATCTAAATTAACTAAAGTGAAATAAAATTGAATATTCAACTGTGTTGCACTAGCCACATTTCAAGAGTTCAGTAGCCACGTGTGCTAGCAGCCACCATATTGGACAGCACAGAGAACACGTCCATTTCGCAGAGAGTTCTTGGACAGTGTGTCTAAGGGTCCAGCAAAATGCCGTTGTGTTCCCTTCTCTTCACAAAATATGCCCCTAGAGCCTTCTTTCTGGTCGTTTTCCAAACCCTCTAAGGGCCCCTTGCCTCTGAGAGCCAGTTCCCCGAAAGAAAAGGAAGGGAACTAGGAACAACTGAGCAAGCAAACCCTGTCAAGTACGAGTTCATCATTTTCAAGTTCTGTTATTTCCAGCCGACTCCCCTCTGTCCTCGCCATCCGCTCACGGGGCCTCAGCAGCCCCCAGCCAGCCTCACACGTGCTATCTCACCAGGACACATTTCACACAGTGAAAGCAGGATTTCCAAAGTAAAAGAAAACCAAACACTTCTGGACTGGGGTTTCAACAGCTTCCCCGTTTGTGAGGCCCAGGGCATCCCCCTGGGACTGGTCCCAGACAATGTGGTTTCCAGCATTTCGTAGACAGCTTTGAATACCTCTGGATATTTTATAGGCTGAGGAAATTGGGGCCTCATCTTATATCATATAGCATCTCACTAGAGTGGAAAAGAAAATAAGTCCAGATTCAAAGCAGATATTCCCAGAATGCCATTCTCTTTTTAAGGAAAATACACACACCATTTAAAATACATATCACAATAGTTAGGAAATAGGAGTAAGAAAAAGGAATAGAAGAATCGATGATGAGGAATGGTTCTTTTTTAAATGTCATTTTTCTTAAAATACAGTTTATACAATGTACGCGCGTGTGCGTGTGCGTGTGTGTGTGTGTGTGTGTGTATGTGTGTGAAATCTGAAAGGTTTTGTTTCTGGGCTCCCCATTAATGTCAAGAAGACACTAGAGACAGTGATGAATCAGACATCAGAGAGAACAAGAATCTAGAAAGGACCATCAGTTTGGATGCAGCCGAGCAGACAGACCTGAGTTACTCCATATTTAAAAGGCATTAAGATGCCTCAGTTTCCCCAAGTGATCCCCTTTTGGGAGACCCTAGATGAAAACTATTTGGAAAAGCCATTGACAAGTGAATGGATATTGGACTCCACCTCTCCTGTAGCCACATTCTTTTTAAATTACCAGGCATTTCATCAGTAAATCTGCGACACCATAGTGTCTGTTGTTTTTTGTTTATTTATACCAGGCTATCTTCCAAGAATGGATTTAACACAAATAAAAAACATTATATACGTTAAAACTCATCAATTGCTATCAATTTATTCATTATTACTAATATACTCGTTGCTACATTTGCACTTATACGATTATATTTTAAATATGTCCATTGGAATAATGTTTAAATATAAGAGATAAGGTTAAATTTAAAATTAAGTGCAGACAGCAGAGGGAATGCAGTCAGCATTAATAGGATGGCTAGA
>NW_006440643.1:45887-85583 GCF_000325575.1 Pteropus alecto | reverse complement strand
GGCCAGGGGAGGGAGGGAGCAATTGGGGGGATCATTTTATGAACTATATAGATGTCTAACCAATGTTCTGTATATTTAAAACCAATTTAAATAAATATTTTTTTTTAAAAAAGTAAACTAAAATAAAATAAAAGTAAGTGAAGAAATTGGGGAAAGAAAATGGAGTGAACTGCTCCACATCCATGCCGTGGCCACAGATTTGGTTCTGAGCCTTTAAGTAGCCAATACAGAGAAACACTAGTGGATACACTATTCAGCATCCATAAAGCATGAACTAATTCTTAGGGAGAAGTTTTATTTACCCTCGGTCCTAGCAAAGAAGACAGTATAAAAGTGAGCAAGGACCTCATCAATGACCCCGTGACAAATAGACAAGTTTGATATGTTTGTTTTTCTAGTAAGGCCAATGGAACATACAACTCTGAAAGTTTCAAATACCAATTCTTAGTGGATCAAAATGTTTTTGTCCAGTTAAACAGCTGTCTGATGGATCATTTAATCCAAGCATAAATGGTAGACTTGCGGTTCTTGGTGTAAGTGGGGAAATGAGGAGGCCTATTTCAGTGAACTGGGGAGTTCGGTCAGACTGCATACACGCCTCACCATTGCCATCCTTCCTTGAGATTTGATGGATCCTACGATGTTTGTCTCCCAGTTTTGAAACCATGGGCCTACAGCATATCCCTTAGGTGTGTTAAGGTCAGAACTTTATGGAGAATGGAGCCTTCGATGAGAAAGTAACCAGGCATGGGCAGAAAAACCACCTCGGAGGCTTTCTCCGTGAACTGCCTAGATCTCACCCTCAACCTAAGAATCAGTGTCTCTTGAATAGAGCTGTGTGTGTGTGTGTGTGTGTTCTAACACCTTTACCAGATGGTTCTGATGCAAAACTCCTTTGAGAAATGCTCCTCTAGAGCCACGAATGGACTGTATTTGGGGGAACTTCCCTAAATACTTTTTTCAAGGAAAATTTTCAGAAAGAGTGAATTCCAAATTATACTCCCAGTGAACACACCTGGAGTGCCACTTCTCTGTCATTCCAATTGATCAGTCCTGTGATGGATTTAACAGTTCACCCCCGACACGACAGAGGGGGCCGCTGATTAAAAGTAGGGAAACCAACAAAGAGATATTTCTGACAGGCATCCTCCCTCCTCTGCATAGCCATGCATCTCTGGACACACGCAAAATATTCTGTTGGTCAGAATCCAGATTCCATCTGATTCTTTAGATCCTTGACCTTTTGAAGTTCCTTGTGCTTTTAGAATCTGCTTCTATATACCTAAGCCCTGCTCAAAATGCCATTGATGGACAGAGAAATATATTGACGTTGTATATTCGATGACTAAAAAAATCTGATACAAAATATTTTCGGTGTTTACTGGACTAATTCGAATTAAATTCATATGTAACAATAATGATGATATGAATGACATTCACTCTTATCAGACAATACAGAGAGAGAAACTCCCCACCTGGCTCAGGTAGTTTGACCTGTTTCGAGATGCCTGAACCAATCCAAAATAATAAAATTTCATTTCATTTCTATAATATAAAAGGAGAAGGATGGATAGGAGAAGAAGAAAAGGAATGAAAAAAGATGACAAAGTCTTCAGGTTGTTTTAGGTAATACAGGCTTGGACCTCTCCTGACCTATCCTCCGAGTGTCCCACAGATGCTTTCATCAGGGCTTTCCTTCCCTTCTTGCTATTCAGTTTTAAAACATTTCTGAAAATGAGAGCGGGCCATAATAGGGAGATAAATGCACGAAGGGATTCAGCTGCCTATGGGATTGGCTGGAGAGAAGATAATCTGGAACTAGTTTTTCTCCACCCAAAATGAGTAGCACCCAACTTATAACAGCTTCTAGAACTCAGAGGTACCCCATGGGGGCAATTCACTCAGCCACCCACCAGTAAAAATAACCCTGCTTTCCAATATAAAGGCGTTTTCACTTAAGAGAAAGGGTCAATTTCTGTTTGGTTTGATTTTCTGTTTCAGCTGCATAGCTGTGAAATTACTTGGGATTGAGGTGGTATTTTCTTTGTTCTTCTCTAAGACTTTATAAAGAACTATGAGAAACGACATCCTTTGCTGAGAGGTTGTCTCTGTTAATATTTGGGATGCTGACGTTTATTGACAGAGGAGAGAAGAGGTGGATTATTTCTTTCATTCAAAAGGCAGGCCTGAGATGCTGGTGCTACTTGCAATAAAAATTCCTTTCATGCAAGGTAGGCAGAAGGACATTCCACCACATTTCATTTCCTATTCCCATTTCAAAGACAAGAACTCGGTTTTGAGGAAAGAGAGAGTGTTTGTGCTTAAGTGAGTCATGAGAAGTCATTTGAAATTCCTTATTTTTATTACCTTGAAGAGTGGAAGGAGAAAAGTCAGAAATGTTTTAAATATGTTGGCATGCTTGTGTTTCATTATGTACTTTGGAAAAATATAAAAAAGACCTATATTCTTCCCTCCTAATTTATAGTATTCAAAGGAACTGAGGTTTCTACACAGAGTCCAACAAATACTCCTAGGAAGATTTAACCATTGTACCTCAGAATTAGGATTTCTAATTTTTAAAGTATTTTTATCGTAAAATGAAATACAGGAAATCACATAAGGTAAATATATGCCTTAGTGAAGTATTCGAAGTTAAGCACCCTTATAACCATCACCGTGTCAAGAAAGAATTTTGCCAGCGACCCCAAAAGCCCCTCCATGTGTCAAATCCCAGTCTCAGACCCTCCCCTTCCTCTCCCCATAAGTAACCATCATTTTGGCTTCTTTAGTAGTCACTTCTTTGCAATTTTTAATAGTTTTATTACCCAGATGCATGTACCAAGACACCGTATATAGTCTTACTCATATTTTTAAATTTAATATGTCTTTTAAGTCTCTTTCACTCTGTATGTTCCCTGCCCATTCCTTTCTTTTGCTTACAATTCATCCAACGAAGAACCTAGACTTTGAAGAGTAGCGTTTTCACAGTGTAGTTTGCCAATTGCATTACTTGTGGTTTCCAGCTTTCAAGATGGCTGCCAATGATCCCCACCTCCTGCTAGTCATACACTCGTGTAGTCCCCTACAATACGGTAGCAGGCTTAGTCTGTGTGACCAACAGAATACAGCCACAGTGGTAATGTGTAGCTTCTGAGGCTTTATCATACATTAAAAAAAACATTGTGCAGCTTCTGTTTTTCACTCTTGTATTGCTAAGCAGGGAAGGGCAGCCACCACGTCATGAGAGTACACGAGCAGCCCAGGAGAGGCCTGTGTGTGGAGCTGAGGCCTAGTACCAACAGTCTGTGGATAAGGCGAGACTACTGTACAGACGATGGGACAAAGATGTGTAAGAAACTGGGAACAGCTGCCTCCGGGAGGAGAATTGGGAGATGAGTGTCAAATGAAAAACAAATCCAGGCTTAGTGATTAGCGACTTCATTCTAAAGGAATATTGCAAAAGTTTGCAAGAGACTATTGCCACGGGGAAAACACTCCCAGGAAACACCCGCAAGCTCTCAAGGGTTATGCAAAAGGGGTTTCCTTTTATAGGGAGGAGTAAGCAAGGCTAGAAAGAACTGGAGTGAGGAAGTGGGGTGACTGGGCGTGGCACCATCAAGAATGTTCTCCCCTGAGACCAGCCCATCCTTGAGAGAGATTGTCTGCTGGCTGGGACTAAGGGTGGGCCAAAATTCCAGAATCTGTGGGAAGAAGAGCTTAACCAAAGTTTGGTTAATAAGCATTTTGTTCTGATTGATCAGTGGGGACAAAACAGTTCTGCGAATCATTTTTAAGGCAAAAAATGGGAATTTGGAGAGTCTGGCCTTCTCCTAGTTAAACAAGGGGTTTATTCACAAGTCCTATCTAAGTCATATGGGGAAAGGTGGTTCTCTGCAATAAGCTATGGGAGGTTTCTTCTTTTTTTTTTTATTGAGGTACAATCGACATATAAAATTATATTAGTTTCAGATATATGATTCGATATTTATATATATCGTGAAATGATGACCACAATAAGTCTAGTTAACTTTCGTCACTTTTACATAGTTACAATTTTTTTTTTCTTGTAATGAGAACGTATAAGATTTAGTCTCTTAGTAATTTTCAAATATGCGATACAATATATAGTCACCTACAGTCACCATACTGTGGGATTTCTTTCTGCTGTTTTCCAGGGGCCCAGGGCTTGGGTAGAGTTCAATATCGTCGATAGTGAGAGAAGAAACAGGGCCTATTTTTCATGGCATAGTCTTTTGTATTTCTGGATTTTATCTATCTGAAAATAAACTAAAAATTTAAACAAAGAAATAATTTTTAAATAAATTTGATAATGAATAAATAGAAGACCACAAATTCCAGAAACGTCTTTTGCTACAGTTTAGAGTTCTCCAGTGGCTCTGGATGTAGAAAGAAGCCTCGCACAGTGTTTGTTGAAACTTTGGTGAAAGTTTCAACACTGAGAGGTTAGAAACGTTTCCAGTGTTTTGATAACTCGGTTCTGAGTTTCACTCCTAAGATAGGGGGAGCACTCTGTGGGTCAGGCCGGCACCCCACACTGCAGAAACCACTCCTCTCTCTGGGTTTAATTTCACAGGCAGGCATTGTATTCCATTCCCATGAATGTGCTGCGTTTTCTAATCTCCACTTCTCATAAAAACTAGAACAAATCATGAAACAGGAGACAAACTCAAGCCCGGAACAGATGTGAATAGAGCATTACTATTCCTCTGCTCAAAGCGATTTTGCTGAAGCACTGTGTTTCCATCACAGGGAGCCCTTGTGAGTGGCAGACTGGGGATAGTTAGGCAGGTTTGAAAGACTTCCTCTCGCCACTGGGATCTGCTCTTTTTCTACTATACATTTTCACCTTCGGCCAGGAATCTATGGCCCTCCTCAGCCTGCCACCACCCCGTCGTATTTTGGCCATGGCCTTTTGCCCTACAGGTGCTGAGGGAGGCTTTGACACCCAAAAGTGCAGGCCTGCTCAGGGCCCAGGCTGCACAGACCATTTGTTAACTCAATCTGCCTCTTACGAGCACCAGAAACTTGATTTCAATCACCAGTTCAAGTTCACTTGTCTAATTCTAGTAACAATCATTGAAAGGGTTGTTTTACTAAAGATTCCATAAGAACAACAGGAGAGTTAGTCAGAACTCACTCTAGGAAAATGGCCGATATACAGCTTTCTAAATAATTAACATAAGTAAGGAGGGATTGATCAGGACAAGGCTGGAGATGGACTGATCATGACACCAACTTCCACATCAGCCTCAGATGGAAATGGTTGATTCATAAACAGGAAGTCCTGGTCTATTACAGCCATAAGAATGTACCTTGCAGACCTCTAACTGTAGGAGCATAGCTGACCAAGGGCCCCAGTGGCTGTGCTCCGAAATCCATCAGTGTTTGTGCTGAGGCCACGCCTCCCACGTGGTGCTCCCTGCCAATGACGCAGTCTAATGGACGCTGAGGCAGCCTGCCACTGGGGGACACGACTTACCTGTAATGGTAGAGTTACGCTCTTAAACGTCCCAGCAGCTTTGCTCAGCCTTCTTTGTCTGCACAGCAGTCTAGGAAGCATCCAACAACCTGCCTTCCCCTCCCCTTCACTCGTGGTCAGAATCGCATTGAGGTCTGATGACCTCCAGCCTTCCCCAGAGTCCTCCCCCTTTTCTCCCACAGGATTTCTCCTAGTGAAATCCTTGCATGTTTAACCCCGCCATGGTGAATGCTTCAAGGAGGACCATGGCCATATCCCGATTCTTGCCTCTGTTTGCTGGCCTGGTTGTGGACCTTGGGCCTACTTGTCTTATGCCCCACACTGTTGGGCATCTCGGGCAGCCTCATTGGGATGGTTACTGTCTTATTTCCAGGCGCTTGGTCTGTCCCAATTCCAATAAGTCTTAAGTCTTCTGTGATTCCTGTTCGTTGAGTATGCAGCTTCTGTCTGTTCTGTTATTAAGATTTAGATTCTGCTTTCCTTAATTGTTACAGCACAGATTTAAGAACTGCTAGCAAATTACATCTCTCCTTTGATAGAGTCTGGAATTCCCTGTCGACTTAGGCATGTCTTTTGTTTCTGTACTGTTGAATGTGGGGACAGTCTGAGCTTTGCCTTTCTAAGTTGCATTGAAGTTGTTGAAGGAGCTTAAAGTTGCAGGATTATTGGTGCAAGAGAGCACCTTTCAGACTGAAAATGACCCCAAAAGTTTCCCTGGCTCAGAAGTCACAGACTCTATGACAATTTGGGTGTGTCCCATTCAACTGTACCCACTGAGTATTTCACTATTTAAGCTCTTTACACTCGTTGTGTGGCTACACAAATATAGGTCATATCTCATTTCCAGTTCGTTGCAAATTATCTTTTTTGGAATGGAATTTTGCTATATCAAATATTGAATAATAGTAGTGAAAAAGAGTTTGAGCTCAAGACGTGTTTATTTTGAAAATAGGTCATGTCTATGTAGGAAATAGTAACAATATTATCTCTGAGGAGAGATATTGAGTGACTAGAGGACGGGGCAAAGAGTCAGACTTTTCACTTACACACTTTTGATCTTTTGAATTACTTTATTACTGTTTTTTCTAGAAGTTTTTTTTTTTAACAACAACAACAAATGAATCAACTCATAATAAGGAACCGAACAATGAAAATGTGATTCTCTTTGGATTATTTAGCAATTTAGCTTTACCTAACTGATTGAATCCTATGTTTGGCCTGCTGTTGTCAAAGCTGGATGGTGACAATCCTGGTTGACTTCACTTCTAACTCTACTGACTACCATTTCTCTCCTCCAATGCTTTTCTTTTTCCAATAATGTAGAATCTGATTCTCACTTCGTCTTCATTCATTTGCTCCTGAGAAGGGGAATTAATTTAGCCACTTTTGTTTCCAATGATGGTCAACTTTCAGATGAAGAAAAAGTCTTTGTAGAGTCCATATATATGTATAGGCACAAAAGTATCTCAAAGAGAAAGTAACTATCTATGACACTGCAATGCTCTTTGCACTAAGTGAAATATCTCTAATGTCTTTAAAAGGGGATGGTTTTTTAAGGGTGGAAAAGGATGCTAACAGAGAGGTACAACATTTCTAAAACCAACATATGGAAAGTATTATAGACTAAGAAGTGAAAGAGTCCTGAGTTACATTCAGGAGATCTCCCTGGTTATAATTATAAACACTTATGAAATCACGGATGTATAAATTCAGCGACATGAAGACCTTAACTCTTGGCCAGAGGCAAACAAAGATTTTTTTTTTTCATTCCAAAGCCAGTGATTTATATTTGTAACACTTCCAAGCTAAAACTAGCCTTCTCATTACATTTATTCATGAAAATGATAAATGGGCTATTTCCTGATGAATGAGCAGATTTCTTAGCATTCAATGGAAAATAAAGTGCAAAACAGGGAAAATGTAACTCAGCAAAGCATCTATATTCCTTTTCTTTCTGGACTGACGACTGAAAATGACATGAAAAATGAGTGTCTTGCAATGCTCTAAGACCTAATTTCAGGGCTCCTAAGGGTAAGTTCTCAGGTATAGCAAAGCCAGAACACACTAAACCACTTTGTCTAACTTTCAGAACTGAGGCAGAGCAAGCCCTGTGAGGAGAGGAGAATGGAGATGGTCTGGGATAACAAGTCTAGACCTTGGAACATACGAGGCAGTGCCTACGAGGTTGCCAATACATGGTAATGTAATAGGAACTGTTGCTGTCAGACCTAAGAGTTTAGCAGAGAGTTAATATCAGCAGCTCTCTCTGAGTTGCACACTGAATTTGTGATTGGTTCTGGTAAAATAAGTCACCTTTCCAAACCTACAGTTCCTCATCTTTTTTATCAGTGCTGCTTTTGTATCCTGCCCAGCTTGCACAATTACTTGTCTCTCTCAGAATTCTTCATTGTCTTCCACACCCCTGCATTCTCTCCCACCATTCCCAGTCCATCCCACAATGTCTTGCTCTCCACAATTCCTGGTCTCTTCTACAATTCTCCGGATTTTTCTTGTTTTCCTTTACAATTCTCTGTTCCCCACACAATATTTCGTTTTCATTTTCTCTCACAATTCAACATTTGTCAAGGTTTTCTTTTCTTTCTGCAATTCCCATTCTTTCCCACAATTCCAGTTATTTTCACAATTTTTTCTCCTACAGTTTACTGTTTCTCCCACAATTCCCTATGCATCCCATAATTACGTGAGGCTCCAAGAATTCTCTTTTCTCTCTGATAATTCTCCATTCTCTCCCACATTCTCTGTCCTGTCACATTTTTCTACGTCTCCTACAATTCCTCCATTCTCTCCAATAATTCCCATTCCCTCCACAATTTCGAACCCTACTTCCGTGCTTCCGGATAGACACAGGACATCACTCTTCGAATAAATTTATTTATAGCTGAACCTATTTATATTTCTCCTACAAATGTGATGCCTTTTCTGACTGCTTGCTTTCTATCAGTGGGAAGTTCCCAAAAAACTTAGAATCATCTTTGATTTTCGTTCCCTCTCTTTTATTATTTAGATCCATTTTGTTATCAAAATCTTGGTTGTTTTATTTTGTTTCTCCTTTCACCCTTTTCCCTCAATTCCTACTGCCAGAACCCTAAAGTCTTCACTTTTCCAAAAGGTCTAGGCTCTCCATACCTATGGATGATAGTCCCTGGACTCCAATTCTAGGAATGCACATGATACTTTGATGTAGTCTTCTTACAACCAGTATTGACTTCACGGTGAAATGATCTGTCTTGTGTTTCTCTAGAAGTAAAATGCAGAAAAAAGTCATCAATGCTACAGCTCTAAACACAAAACAGCATCTTTAAAACATGTAAAGTATGGACTGCTGTCAAAACCCATATTTTACTTAAAACACCAGTCCTGTCTCGTCTAACTCCAAACTTCCTGATGATGATGATGATGATGATGATAACTAAACTCCCTAAAGTCTTGAACTATAACCTTCCTGACACTTTGTTGCTTTCCAAATATATTCTTTCTGGCAATTTAAACTCCAAAGGCTCCTATGAGCTACTTTCAGCTGCTAAAATGATAGATTTCAAATCTCAGCATTTACAATACGCAGAGGCTGACATTTGCAAAACCCTTAACTATAATTTTCTGTCATATACAACTCACTGTAACACTTAAAAGTCATTTTAATATGACTTTCCTTTTTCTTATACACTAAGGACAGACTATCACTAAAATGACAGTCATCTATTCTGGCTGTACAGTGGGAAAGACATTTTGACAGGAAAGAAAGACTTGCCTATGATCCTTGATGAGGTCCTTGCACCCCAAATGTTTGACACCCAGTTAAATGTTTGAAACTTTCACTTTGGATCGACTACTGTTCTGTCTTTGAGGAGTTGCCACAGACAAATGTGGAATGGTCTTGGTATTTCCCATATCTTCTTTCTCCAAAAATTCGAATGAGATGGCATACTTATTCAGTAAAGTTTCAGTTTCCAGAATATTTTTGTGTTCTCATTCAAGTTGAAAAAAAAAAAAGTATGTAACTGGAATGACTTGATTAAAATTTTGGAAATATCTTCCTTTAGTTAGCAATTTAATTTGTTTTTTTTTAATTTAAAATTCCACCAAACAGTGGCCAGTTTGGTCCCACAATTTAACCTCCAGGGGGAGTTAGGTCTCTTCCAGTTCTTACCCTAAGAAAGAGACACTAGTCATAGTTGAAAACCAAATGGGATTTTCAGATCACACATCAAGGTCTGCTAAGGTATGGAAATGTACAGTGGCAGAAATAGTGTATAAATGTAACTGGGTGGAGTGACTGACCTTTGTATAGCAGGGATCAGCAAACTATGTCTGTGAGTCACACCCTGCCCACAGCCTGGTTTCATACATTCTGAAAGCCGAGAATGATTTTTATATTTTTAAATGGTTGAAAATCAATCAAAAGAAAAAGAATATTTCTTGACACATAAATATTACATGAAATTGAAAATTTACTCCAAAATGTATTACGTAATTCATGTAATTCCATAAATAAGGTATTATTGGAACACAGCCATACTCATTCATTTATGTGTCATCTATACCCACTTTGCATTACAACAGTAGAGCTGAGTAGTTGTGACAGAGGCCATACAGCCTGGAAAGCCTAAATTACTTACTATCTAGTCCTCTACAGAACAAGCTTGCCAACCCCCACTCCATAGGATCTCCTTTTCTGTCACTCCCTGGCTGTCTTTGAAGCCCCGTGGCCAGAGCCCTGGGTTATCTCCCTCTCTGAAGATACAAAAAACATGTTTCTCTTGGAGGTTAAATTGTGTGGGTCTGCTATAACCTAGGTGTTAAGCAAAAGGAGTTCTTGGGGATTATATATACCCTAGACCAGACTGGGAGCTAGCCCTAGCCAGTGGCTAAGAGAGAGCGCGTGGATATTTGCCTCGGGTGCTCTGAGTGCCCCAATCCTCTAGGGAGAATTGCCAGGGCGTTGGGTGGCGTGGGGATAGAGCAGTCATAGAAGATACACGTGTGGAGATTTGTGGTCCTGTTCATCTTTGTTTAAGCATGACAAGCAGCTAAGCCGAGCCCATGGATGATAAACAGAACCTCTCTGGAATAATCTACATCATCAGGGGGCGGGGTCCGATCACCACCATGGAAAGCCCACATGGGCAGAAGGCTGTGCCGCAGACTCCTCCTCCATCATTGTGGCGTTGGGCAGTATTTGTTGTCATAGGCTGTTCTGATGGTCAAATGCCAAAGTGTATGCCGAGCATTTAGAGAGAGTTTGGCCCATAGTGGGAGCTCATAGTGAGTAGGTTCTGTTGCCATTCTTCTCCCTTTAACCTTGTTCACAGAATTACTTGGACCTTTACCTTCACTTCTTCCCAACCCACTGCCCTTACTTAATTCAGTCATATATTAGTACGTTAAAATGACTGCGGGGGCCTTTAGAAAAACACTGACACCAGAAAGCCAGGGATCCACCTCTGATCAATTAAATCAGAATCTCTGGAGAGAAGTCCTAGTGTCTAACTCAATTTTGGTAAAGTTTGAGGACCTGCCGGAAGCTGCCCATAAGCTGGATTCCTCTTTCCGAGTCCCCTGGAACTGCACTAGAAAGCCTTTGGGAGCCTGCCTGCCAAGTCCAATGGCCTTTTTGTCATCATCCTAGATCTCATTGGATTTGTTGACACAGTTGACCATTTTCTTGAAAGTTTCTCTTTCATTTTTATGTTCTTTCTTTCCTTGAGCTTTTCTATTTCATCTTCTTCACTACTCCTCTTTCTTTCCTGCCTTCCTAGATGTGGCCGTTGTGTAAAAATCATTCTCATATCATGAGCTCTAGCTCTGACCTTTCTTGTGAGTCTGCAACTTGCATCTCTAGGTGCCTGTTAGATGCCCCGGAGGTTCCTCCAATTTACCGGGCCCCAGTTTCATGATCAGAACCCTGGCTCTGCTGTTTATTAGCAGTGACCTTGGGCAAGTCATATAACCTCTCTGTGCTTCAGGTTCCTCATCTGTAAAATGGAGTTAACAGCACTATCTACCTTATAGGGTTGCTGTAAGGAATAAAGATTAAATCAGTTAATTCAAGTAAAGGATTTAGACCAGTACCTAGCCCATAGTACTCCACAAATGGGAGCTGCTGCTATTGTTGGTTGTTGTGTTGTTATTGTTATCTTCATCATTGTTATTAGCCATCTCACAGCACCGTGCACCTCCCACCCCAGCACCACCAGCATTTTCTATGAGCCATGGGCATGGCAGGCTTGCCTAGGCATGAAATTCTTTGGAGCCCATACATTAATTTTCACAACCATCTTCCGAGTCAAATACTGTTACCCATATTAACCTGGGCACCAGAGGGGTTAAGTAATCTTCCGAAGGCCACACAGCTGGTCAGATCTAGGGCCAGAATTTGAGCCCAAGTCGAATTCCAAAGCCCAAGCTTTTTCTACAATAATACAAAGATAACAGAAAATGTAATATGATTATATTCAATATAGTTAGCCTTTTTCAGTAATTCAAATATAGTTATCCTTTTTCAGTAATTCAAACTAAGGGGAACCAATCATCCCAGTTTGCCCTGAACTGAGGACTTGCTGGGCTAACCAGAAAGTCCTAGGCAAACTAAGATGACTTGCCCATCCTATATAATCAAACCAGCGCCCTCCCTACCAACCTCCAAAAAAAGTGTTCTTGTTCTAAATTACCTACAAAATTGCCTTTATTTCGTCCACAGAATAAAATGGTAGTGTGATACTGTGATTTATCATAAATATATATTTGGTCTTTGGCCCAGTGGTTGGCACAGACCTAAAAGCCTTGGAATTTCTTAAGGGATGAGAGCAGCAAAAGTGTCTCTTGTTATGTTAATGAGGAGGCTTTTAGAGTCTCAGGATGGGGTTGGTTGCCAGCGTTTTCAACCAGGTGATTAGAGAGTTGGAACTTCAACACACACCTTGAGCTCCAGAGCAGGGAGAGGGCCTGAAGCCCTGAGGTCAGTCACCAGTGGCCTAGGCTTTAAGCTATCGCGCCTGTGTAATAGAACCTTCCTCAAAACCCAAAGGATGGGGTTTGGATGGTTTCTAGGTAAACATATGGAGATTTGGGGAGAGTGGTGAGCTCCGAGAGAGCTATGCATCTCCTCCATCTAGCTGTTCCTGAGTTATATCCTTTTGTGATAAACCGGTAATCTAATAAGGAAAATGTTTCTCTGAGTTCTGTGAGTTGCTCTAGCAAATTAACCCAACCAAAAGAGGGCCTCATTGGAACCTCTCTCATCAATAGCTGGTTGGTCAAAATTGCAGCTGACAACTTGGACTCACAACTGGCTTCTGAAGTAAGGAAGGGCAGTGTTGTAGGACTGAGCCCTTAACCCGTGGGACCTGTAGACAGGGTCAGAATTGAGTCAGATTTGTGGGTCACCCAGTCAGATTTGTGGGTCACCCAGTCAGTGTGTCTGAGTTAATTGCCTGGTACTGTTGGAAAAAGATACACACATGGGAGTAGAGAATAACGGCTAGCCATATCATATTAGTCATTTTTAGCGTCTCTGATGAGAAATCAGTCTACCCCCATCGACACCATTTAATTCTTTAATAGCCCTCCCCTGTCAACATGAGTGGTCCCAATTTATTAATATTGAAATTAAATTTCATTATTTCTATTTGAATAAATTTGAATGGGGGAGATGTTTTGTTCAAATTTAAGAACTCTATTGGAGATAAGTAGAAATAAATTGTAGACTCCCCCCACTCCCCAAAAGAAGAACCTGAACTGGTTTAGAAATCCGAGTTGATGAAAGTGATAAAGACTAGCAACTGGGGATGTTTTTGTTATAAACCACTGCCCCACAAATAAAGAAAACCAATATTTAAAAATTATATTTTATGCTACATATATGTATATTTTACAAATATTTACATATCTGTTAGCTCTGATTTTTTTCACTGTTAAAGGATAATTTTCAAAAGGCAAAATCATGACTCATAAAGATATAACATGAACCCATGTTAAAGATTTTATTTAATTCATTATTGTGAGAAGTACTAAGATATTACAAGTAGTTCAAAAGAGAAATCGAAGAACAGATACATATATAGATCAAGAATGTTAAAATGAGCTTGCAAATGGCTTCTTCCTCCATGGGGAAGGAAGTCACTTGAACCACCAGGGGACAGGATGTACTTGTCTATAGATACAAATGATTTTGCATTATCACCAGTCATCTACAACTTGAAGCAAAATAGCTCAAAGACAATAAAAGGCTAGAATCAGAAAACCAGGAAGGGTGCCATCTAAACAGTGCATTGCTTTTCACTGAAGTACAAGTGTTTCTCTACGCCATCATACAATAAAACATATTTTTTGACTGTTTTACCTAAGCTGGTGTGGTTGTGAGTGTTGGGAATCTTATAGGGCTGGTACTAGGGAAAAAATCTTAGTGGGTTTATTATAGAAAACAGGAGACCAAACAAAATATCTTTTTAATGAGCCTTTTATGTTAGAAAGCATTAGCAGAATTCTTGCAGTCCACACTGGCTTTCTATTTGTCATTATGCAGAAAATTAGGCCTTCCGAAATGTATACCTGGTATACTAATCAACAGTATAACTGGGAAATTAACTTCTATTCGACCCCCAAACTCCAAAATCAATGTTAGTTTTGAAGGTAGGACATAGTGTGGTGTCGCACGCTAGGGATCTGAAGCTGTGATTGCCACCTTTAGTCGTGGGCCTTGGACACATCTCATAAAAATCGATTCCGACCACAATGATATCTAACACTTTGTAGGTGCTTACCTTGTACCAGGCACCACTCTAGGGACTGGGTCTATACGAACTCATTTAAGTTCACAGTGACCCTGAGAGCAAGCTTCTTATTTCACAACTGAGGAAATTAAGAAACAAAAATTTAAATACAGCTAGTAAGAGGTGGGGCTTTAACCTCAGTTTGTATTTGTGTGAAAATGACCCAGCTCATCACAAGCTTCCATCTACCTCTGAGATTTTATGTTGTAAGACAAAGTCAAAACAAAACAAAGATGGAAGATACCAGATCAAATGGGATTTACTTCTTTAGAAGTTTGTTTTCCAAAACTTGTCTTATAATTTACCATTTCTTATGCCCATGCCTTTACAAATAAGAATGGGAACCAGAGTTTTCAATTGCCCTGGGGTCAATTGGAGTTGGACAGCAACAGAAAGGCAGCAGAAGAGAATAAAGCCTGGGTGGCAGGCTGACCTACCTCCTTCAAAGGTGATGCCTCGTATCTATTTGTGTTTAGACTCACATCAGAATACAAACTTTCTAAATGTCTCATAACTGAAATACTGCCATCCAGTGATTCACCTTTACCAAGAATTAGTAGCGGACCTACATAGGTCACTAGATTTCTGACTCTTAGAACTCCAACTATATTTGATCACACAAATACATGCTTGGGACTCTCTCACGACAGGAAAATAAATCATGAAAAATTAAGGGTGATGAGGTCAGAGCTACACTGCCCTTCAATAATATTGTTGACATCAGGGTCACCCATCCCATCTGCAGATTTGGGCCAGGTCTCTGGTTCAGTTCATTAAGAACAATAGGAGATTCTTAGCTCGCCAAATTGAAAGCAAAACTCAACAATACGGTACAACTACGATCAAGGCAATTTTTATCCTTTGAGAAGGAGGAGATCTCGCACTGGCTTTATTGCTGAAGTTTGCGCTTATATTATTTTTCTGCATTTCCTGATGTTGAATGATCCCTTGATCAGCAGGGCTTAGTAATATTAAGCTTTGTACAGCTGTTTTGCATGAGCTTCGATGTCACATTTGCAAGGCACACATGCTATAATTGATACCCCTCCCCATTTATCCAAAAGAATGTTTTGCTATTTAAAAAAAAAAACTTTTTAAAATTATTGCTTTGAAAGATATTTTTAGAGAACAGATGTGGTTTAACTAAATGATGTGTAACCAAACATGGACCAGTGACTTTACTAAAATCTCCAATTTTTTCTGTGATTCTAAAGCCAAATTAAGAACAGGGCCTATGTATATAACAGGATGTTTAACTTATTTTAAAAAATCTTCCTATAACTAAAAGCATAAGTTATATTACTTGTATATTTATCTCCTTGTTTATTGTCTGTTTTCCCTCATTATAAGGAAGCTCTCTTAGAGTAATTTTCTCTTGTTCTTTTCTCTGTCCCACAGATAGGTACTAGGTAAACCTTTGTTGAATGAAAGAGCAAACAAAATCAACTTTTTAACAGTAAATTTCACGTCCAGTCAAATATTTCCAGCAGACCTATGTTGTATTGTTAATTCTCGAATACATGCAATCACCTAAAATATTTTAGTAATTATCTTAATGGAGCCCAGTAGCAAACATGGAATATCTTATTTTCATAATTTAAAAATTATTTAGCATCAACAAAATATTATTGCATATTCTTTTTCTGTTTGGCAAAGATAGCTCTGTAGGAAATATGTAATCATTATCATTTCGTGTTCCTATCATAAGCTTCCAGTTACATGAATTCTTATTCCTGGCATGTAAGCAATACCACGAGTTTGACAATAGGAAGGGAATACTAGAATTTATATATGTGATAAATCTGTCATTTAGGGAATTCTTAGTATACCCTGTTGTACTGAGCACAAAATTTAAAAGATGTGTTTTCTTCACTTTCACGTCATAGAAATTTCTCACTATACAGAAAACACCACATGTTTACTAGTTCAGTAAAACGAAAGCTCTGGGGCCAAGCAATGAGTTTAAGATTCAATTTATAGGCTTCATCCCCTTGGTTATAGTCAGACTGAGATAAATGGGTATATCATGCTGAAACAGCCACTTAACCATCTCAAGAAGAGCCGAGTCCCCCACTGTTCTCAAACTGGCCACGGGGAACCTCAGAGCCCACACATGCAATCCCCTTCCTTTCCAAATCTGCTATGAGATGGAATTCGAAGTTCAGATGGAAATTGTTCGACCACAGTATGTAGGTGTCTTATTTGGGGTTCTCCAGAGGCGAGGAGGGGAATGCCAGTGGCTTATTTGGAAGGCGATCCTATTTGGAAATATTGGCAAAGGAAAAGGAAAATGAGACGGGGAGGAGAAGGAAGCCAAAAACGAGTCATCCAGCCATTTCCAGTCTGAACATCTGGAGCTCGGTCTCCCTGGGGAAGCCTGGGAGGCTGTGAACAACACGCCTCAGAGTTTTCCCACGGGGCAAGGTGGCTGGGATGGTGAGCCAACAAATCCCTGTCCACCATTGGTTTAGAGCTACCATCGGTGGCTAAAAATCCCCCCAGACAAAGAGTTGCAAGTATTCGAGGTCAGCAGGCTTTGGCAATTATAGCAGATTCCTCCTCATCCACAGTTTTGCTTTCCACGGTTTCAATTACTTGCGGTGAACCGCGGTCTGAAAATACTAAATGGAAAATTCCAGAAATAAACAATTCATTAGTTTTAAATTGTATGCCATCCTGAGAAGTGTGATGAAATCTTGCACTGCCCTCCTGGGACGTGACTCATCCCTCTGTCCAGCGTCTCCAGGATCTATATGCTCCCCGCCTGTTAGTCACTGAATAGGCAACTCATTTATCAGATCAACTGCCATTGTATCATAATGCTAGTGTTCAAATCACTCTTATTTTACTTAATAATGGCCCTAAAGTGCAGGAGTAGTGATGCTGGCAAATCACATGTGTCAAAGAGAAGCCAAAAAGTGCCTCTCTATTAAGTGTAAAGGTGTGTGCAGCACAATAAGATTTTGAAAGAGAGAGAGACCATATCACATAACTTTTACTACACTATACTGTTATAATTGATTTTATTAGTTATTACAGTTAATCTCTTACTGTACCTAATTTATAAATTAAACTTTATCCCAGGTGTGTATACATAAGAAGAAATACAGTATATATAGGGTTTGATACTATCCATCATTTCAGGTATCTACTGGGGATCTTGGACCATATCTCCTATGGATACTGGGAGGGGGGATGCTGTAATGGAAAATGCCAAAAAGATATTGGTGAGACCGTGATAGTATCTGCTGCAATAGATTTTAAAAGTTCAACTGATGACACTGTGTCTTTTGATTCTTCAGTGCATTTTTTTTCCTGACGAACATAACCTGGGTGGCGGGAAGAACACTGATCAGGCACCCTCATTGTATCCTCATTTTCATATCTTCCTACCTCTAAAATCTTAAGGCCGACTCCAGGCTGGAGCTGGGGCCTCTCTGCACGTGCTTTCTTGTCTGTAAAATAGGAGGCTTGGACTACAGGATCACAAGCATTTCTTCCATCTTAAGGTTCTGCGTTTGATAAAAATGGACCTCTTCTTTTCCTTACTTGAAATGGTCGGTGCAGGCTGGCCAGACTGCAAAAAGGTAGGAGATGGAATAGATAGTGTTAGTTAGGATTCTTCTGGATATAAGAAACAAATTCGTTCAAACTAGCTCAAGTTCAAAGTAAGTATATTAGATAGATCCAGACACGCTCATAGAGATGGAGGACAGCCAGTACATCCAGGCCTTAAAGGGACAGAAGAATCACGAAACTAAGTTGAGATAGAAAATAATAGTTTTAGATATAGATATAGTGATAGAGAAATAGAGATATATATTCATAGATGTAGTTATAGTTATTAAAAATAGAGATATCAATAAATATAGTGATAGAGATATAGGGATATAGCTAACTATAGATATAGCTATAGAAATATACATATAGTAACAGAATTATAGACATAGATATAAATATATATAGTTATAGACATAATTACAGACATAGTGAGAGATAGTTATGGAAATATAAATATGATTTTTTATATACAGATATAGATATAGCTATAGCGATAGATATATAGAGATGTATAAATAGAGATAGAAGTGGATGTAGTTACAGAAATATAATTATGGATCCAGTGATAGAGATAGGGTGATATATATATCTAGATATATAGATATCTTTGTGTATGTATAGAGATACATAAAGATATGTGAATATAGATATCGGTATAATTTCAGATATAGACATATCTGGAGGTACCCAGTCCCTGAGCATTTGCTCCCTCCTTACTCATTAGCCTTGCTCCTCTATTAGCCCCCTGCCCTAACTTCGGGTTGGAGTTGCCTTTGACATGTCCCACCACAACTCTGCACCCCCACCACTGACTGACTATAGACCTAAGTGTCCCAATGCCACCTTCCTGGAGAGGAACAACATGGCTTATATAACCACCCTGGTCCAAAAAGATATGACCAAGGGCAGGTGAGGCACAGGGTACAAACTTTACTACCTGAGCCCTCTACTCTAGTAGAATTGTAGGATCTAGTTTTAAAAAATGAGGGAGGGGGAGATGGATTATAAGATGGCCACGTACTCCAAAATGTGTTAAGGAGTGGTAGAGACATAGTTCTGCACTTAAAGGGGATTGGGATGCTTGGGCTGCCAATGATTTAAGGAAAGTATTTGAAAGCAGCAGCCAAGTAATACCAAAAGATGTATATACCCATAATAAAAGCAAAGGAGAAAGGGGCAACCCATACCAGACAAGAGGCTATAAGGTCCAGAGCTTGGGGAGCCATATCCCACCCCCTGCCCTAAGAAAGCTCCTGCCTCTCAGAGGTAGCCCCTGAGACATAAATGTGAATGAAAATCACTTATTTGCAAGTGATTCTAGGAAACAATGGTTAACAGGACGGTAGGTGAGACAAAGAAGGGAAAGAAGCCATAAAATGAGTGTGTATTAAGTGAGTTCCCACCATGGGTGGGTGACTCGGGTTTAATCCCAGGAAAACCCAACAGCCAGTGCTACCCCACTATGTTATCCAAGCAGGAGGAGGCCACTGTGCTTGTTTACCAGCTCTTGTCACCCATTGGCTGCTCCAAGGTGGGAGTTAGTTCCTGGGCACTTCTGATCTGCCCTACATGGGAAACTTCAGGCTCCCACAGCTAAAGAGGCCATCATGTGAGCAGCTTAAGTTGGGCCCGGCTTGCGTGGACGTGGAAATGCTAAGAGAGAGTGGGCGCGCACTGACAGTGCCTGTGTAAGGCCGATTCAGTGAACTCTGATGGTGCTGATAGGGAGAGACCCTGCTGCCTTCTCTGGCTGGGAACCTACCACATGTGCAGCTTGATTGGGGCCTTCCTTCTGTGGCGGTGGTTTTCAGCTGGGAGCCATTTTGCCCTATCTGTTCAGGGGATTTGGCAATCTGAAGACGTTTTTGGTGTCACAACTAGAGGGACAAATACTAATGGCATCTAATGAGTAGAGGCCAGGGATGCTGCTAAACGTCCTACAATGCACAGGATGGCCCCCACCAGAAAGAATTATCTGGCCCCAAGTGTCAATAATGCTGAGGCTGAGAGACTGGGTCTAGGCAAACCAAATGGCCAAAACTTTGTTCTCCATGACACCCAGCAGCTAGAGCGTGGACTCCTACCTTCCTCAGCTTGGCAGATCGGAGGCACCTTCACAGCAGGACTTGAAATTGGAACAATTGGAACACTTTAGAAATTATGTCCCTCCCAGTGGCTCCAGGGGAGAGATGCAGGATGCACGAGCAGCCACGGCAACAATTGACTAGTCTCTCCTGTGGCTTACCTTGGGGTGTTTCTTGCTTCCTGCACTTCCTTGGTTTCTGTTTTCCACGCTGGCACTTCCGCCTTCCTGTAGTTTCTGTTAGCTACCCAATATCTCTTCTGTCTTTCTTTTCTGCTTAAGATAACCAGAGGCAGGTTTGCTTCTGTAATAGTCAGTGTAGCTTAAATGTAATATCGAACAACCCCACAACTTCTCTGGCTTAACACAATGAAAGCCCCTTTCTCACTCCTGTAGCAGTCCAAAGAATTCCTGTGGCTCTTCTCCAAGTGATGACATGGAGATCCCAGCTCCTTCCATCTTGTTTGTAGCTCTACTATCTTCGAAGTTCTCCTCAGAGTCCCCCAGGATCCTGTTCATCCAGGTAACATATGAAAAAAGAGCCCAAGTGAAGGTCCAATGGGGTGTTAGGGGAACAGGCCTGGAAATAATGTTCTTCAGTTCTGGCTCATTCTGTTGGTCCAGATTCCACCTAAATGCTTGGAGTCTACGACATAGAGTTTCGCTCTAGACTAGGAAGAAAAATGCACTCTATTCAGCGTGCATTTAGCCGATCTCTGCCACATATTATTTGCAAGCTGGATCCTAACCAGTAAAGCACGCATGGATGAAAATGCCACCTGAGAGACAGAGGCCTGGAGAATAAGAGCACAAGAGCTAGAGGACCTTACAGACCGGTGGCCCAGGGTTACAAAACACTTAGGAAGGTACAAGTCTTGGGAAGTACAGAAATTCGAGTAGGAGTGTATATAACGATAATGGCTACGTTTTGCTACATGATTTTCATTTTCGTCTCATTCATTCAGTGAATAGGCATTTACTCATCCATCCATTCATTAATTTATCAAGTACTTACTATATACGTCAGCCACTGTGCCAAGCCTTAGAGATACAAGGTGAGCAAAGAGACAGTCTCAACTTTCACAGAGATTTTATTTCAATGGTAAGAAATATGTCTGTGAGGTAGATATTATTGCCTCCTATTTTAAAGATAAGGAGAACCAGGCTAAACAAGTCACCCACAGTCCCATGGTCCAAGATCACAAGACTGTTTAGCTCTAACATCCAAGTTCTTATTTATGTTCTCTACTCTTCCTTTACCATCTCTGTTCTCTTCCTCTCTATCATCGCTGTAGCTACCTTAGTGTAGTGCAGATCTATGTTGTTGTTGCCTGGACTGTCACGGTAGCCTCCTGAGCCTCTGATTCTGGCCTTCAATCCATTCTCTATTCAGAAGTCTCGGTGCTCTCCAACATACATATGATTGTGTATCCTGTTTAAAGTCACTCAGTTGATCCCATAGCCCATAGGATGAAGCTCCCTATTGTGTTAGACCAGTTCTTTTCAACAGGACGGTACCACCCATGAGAGTGTTTTGGAAATGTGTGGTGGATCTTTAGGTAGACATAATGATTGGGGACACTAGTGTTAGCTAATGCTAGACATCTTGAAATTTCTATCACCAGCCCCAAGCATGGTGCCTGGCACCAAGTGGGTACGCAAGAAATTCACGTATATGTGTAAAAGGTCTCACCGTGTATGTAGAATTGGAGCCAAAAGCCAAGCAAGATGAACCTTAGCCACAATGGAAAAAAAAGTTCACTCACTCATTTATCCTTTTATTCATTGAATCAAGATTCCTTATTTACTGAAATTAACTCAACTTTGTCAATTCAAATACAGTCTTTTGGGTCACAGTTGATTTTTTCGCCCACCTTCCTGACAAAGAAAACGTTAGAATCACAAAACTTGGGAGAAAGATACTTAAGGATCCAGAATCCTTTACAAGCACAATATAGACATAGAAAGTGAGGCCTAAGGAAGTGAACTAGCTTGCCCAAATGGAGGAAATTACTTGGTAGAACCCTGAACTAAATCCTGATTCTCCTCATTTCCAGTCCTGGGTTCTTTTTACCAAACAATGCTGCCTCACTCAAGAGTAGCGGAACTGTGGACAGCGTGGCTTGGGCACATTGTCATCTGACCCAATACAATTTGCAATATTTTCTATTTTCGAAAAATCTTGTCATCTAAAAATTATTTTATAAAATGATTTATGAAAGTAGGGTATAAAACAGTGTCAAACATTTATACGTATAGAACACAAAGAATTTATCTTCTCTCTTCCTTGTTTCCATAGCACCCTGACGTACTTCTGTTGACACTTCTGCCACTAATTCTGATGATATATTTACCTTTCTGTTTCCCAGGGTGGGGGATTATGTCTTTTTCATCTGCATATCCAAGTTAAACATACTGTCCATCACATGATTGGCATGAGTACAATAATTGTTTGTTAAAGGAATGAGTAAATCTGTAAACCATATAAGAGAACTTTTTGAAAATAGGGAGGGAGGTATATACGTTAAAAAAAAAAAGAAGAAGAATTTTGTTTTAACAATTTTGCTATTTTTATTCTTTAATAAAAAGGATCACAAATGTAGTTCCATTTTTATAGTCCACAGAACCACTCTCAACAAAACTTTCCTAAATTAAGTTGGAGAGACTTTGTGTAAGAGTCTTTATTTTTAAGGTGCATTTAAACCGAGTTGCCTGGGTTTAGTTCTCACAAATCATTACATAGGCTTTATGTAGGAAAAAAAGAAATAGACAAGCCTTGCAGGGGTATGCCAAGTTATTATTACGGTCAATTGTGAACAGGAAAATAGCAAAGGATATTTACACATGGAACCGGAAGGAAGTATACAGGATGGACTCAAGTCATACCTATTCCCAAAAGAGACAAAAAGAAAACTCGTGATGATTGAGTACCTTAAGTTGGGAACTTATGAATTTGGTAAAAGTCAAAGGAAATAACATTCAGAGAACGAGATTTAATTCACAGCAAGGGGGTTTTTCAATATAGTCATTACATTTAAAGAAAGCCATAGATTGCCTTAAAAATCAGATGAAAGCCATGTTATTTCTTAGCAGAACATACTTCCTTACATAGAAAATGTTATTCACTGTTTCTGGTGGGGAACTGACCCCACCCCACCACCACTACCAAGTTATGAATCTGCTTTATGAAGAATGAAATCTGGTGGCAAAATTAATCTCCAGTGAGATCTGACTTCAAAATCCATGTTCTTCCTATTATGTTGATAGGGGACTTTAGATGAGATGTGTAATTGCTCTAAACCTGACATTTCTCGTCTGTAAAATGATGTAATAATACCTATCTTATAAATGTTGTCAAGAGTAAATAATTACTCTCTAGCATGTAGTAACAAATACCAATTGCTTTTTCTTCCTCAGTTAGCAAGTGGACAGTTCTAAGAGCTGGCAAAATTTGAAGGGAAAAATGAATCAAGGTGTCGTTTTTTTCTCTTTTAATCTCACCTTAGCGTTTCTCCCCAAGAAGTGAGACTCATTCTGTTAAAGAAGACCAGGCATTCTAAGAACTGTGTGTTAGTTGTCTGGCCCAGGTCACCAGAGAGAACAAAAGAACGAGGAACTGTGCGGAGGCCACATTCCCACTGCCTAGCACAGGGCCTGGCACTCTGTAGGTTCCAGATAAATGTTTGAACGAGAATGGAGGGAAAGGACAAAGAGGGAATGAGGGAGGAGAGTAAGGAAGGGAAGGAAGATTGAACGTAGTTGGGATTTTGCTTCTACCATTGAGCTCTAAGAACAGGGTCCTTGACAAGCACAGAATGAAGAGAAACAGTTTATATCTCAAGATACATCCTCCGTATAGAATTGAACAGTGTCTGCATTGAGAGTCTTACGCTTCATTGACTCCTTTCATGGAACGAGAAGGAATGCAAAGAAACAGACTGAGAAAAATGCATCAATTTCTAGAACATGTTCCTGGGTTAGAATAAAGATAGAAGATGAAGTAGAGGTGCCATTTTCTTCTCCAATAGCAATGGTGATCAAAAAAACGTCATGCAGTTCAAGGGAGAGAACTATGTGATGAAACATAGAGACATAAACTCATCCTGTGCATGACCTTGGGTGAGGCCATTTGCACACCGGAGCTGAGTTTTTCCATCTGTAAAATGTCAGAGTCGGTCCCGGTCAATGGTTCTCAGTCTTGGTTCTCCATTAAAACCACCCAAGGAGTTTAAAAATGTCCCCACGCCCAAGCCGTAGTCCTGATATTAGAATTTCTTGAGCTGGGGCCCAGGCATCAGCAGTTTCACAGCTTCCTGGATGACTCCCACGTGCAGCTGAACTTGAGGATTCCTGGTTCAGGTGATCTCTACACCCTTGCTATCCTACGTGGTTCCCAGACAAGCAGCATGGACATCACTTGGGGTCTTTTTTAGTAATAAAGACTCATTCCTCACTCCAGAGCTACACGATCAGAATCTGCATTTTTAACAAGACACTCCACTCGCCCCACGTAATTTGTATTGAAATTGAAAACTCTGGCCTAGATACTCTTCCACCCAGCTCTTTCATCCGTCAGTGCTTTGCTTCTGGCACTGATATTTTAATATGTTTTGGATCTCAGCGCCAGGCACATCATAAGTGTTAAAAATTTTATATGTGTTAGATGTATATATTCAGAAAATACACAAATATTCTATCACGCCTGTTCTACGCAGGGGGCTAAGTGGAAATAGATTAGAAAAAACAATGGAGCCTTGTAAAAGGTGTGGATGATTTTATGAGATTCTGATCAAACATCGTTTTTCCTTTGTAGGATGGAGTAGGGGACCTCAAGAGCAGTTCTCTTCAAAGTCAGCAATGCTGGCGTGGTTATTAAAAACACCCGCCTCTCCGTGGCAATTTGTTTTCAACCCGGCAACACATCATTTCCAGTTCCTTCTCTTTTCCTCTCACTACCTGATGGCACCTTTGTCCCCCAGGATATAATAGGTGTGTGACCTCCTCTAGAAGTTTCCAGCTGTAATGTTCATCACCTTCTTTAAGCCTACAGAAGAGAAGTTGGCCAAAACCAAAGCTAGAAACGTGACAGATAAACGGTAATGTAAGATGCCATTCTGACCCTTTATAATTCAGGGCTAAGAAAGCAGGGTGGCCCTCACGTTTTAGGCTAATGGTGTTTTATTAGGATTTTTTGTTTGTTTGTTTGAATGATGGTGTATTTGGAGGAGGGAGCGATTTGTATCTGAATGTTTAGGAAGAAGCGACATGAATAGAATAGAACCATAATTTGCTATTCAATTCAATTGCTAGGCATTAGACAGCAGCCAGGGTGGTGCCCTGCCCATCTCCTCCCAGGCCCCAATGCCAGTAGCACTGCCACAGTCAGCATCTGTGGGATTTTCTCTGCCCGCAGCTCAGCAGGCAGAAGTCCGAGGATCAGTAGCCTGATAGAAGCCTGCAGATGATGACAGAATGGAGATGGTGCCTAAACACCCCAGCTCTTTGGGGCGAGATCATGTAGAGACGCATGTTCTAGGCTGGCTCTGATGCAGGACAGGGCAAATTTCCCTGAGTGAGGGGGAGACCAAGCCCTGCACCGAAAGAAGAGGGTCTTTTGGCAGAGAGTGTAGAAGGTATTTAAGTTAAAGTCAAAAGGAAAGTTTATTAAAAAAGGGGTAACACTGCACAGGCAGTGTGGTCTCCTCTCAGAGGCAGAGAGTGAGAGGGACCAAGGGAGACGTGGGAAGGCAGTGAGTGCGGGGCTGAGTGTTTGGAGAATTTAGTTTATATGTCACTCTTTAGTTCTTGTGAGCTACAGTTACCCATTTCCTTTGACATGGACATACAGTGAGGAAGGGGAAGAGTATGAAGCATGAAAAGGTAGGAATGTAGAGTGAAAGGCCTGCTGGCAGTTCCCAGCCTTTCAGCACAGTGCAGTCTCAAAGTGGCTCGATTAACATTTTTAATTCTCTTGACTCCTCCCTGCATGAGCTCTGAGAGATACCCAGCAGCATGAAGCTCCACTTAGCCCCAACCATTACTAGATACACACCTGCTGTCCTTTGCCTTCCCTCCCCAGGCTTACTCCCCCAGCCCCCTACCTTCCAGAACAAACCATGGCCACTAGAATCTTTGCCCTGGGATCTGCACGTGGGGAAACCCTCACCAAGACAAATTTGACATTCTGTTTGCTTTAAGATGGTATACGGTTGATATTTTATATTCCTTTCCTTGAATTTTAATATTTTCAGTAACTAAAACCAGTTATGGTATGAAGAGTTCAAAGGGTTTTGGTAACAACCTTGAAGAAATCATCTTATTACCTTATTCATGAGCCGCATTTGATATTTGAAGCCACAAAGGAGTAACCAAGATGAGAAAAGGGGTGTGGGCATTCAGGGAGAGGACGCCCGTAAAGTGTTGAGGACAAAACCTAGACAGAAATGGAAGTGGCATTCGGAACCAGCACCCTTAGTTCTTGCTTTGATTCTCAACTAAATTCTTAAATCCTCGAGCGCAGGTATCACCGAAACCTGCCCCATGTCTGTAACAGACGCTGTGATACACGGTGACTGACGACAGTGAAGTGAACTGAGCCGGGGAAAGTTTCTGGGTGAACAGCGCTGAGGATGCGCGTGGTGCTGGAGGCGGGTCCCAGCCAGATGTGCACGGCCCGCCCCGCCCCCGCGCGCACCGGGCGCGCTTCACCCGCAGAGGAGCTGCAGCGCCTCGCCAGGGCACCCCTACCTCTCCTGAGGCTGCAAGCACCCTTGTTGCAGGGCCGGCTTCCCGTCCGCCCAGGACCATACCTGGGAGGAGCGGAGGCGGCACCCGCTGCGCCCAGGGTCCTGCGCCCTTCTAGGGGACAGGAAGAGAATCGGGAGGCCCCGGCGGCAAAGGGAGGCCCCGTGCGAAGATGCCGCGGTCCTGGGCGCTTGCACTCCTGCTGCTGCTCCCCTGCGTGGCAGGTGGATCAGGAAACGCGGCCAGGTGAGTGTCTGGCTGGAGATCGCCCTCCACCTGAGCTTCCTCCACAGGCCCCTTCCCTTTGTCCCCCATGTGCCCGGGCATCTCCGCAGGTGTGTGCGCGCGCTGAGATGGGACTTTACAAGGATGCCAAGTCCGGAGCGCCCACGGGCTTTGCATCAATTCCCTTTGCATCCCAGGCGCCCCTCCTGCCTGTGGCAGGTGGGGTCCGGGAGAAGGGAGGCTCCGCGCTCACCTCCGCGGTGCATCTGGCTCCGTGGTCTGCAGACACCTACTGTGGGGCCGGGTGTGCGAGGGTCTGTCTGTGAGTGGGTGGGTTCTGTGCCTGTGCAGTTTTGTGTTTTCCACTCTATCCGAAGGGCGCCAACTGATCGTCAGTCACTAGTTTTGCTGGGGACGGAGGGAAAGAAACTAGGGACACCGCAAACTAAGGATTTACTACCGTTGGTGGGCTGAGCCCACCGTGAATGGGGTTCCTCTATTCAATGGCTTTCTGATTAGAGTTGATGAACTGGAAAGAGAAGACATTGTTGTCAGATGAAATGAACTCATTCTTCTTGCTAAGGCAATTCAGAACCTGAAGCTATTTCTTCACTGCCCCTGAGCTTTTCTAAGCCCTGAAACTTAATTTTTGCAAAGATCAGCAAAGCCACTTAGTAAATACACACTTACATAGTGCTCGCTGTGAGCCTGGCACTGTTCTAAATATTATAGGGCTATTGACTCATTTAAAGCCCATAACTGCTCTGAGTGGAAGGTACTATTATTATTATATCCCTGTTGCAGAGGAGAAAAATGAAGCACAGAGAGGGGGAGTAACTTGCCCAAGGAGGCACAGCCAGTAAGTGATGGCCCCGGCATTCAAACCCAGGCAGTCTGGCCCTCAGTCCCTTCTCTTCACCAATAATTAGGCCAGCCTTTGGTGAATCTCTCACTAGAAAAGGTTTCCTGGTCCCCTGACTGTGATGTCTTTCTTTCTGAGCTGTGTACTAGCACAGTCTTCTCCTCTGCAGCGCTATTGACCTTTTGGGCTGGGATGAGCTGGACCACTGTTTGGTGGGAGGGGCTGTTCTGTGCATTGTAGGATTTTTAGCAGCAGTATCTGTGGCCTGCACCCACTAGAAGCCAGTAGCAACTTTCCCAAATCATGACAACCCAAAAATGTCCTCGGATGTTGCCCAAGGTCCCCTGGAGTGGTGGGGGGCAGAATCACCTGCAGCCGAGTGAGAAGCACTATCCTATTGAGATTTTTAGTGGACAATTCTTAAGGAAAACTGGCTGAGAGCCTTGCTTTGGTACAGGCTTCTTAAAGGTGAGCCTGACTATCTTTGTTTGACTTACAGAAAATAACTTTTCATCAGAGTCCACCCCAGCATTAAGGGATTTTGAAGTTCAAAGCGAACAAACCTCAAACCAGATTCTTAGAATGTATGGTCACGAGTTTCAATTTCCTTTTCGTGATCAAAATGTGATTGGATGTTATTTTTTGTTGCTTAAAACAACACCCATTTATTATCTTTGCAGTTCTGTAGAAGTCCAACATGTGTTTCAGATTACTAGTTCTTTAGCGGCCGGCAAACCGACCTCCAGGAGCGTCACTTTCAAAGTGCCACCAAATTAAATGAAAAGCCTAAAAGCCCCCAAATAAATGAAAGAATATTAAAATGGAGAATCCGTGTCAAGATTCTGCAGTTTTCAAGATGTGAAACGTGCTTTCTTTACACAGTATTAGGTTCCCAAGCGGGTGTGTTTATTATCTGCTCAACATGCGTAGAAATGTCAAGCGGTCAGCTCTTCAGGAACTGCTGGGAACTGCGTTTAATCAACTCCAGACTCAGAGTTCCAGACGTTACATTAACAGAAAAGACAAGGCATTCACTGCAGAAAAGTATGTCTTCTGGTTATTTCCTGAGGTTTCACGACTTATAGCAAAAATTGTCACTGCTATAGAGATTTTTAATATAAGCGCCAATTTTTTTTTTAATCAAAACACTGCACCATAATTTTAGTAACTCAGAAAATTATATGCCTCTTAAATGGTGCTTAGCACATAGTAGGCAATTAACACTCATCAGATAAATAAATCATTAGCAGCATGCATTTCTGTGATCTTAAGCATCAGAATTTGCCTTGAACTCTAGACTTTTTATGCCCTTTCAGCATGGGAATGATTTAGATATTCTAGGCCTACTTTGTCTAATACAGTAAATATGATCGATAGTCACCAGCCCCATGTGGCTATTGAGCGAGTACCTGAAATGTGGCCAGTCCGAGTTGAGACGTGCTGTACGTGTAAAATACACATCAGATTTTGAAGACTTTGTATGGAAAAATACGTAAAATATCTCACTAATCATTTTCTATCGATTACCTGTTGAAATGATAATATTGTGGATATTAGATAAAATATATTACTAAAATTGTTTCACTTGTTGCATATTTTTTTAAATGTGGCTACTAGAAATTTTTAAAGGCCCTATGCAGCGATTATATTTCTCTTGGACGGTGTCGATTTAGAACATTTATTGATTGAAATTCCATCTCCAGTGTCCCAGGTCCTAAGTCTGGCATCTTTTTTGCCTTGGGCACATAAGATAAATGAAATTACCTTTGCTGTGCTTGAGATCCAAATTTGGGGCAATTCCCTACTTATATTTCTGTTATATATATTTTTCTCTATTGAATTCAAGTACAAATAATATGAGAGATGAAGGACTGAGTGGGTTAGTGCAGAGGGTCCGGACGCATGGGGAAAGGCCTGCTTTCTACAAACCACACCCTATGTAGAGAATCGAATCTTCTCAGAGCCCTGTTAAAGAAGTGTCATTGTAACACTTTACCATAAACTTAGTGGCTTAAAATAACACAGATTTATTCTCCTACAGTTCTGGAGATCAGAAGTCCAAAATGAATCTTAACGGGGCAAAAATTAAGATGTTGGCATGGCTGATTCCTTGTGGAGGCTCCAGGGGAAGATGGGTTCCTTGTCTTTTACAGCTTTTAGAGTTTTCCAACTGTCCTTGGCTTGTGACCACATAACTCGAATTGCTACTTCCATTGTCACCTTGCTTTTCTATGACCCTTAGTCATCATCCTCCCTCTATGAAGAACCCTTCACATTGTACCAGCCCCGCCAAGATAATCCAGGATGATCTCCCCACCTCAAGATCCTCAATTTGGTCACATCTCAAAGTCCCTTTTGACACTAAAGTGACATTTGCAGGTTCTGTGGGTTAGGACAGGGACATCCTTTTTAGGAGAGGGTGTTATTCAGCCTGCCACAGAAAGCCTGAGCCATGAGTCTGTCGTTTTAAGATTTGTAGGCTAGATCTTCTTTTTAAACATGATTTTAGTGATTGTAAATGGTTGGCAGGTCATTTATTTCTTTATTCTCAAAACCAGGGTTCATGGGAATATACTCAAAACTAAAGAGCTGGGTGTTTCTAGGAAATAGTGACCACGAAATGTCCAATCACAACATAGAAATCCTTTCTGATCAACCTTATTTCGATAGTTTCATTGGCTCAGAAGGTATTTAAGTCTGATTTATATGTAATTTATGTGCATAGACCAAGATTATGGAAACATTAAATAATGAGAATAAGTATATCATCTAGTCTTCATAAATCAGATTGGCATTCAACAAATATTGTTGAGACCCAACTATGTGTCAACACTTTTCAGTGTGATTTCAATCAATTAGCTCATCGACCCTAAGAAATAGGCGTTATGTGTATTTGACAGGCAATGGGATGGAGAAACTTGAAGAAGTTAGATGATTTCCCAAGAACTGCATTTAATTTGGTCATCTGCTCTAAAAGCAGTGATGTTCCACTACAGGCATACCTCATTTTAGTGTACGTCGCTTTATTACGCTTTGCAGATAGTGTTTTCATTGACATCGAGGCAAAACCATCCACTAGGGAAAAGATTTCATCTTACTAAAGGCTCAGATGATGGCTAGCATTTTTTTAGCAATAAAGTATTTTTTAATTAAGGTATGTACATTTACAAAACAATGCTATCACACACTTAATAGACTACAGTGTATTGTAAACATAACTTTTATATGCACTGGGAAACCAAAAAATATTGTGTGACTCGCTTTATTACAGTATTCGCTTTATTACAGCGGTCTGGACCCAAACCTACAATATCTCTGAGGTATGCCTGTATTCCAAATATATTTCCCCCTCAAAATTGAATACATAAAAGCTGACATTTTTACAAAGTGTTTTCTCATACATTATCACCAGTGGTCCTGTTTAGTTTGATTCGTGCCCAGCACGATCAAGGGGCATGTGTATAATAAGTGGAAAATTCCTGATTTTTCCACCCTCTCAGAAGCAGATTCAGGATTTGAGTGCGCATGGTTTATTTGGGAGGTGACCCCAGGAAGTTGTAGTAGAGAAACCAAGAAGTGGGACAGAAGAGAAAGAAGTTCTGTAAAACTAAAGTACCACTGTGATTTAATCCTGCTGTGGGTTTCTGGGAGACTGTAGGACATGAGCCTCAGAATGCGAGTCTACCTAATATGAAACGGGGAAGAAGACAAGCATTCCAGTGCTTCATTTGTAGTAGATGTTGCACAGGAATAAATGAATGGCTGGCTGGGTAGATACATATCTGCAAAAGGAATCCAGAAGGAAGACTTTGGCTCAAGATACGGCATCTGTGGTCATGAACCCAGTGGCTGCCAAGAATTAAAGAAGGCAGGCTGGAACCAGGCCCCAAAGAGCCCGATATGCCAAGGAGTTTGGACTTTGTTCTCAGAGCCATAGACAGCAAAGCAGGGTATCGCAGGCTTTGTGTTCTTTAAAAATAACCTGGCCATGCCCAATTCATGTTCAGAATTATCACACAATTGCACAGAATTATCATTGAGATAATGAGCCATAGTATAGTTTAATTGGCAGCATTTTATCTTTCATAATGCATATAATAATAGTGTGCTTATAATCCATGGCATCTCAGATTTGATGAAAACAAATACAAAATTAAAAATCAAAATACCAAAGCAGTAAATATCTTTAGAAAGATCATCACCTTGCTCTTTAAGTATTCTCTTTGCTTTGTTTCTGGGCATCATATGTATTAGTTATCTATTGCTATTCAACAAAACACCCCCCCAAATTAGTGGCTTAAAACAATATTTGTTACCTCGCACAGTTTCTGTGAGCCAGGAATTCAGGAGCAGTTTAGCCGTATGAGACTCAGGGTTTTTCACAAGCTTGCAGTCAAGTTGTTGGCCAGTGCTGGAGGATCTGCCTCTAAGATGGCGCACTCACATAGCAGTGGGCAGGAGGCCTCAGCTCCTCGCCTTGTAGACCTCTCCATAGGGCTGCATCGGTGTCCTCATGATATGTCAGCTGACTTCTCACATAGCAAGAATTCCAGGACAGAGAGAACAGGGAGAAATTGCCATGATTTCTATGTCCTAATCACAGAAGTTATCCTCCATCACTCTCACCATATTCACTTTGTTAGAAACCAGTCACTAAGTACAGCCCCACATAAGGAGAGGAGAATTAAGCATTACTTTTTTTTAATTTTATTTTTTTATTACAGTTGACATTCAATATTATATTAGTTTCAGGTGTACAGCCTAGTGGTTAGACATTTATGTAACTTACAAAGTGATCCATTCAATAAGTCTAGTACCCACCTGGCACCATACCTAGTTATTACAATTTTATTGATCATATTCCCTATGTTGTACTTTGCATCCCTGTGACTATTTCATAGATGCAGATTTGTACTTCTTAATCCCTTCACCTTTTGACACCCAGCCCCTCAACCACCTTCCCATCTGGCAAACATCAGTTTGTTAGAGTCTACATATAAGTGAGATCATATGGTATTTGTCCTCTGTCTGACTTATTTCACTTAACATAATAACTTCCAGGCCTGTCTATGTTGTCACAAATGGTAAGATTTCATTCTTTTTATGGCCGAGTAATATTCCATTATATATATGTACCATATCTTCTTTATCCAATCGTCTATTGAAGGGCACTTAGGTTGCTTCCATAGCTTGGCTATTGTAAATAATGCTGCAATAAATATAGGGGTGCATATATATTTTCGAATTAATGTTTTGGATTTCTTTGGATAAACACCCAGAAGTGGAATTGCTGGGTCATAAGGTAGTTTTATTTTTGATCTTGTGAAAGAAGGAATATCAAAGGATTTTTGGACATATTTTAAAACCAACACACCGCACATGGCGATTTTCCTTCTCCCACGCTGGTCACTCCTTCCTTCTCAACCTCTTTTATTAGCCTCCACTTCCACAGGGAACAGTCTTTGACCCTATTTTCTTCCTTATCTATACCCTCTCCAAGTGACCTTTACGGTCCTAGTGCTTTCAATGCATCTAGATGTAGGTAAATTAGATAAATTCAAAATACAAATCTCCAACCCCAGACTCTCTCTGCTGCATTCTTGACCTATCCATTAGGATGTCTCCCTGAGCTTAAAACATCTAAAACTGAATTCTTGATCAGCTGTCCAGAACTCGCTTCCCCCACTGCCTCGCCTCTTCTCCCTATCCCAGAACGAACAGCATCCAAACTTTTGGTTCAAGCCAAAAACCTCGACATCATTCCTGACAACTTGCTCTTCCTCCCCACTTATATTCAATCTGACACTAAGTCCTGTTATGGATCATGTCTCAAGCCTGTCTCCTTTCCCTTCTGCCTCCACCACCCAACCACATCAGCATCATGTCTCACCTGAACCTCTACAATGGCTTTCCTTTGTTTCTTCTTTTGCCCCCTCGGTCCACATCACAAAGTGTTCCTCTTAAAATTTAAATCAGATCATGCCAGCCCCCTCTTTAAAACATTTCAGTGACTTTCCATTGGATTAAGAATAAAATCCATTCTGTTTACAATGGCGTGAAAGGGGACCTGCTTGATCTAGTCTTTGCTCATTTCTCTTACTCCATTTTATATTGTTCTCCCCCATGTTCACTATGAATGAATGAATGTAGTGGAAAGTAAATGTAGTCGTCTTGATAACACTGGCTTTTTTTGACTACCTTCCCCTATTGATGTTCCCTTCACCTCATAAATAAACCACTTGCACTCAAATCCTTGTCTCATGGTCTGCTTCAGGGGGAACACAAGCTAACACAGTCCTCATCTGCAATTTCCACCAATAAGTTCTGAGCTTGGAAGATAAGTGAGAGAAACAGAGGAAGCAATGAAAAGTTCTGAGTTTTGCTAACTTTTGCCCTACCACTCCTGGCATGGGAAATTTGAAGATACATCAGTCAGTATACAGTGGGACCTGAGAGCTTGATAATCTATACAACCAGGAAGGTGAGATGCTTTGGGGTATCCCTAGACCTATTGGACTTAGACTGTGTATCTTGAAGATGGATGAGAACCCAGAATTAATCTTAACTGGTTAGGTACAATGGACTTGCCATACTAGGAGCTATGATGAAAACAAAACAAAAATCAAAAACAAACAAAAAACCCTCATAGTTGGACCTTGTTATCCCAATTTAGAAAAAAATAAATTACTTCATTTGTTTGGCAACATTTAAACGGATTTAAATATCAGTTAAAGAAGTTTTAACTTCTCAATTTGTCTTGGAGAATATCATGAAGTTTCCTGGAACCTGACCGTAAGCAAGCATACTAAGAATTCTGGCACAGTATATTTTTGCAAAATATAAGGAATCCCATGAAGAAATACTACACTACTTCCACAATCCCTGGAATATTTTTAAATTAACTTCAGCTGTGGAAATGGTGATCTTCTGATTAATTTGATCAATGTAGACAGCAAGCTGTATCATGCAGTAAAGAAACTGGGCAATTCAGCATTTAAGCTCAGACTCCACAGCTCAGGGACTCCTGTCCACATAGACTTGCTCACCTACATTAATACTTTCCTGCCTCCGGACCAAGCTTCCTGGGCCTTCTATGTGCCAGACATTGTTTAAGAAGAGAGATATGAGTGAGCGAGCGAGAGTGAGCAGCCTGGCCTCCCAAGGTGGCAGATCGTTTCAGTCCAAGATCAGGAATTCCCTTTCTAGGTTCATAAACTCCTTTTCATTGATGACCCCAATTTATCAGGTTCTATGGGGTTGGGTCAATCCAGCCAAATACATAAAAGCTCATTATACTCAGACATCTATTAAATTCTGATGGTTGATACTGTGCCTTAACTATGCATCCTTGATATCCCAGAATGCAGTGGTCGTATTTTGCACATTCAAATTACATACTCCACTAAGTATGGAACTAAATGAAATTCATATTGATAGCTTTGTGAGATTTTTTTGTATGAATGGATTCACATATAAGGAAAAAATCATGTGTCCTAGACTTTAGGAAAGGAAATGGTTCTTGAAATACCACTGTGTTGATCAGAGTAGGCTAACTTCTGCATCAGAGCATCTCAAAATCCCAGTGGCTAAACATAGTAAAAGTTTGTTTCTTTGCCTGCCTCGGAGCCCGAGGCATATTTGAGAGACTGCGGCATGCCTTCATGTGCGGCCAAGCTCCATCCATCTTGAGAGGCGCCATCTTCCTCCAGGTCCACAGAGTCCTCTTTATTCAATGGATTGATGGAAAAAGAACACACTGAGGATCCCATGGGAGGCTGCGTGAGCAGGCGTGGAGGTACTCTACCTCCATTCCGTTGGCCAAAATGAATCACGTGGCCCCACCTAACTGGCAGGCTGACTGGGATGCAGTAGCATAGCTTTGTGCCCGGAGACACAGAAATGGATTTGATGAGCATTTAACTTTCTCTTCCACGCTCATTAAATTGCAGCATATGAAATTATGGATATTTGGCCATTTTTAACTTAAAATATGGCAGTTTCATATAGTTTAGCCTAATAGTTATGTCCCTTATCCAGAATACTCACAACCAGATAGTAAATTAAAAGAATAATCGCATTAGTGATGGGAAAGTTGGTGAGTGGGCATGGAATTAGAGCAAAGGTAGAAGGTGACGCTGCTGGGAAAGTAATCTGAGTCATTTGCTAACATTATCGTAGAATATCGTGTAAGAACTATGTAGAAACTAAAAGTTAAAGCTTCTTTAGCAGTTTTTAAAAGATTTTATAAGCTAATGTGCTCTGCTATTGTCAATATCATGCTTGCCTGTGCTGGATTCTTTTCTTCCCCTCAATAATATTGTTTCGACTTAAACAGAAACATTTAATAACTAATTTTCTTTTTATGCATAATTTTAAATAGCTGTACATGTGCATTAAAAAAATGAGCAAGCATAGAATGGAGCTGGATTTTTGATGTAATAAATCAATTTCCTGTGGCATCTATAAATCAGCAAGTAATTATTAGCAATTCTATCCACTAGTAACTTCCCACTTTAATTTTCCATGTTCATGACCAGATGTGGAATTGGATGATCAAACCAATAAAAGCCCATTGTGACTGTGTCTTTGAAGCTATCTCTCAAAACTGGGTGAACCCATGATGGCACCCCATTAATTAAAAGGCACGTTGCTTACATGGTTCTCTGACAGTTTTTCCTTCAGTGTTGTTTCGAGCTGCTTGGTCCTCTTTAGAAAATATGCACAGAACGTGTTGCTGCATCCACAGAGCAGCTGGAGGCCGAACTGGTGTTTTCTGATTTGTGTACTTGCCCAAACATCAGAATCCATTTATAGTTCCTAATCATGAGTTGATTCCTAACTGTTATTTTCATTTTTTAAACAGATGAGAGTAAGGCTAAATTTAATAACAAATTTCTGATCTCTTCTAACAGAGCTAGAGGATGGATTTGTGACTGAGGAAGACATTCCTTACAGTGAATAAGAAACCTTACTTTATTAACAAGTTTGTCATGGCCCAAGTGTTAGTCATTAAAGTTTGCAGTGATGCTTTGGACCACATCAAAAACGATGACTTGGGAGAAATTAATACACCTCAGATTTCTCAGTTTTACCTTTTCACCTACAGGCGAGCATGTGAAAGCAATAAAACTCGAGAAAGAGGATGTCTCTGGAGAGTAGTGGTAATGTGGAAAGAGTATATGAATTTCATCGTCTGGTAACTTTCTCCTGTTAGTTAACCCCAGGCAGTATTCTGCATAATCAGAAATAATTGACTTTGACCAGTACATATGAAATGGGTTTGGCCACCTGCGCAAGGGACCCTGGGCCCTTTCACCAAAGTTTCTAATTAGACTTTTTGAAAAATCATATTTCAACAAATTTCCATCGGTTTTGGGTGATTTCCCATCTAACAGTTTTACTGATCTTGTTTGAGTTTATTGAGTTCGCCATAGTTCTATGGAGGCTGTTTTGTGTTTTGGAAAACCCTTGATATTTCCAACTGCTTGAAATCCTTCCTTAACTCTCCAGAGCTTTCAGGGTGGACAGAATGTTTCATGTGGACTCAGGCTTTTTCCTTCAGGCCCCTGCTTATCTCCCTGTTCCTTTTCCATCCCACTATCCTCTCTGCTTCACCGCCCCAAACAGGGGAGCTTTCTGTGCTCGAGTTTACAAGACACAAACTCACAGCATTAGTGGCTCCATCGTTGACAGGGGCCTGGAACACCTTCCCCACTAAACAGACCTGAATTAGTTACACCAGTCACCAGACTTCATGTCAGGCCCCATTTCCTCGAGAAAACTCCTCACCCACCCACGCCAACCTAACAACTCCAATATCTTCCCCTAGCTCTTGAGATCTTACCCCTTTTGTGGGAGTCATCATGTTGGAGGATAATTATCTGTTTACTCGCCCATCTTCAGCCGTAGACTACAATTTCTTTGTGGGCAGGGGCTGTCCTCATATGCCTCTAGAGTCTCAGTGCCTAGTACAGTGCCTGACATGTGTAGGCGCCTAATACATTTTGGGTGAACAAATGGATAGATGGATAGATGAAATGTAGCGGAAGAAAAATAATTTTCCCTCTACCTTCTAGGTTCTTGACTGAGATGCCTCCACCCCCAATAAAAGACAGATTAGCAGGAGAAAAACAATCAGAAGTTTAATAACATGTATCCCCACTGTATACATGGGAGAGACCCAGGAAAGCTGAGTAACTCCCCGAAATGGCCCAAGCTAAATGTCTCCAGCTAAAGACGAAGATGTGGCGGGTGGAGGAGGAGGAGCCAGTTTTGGGAGGTGATCAGACAAAGCACTGTAAACAAGGGTAAGATTGTTATGCAGATTTAAGTCCTCACCTTCGCCATTGATGAGAATTTCTAAAGATTTAAAGTCATTCCTCCTGCAGGTACAGAGAGGGAGACACCCTAACAAATGGAGATTCCCCCTAGAAGTGTAAGTGTCTATTAGAAAGGGTAAGTTCTCAGTTTTTAGAGCTTCTCTTGTGTCTGCTGTCAATAATCAGCCCAAAGAGGCATACTTTGGAGTGGCAAATTCTGCCCTCCTTCAATAGTTCCCCCTCTGACTTCTAATACCAGTGAAAAGTCACCAGTCATTCTTGGCCCTAGTTTCTTTATGTGTAAAATGATAGATTAGAACTGGATGCTATCTAAGGTCACTTTCCTTAACGTGAAATTCTACGACAGTCTCCCCTCACAGTGAAAATTGATTCCTACTTACTTTAAAAAGTAAAGTCCCAGGGAAACTGGCAGCCATGGGACCTCCAACAGTGGGGGGTGTGGTGAGGGGGTGTAATTGACCGAGGGCCCCAACCACTCTGCCCTTGGAAACCCATCTTCACGTTTGAGTGCCTCCCACAGGCTGCTTTTGGCTGAGCAAGTCAGGGATACTAAGGCAAGACCTTTTGTGGGAAATACTGCTCTCCTCCGAAGGTAGACTTTGGCTCCTGGACTCTCCCTCAGCTTGGCCAGACCGTCTTTCGACTTCACAGCAGCCTTGGGTGCTCGCTCCCAACCTTCTTTCCCCCTCTCCTTCTCCAGGATCAGACTTACGGGGGTGTCCAATGGCTTTCCCAACCTTGCCCAGCTCCCTGCCCATTTTCTCTCACAGGTGTTTCCCCTAATAAAATCCTTGCATGTTTAAGGATTCCATCTTGGCTTCTGCTTCTCGGAGGACTCAGACTAACGCCGAAACCTAGTTCGAACTGTAATGCAGTTAACTGATTATGAGTCAATGACAATTTTCGACTTTATAGCTCATTCAACACATCTTATAATAATATTAATCCTAGTACTAGGGAAAGTAATCAATTAGGGAGCGTTTTCTATGTTAGTCACTGTTCCAAGCGCTAACATATATTAAATAATTTAATTATCACAAAAACCATTGTCCCAACCACCATATTATATAGCCCCTTGACATCAGAGCTGATCCGGCTCTTTCTAGAAACACTCTGCATTTGGCTTTCCTGACACTGTACTAAGCTGGTGCTCCTTTTACCTTTCTGAGCATCACCCAGGTCTCTTTTTTTGGACCTTCCTCCTCCTTGACCCACTTCTCACGTGCTAATTTCCTTGGGGCTCTGCTCTAAGCCTTCCTCTCCATACCCTACATCCGTTCCCATAGATTCAGTAACCAACTACGTGCAGATGTCTCCCAAATCTCGTCCTGCTTCCTGGACTTCTCGCCCAAAAATCCAACTTCCTACTCAGCATCTCTCCTTGGTTGTCTGTCTGATGAGCCCTCAAAATCAGCATGTCCCAAAGAGAGCCTGTCATTTACTCTAGTCTCTAACATGTTTCTCCCTCCATATTCCTCATTCCAAAAATACAATACTGCTGTTTCCCCATTAATACATCCCTCTCACACTCCACATCCAATTTTCCAGAATAGGATCTCCTTGATGGCAGAGATCCTTTGTCCTTGGTTGCT
>NW_006440643.1:37516-45847 GCF_000325575.1 Pteropus alecto | reverse complement strand
TCCTGATACATTGCAGATACTCAATAAATGCTTGTCAAATGAATGAATGACACTAATTCATTACCAAGTCTTTTGGATCTACCTCGATTCCATCCATTTCTCCCTACCTCCACTGCTACTGCTCCAATCCAAGCCACCAGAATCTTTCTTCTGAGCCAACTGCTTTCATTCTGCCTCCCTCCAGTCCATTTTCCAGACTTCTGCCATGATAATATTTTTCTAAAGAGAAATCTTCTCAAATAACCTCCCTCTTAAAACCCTTTGGTGCTGTCCTATTGCAATTAGGATATGAGGTCCCATAGCTCTAACTTGACTCACAAGACCCTCCATGATGTAGCCTCTGCCCACCTTTTGAGGCTCATCTCCCTCCCTTTGTTCAATCCTCTAGTCTTCTATCTGTTCCCTAAGCATAAGCATGGTGTCTCTTACCTGTTAGCCTGCACTCATTCTGTTACCTCTGCCTGTAATATTCTGTCCTTCATTCTATGTGGTTGACCCCTATTCATCTTCAGTCTCATTTAAAGTTTACACCCTCAGAGAGAACATCTGGATCCCTTTGAAGAGATTATGTTTCTTTGCTTTAAGCTTCTATAGCCAACTGAATATGTTTAGTGCATCTCTTACCCTCACTTTCTTGTCTAAAAGCTCATTACCAGGGACTCTGACTGCCATGTTTATCTTTGTATCCCCAGTACCTAGCACAGTGCTCCATATATCCACGCCCTACTGAGGATTAAGCGGGGGTTTTTTGGCATCAGGAAATAGGTAAGATCCTTCTTACTGCAGTTGGTGAGCGTACTGCTTGCAAACCTGCAGCCGAGAAGTCGGCAGGTCATCTCCAAGGTTTTGTTGATAGGTTGAAATTAATTAAATGAATCCCACATCCCTTATAAAAATGTGGAATTAAAGTCTCATAGCAGAATTTCTCCCATAGCTTTCCTGTTTATCATGGTTTCTTTTTAAATGCAACTCATATGTCACCTCCCCTGTGACACCTTCATCCGCTTTCCCAGGCAAACTTAGTTCCTCCCACCACTCTGCTCCCCAAACATCAGCTCTGTGTTGTTAAAGGAAGAGGAAACGCATGTGGGCACGTCATCGAGGTTTATGACAGGCATGTATGGTCAGGAAACAGGCTCGCTAGGTGGGAGAGATTTTTGCAACATGAGATAAAATTACATTACCTTATTCACCAAGGTGTAGGGAGAGCTGTTTTTACTAATTTCAATCTTTGCGTTCGAATCTGAAGGACAGCAAGACAAATAGCCCAATTAAAAATGGGCTGAGGACCTAAATAGACCTTTCTCCAAAGAAGGCCTACAAACAGGCAATAAACACATGAAAAGATGCTCAACATCCTTAGCCAATAGGGAAATGCAAATCAGAACCACAGCGAGATACCACTTCTCACCCACTAGAATGGCTATAATTAAAAAATTGACAATAACAACCGCCGATAAGAATGTAGAGAAATTGGAACCTTCATACATTTCCGGTGGGAATGTAAAATGATGTCGCCATCTTGGAAAACAGTTTGGCAGTTCTTCAAAAAGTTAAACGTATAGTTATCATATGACCCAGCAGTTCTACTCCTATAACCCAAGAGAAATAGAAGCATATGTCCACACAAAAACTTGTACACAGTGGTTCGTAGCAGCAGCATTCATAATAGCCAAAAAGTGGAAACGATCAAATGTCCATCAACTGATAAATGGATAAACAAAATGTAGTCTGTCCACAGAATGGAATATGACTCAGCAATAGAAAGGAAGTAGTGATGAATGCCACGGTGTGCATCGACCTTAGAAACATGCTCAGTGAAAGAAGCCAGACACAAAAGGACCACGCAGTGTAAGATTGCATCTATGCAAAATGTCGGAATAGGCAAATGCGGAGACAAAAAGTAGATTCGTGGTAGCCAGGCGGGAGAGGAGAAGCGGACTAACCACTACCAAATATGAGGTTTCTCTTTGGAGTGATGGAAATGTTTTGGAATTAGATAGTGATGATGGTTGCATAATACGGTGAATATACTAAAACCCACAGAAGTGTACACTTTTAAATGGTACATTTTCTGTTATGTGAATTATACCTCAATGTTTAAAATGCTAAAGAATGATTCTTGAGTATATCGTTGTGTTTGGACTTGCACTTATTTACTCAACGTACTTCATGTTCAATATCTGTGGTTTCTTGTTTGGGCATTATTAGTTATGTGCAGACTGACTCAAGAATATGGTATTCCTCATAGAATTGTTAGTAAAGACCACATTAGATTAAGACAGATGGCTGTATTATTTCTCAGTCACAACTCTTTCTGAGACCATCGTGATGCTACTTACTGTGCTGTCCTATGCTGTAATGTATCTGTTGACAGTACACTGTGAACATAAGAGAGCAAAGATTGTGTCATTTTCATCACTGTATGGAATATATAGCAAGCGCTTGATCCATGTTTCACTGTAATACAGTGGTACTTAACAGGTGACGGTTTTGCCCCCCAGGGAACATTTGGCAATGTCTAAAGACATTTTTGGCTGATACAACTGGAAGGGTGGGTGCTACTGGCGTCTATAGGTACAACCCAGTGATGCTGCTAAGTATCCTACAATGCACAGGAAAGCCTCTAACAACAAAGATTTATCTGGTAAAAATGTCAGTCATGTAGAGCAACGGTCCACAACCTTTTTGGCACAGAGATTGGTGCGCCTATGAGAATCTAATGCCTGATGATCTGAGGTGGGGCTGAGGCGGTGATGCTAGCGCTGGGGAGCACTTGCAAATACAGATGAAGCTTCGCTCTCTTGCCTGCTGCTCACCTCCTGCTGTGTGGCCAGGTTCCTGACAGAACATGGTTGGTACCGGTCTGCGGCCCGGGGATTGGAGACTCCTGATGTAGTGGTTGTAGAGATTCAAAAATCCAATCAGAGGTTGAGTGAATAACTTATAAATCCCCAAAATTAATTCCCTTAGAGGATGAAAGAATGTCCCTTTCAAGAAAAAGTAAATAAACTCATCCTCATATTTGGTGTTCTCAGTTAATGAAATGTGATGGACCATGTCTTTGATGTTCATAACTGAATAACCAAGTTGGCGGGAGGGGCAGACCACGAGGGAAAACTGCCATGCTGTTTAACCTCTCAACCTTGACTAAGATGTTATTAACTTGCACAAACTTCAGTCCCGCAGCAGAAAGCACGTGGTAAAATGTGCATTCCTTGTCTGTCAAAGAGCCCAGGAAACATTTTACGGTGTATTTAATATGGAAACATTTTACAGTGTGTTTAATATGCGTGTGGACACAACCCCAGCCCTCCATAGAATATACAACTCAAGTCTTTTCCTCCAGAATCTGGTAGCAGCTATGTCCCGTACTTGGCTGGTAAGTTGGTAATCATGTCACAAGCTTCACCCATGGCCCAGCATAGTCAGGGGCACTTGGTGGCAGGGCTGGAGATTGGAGTGAGCAAGCTACATACAGTCCACAGGCCAAGGCTGGGTGGGCCTCTGTTTTCACAGGGCTCATGAGCTAAGAATGCTTTCTACCTTCGTAAATGGTTTAAACTAAATCAAAAGAAGAATAGCATCACATGACGCATGAAAAGTATATTCAGTTCAAATTTCGGTCTCTATAAAAAGGGTGTTCTTGAACACAGCCACGCCCGTCAGCTACTATTGCCTGCGGCTGCTTTTGCAAATGGACAGAGACTGTATGGCCTACAAAGCATAAAATATTTACCACTTGACTCTTTATGGAAAAAGTTTGCCAACTCCGGCTCCACAGTTAGAGAGTTCAGCAAATTGTGATTCTAGGAGGCAGTGAGGAATGAGAAGGTGCCCTGGGCTGGAGTCCCCATCACCAGCTCTGCGGGGAAAGGGGTGGGCTCCTCTTCATTGAACTGGAGCTTCCTCATCTGTAGCATGGGAGGGCTTCATCGAAGGATGTCTAGACCCCTTTCAGCTCTTGCCTGTCTATAGTTCGTTCACTGGTTCCCAGGTGGCCACTGGGATGAAAGTGTAATGCTCTTGTCGGGGACAAAGCCACAGGGCCAGGGAGTCACATTACCACACTCAGCACTGGAACAGACACAGACCTGGAATGGCCTCAGTGTCTGTACAGAGCACACTTCAAAACTGGTGCTCTACGAGGTTCAGAAACGTAAAGTTTTGGCCACTTTCATGTGCGTTTATTTTATAGGTTCTATAACCCGATTCTTTTAACACTGGGGGAAGAAGGAAATAGATGACACTAATTATTGGAAAAGGCTGGCATGAAATGGGAGCACAGACTGGCCACCCAGAATTCAGATTTTCAAAATCGAATTTAGTATTTACGGCAGGTTTGTTGAAATGAACCAAGTAATGTCATCTCTGCTGCTCATTTAGTAGCGGGGAAGGGTCTCTGTTTCCCTTTCTGTTTTCTCAGCTCTGACATGTGGCTCTTTATCCACAGTCCAAGCGATCACGGGTTGTCGGCACCAGCACTCCAGCCTGGAGTCTGTCGCTATGGAACCAAAATGGCCTGCTGCTATGGCTGGAGAAGGAGCAGCAATGGAGTCTGCGAAGGTAATTTTGTAAAAACTCAGACCACCCTCAAGTAGCAGGCCAGGGTCTTTAGGGTTTTATCTGTGACACCATAAGCTGTCACCAAAGCCAGTGGGTTTCCCAGCAGAGGGACATGGATAACTACCAATATCCGGGTTCCTGTGAGACCTCTTCTCTTCCAAAACATCGCCGACCAGCACCCTAGACATGATTCGTTTTTTGTTTTTTGGTTTTTTTGACATGATTCGTTTTAGGAGTCTTGCCTTGCCACTTATGTCTGTTGCTGTCGTAGCGAGTATGACTATGTTGTTTGTTACCGTTTCTGTTTTAATCTGGAGAAACTGAGTTGGGCAAAAATATAGGCGAACAAATACCTCCTTCCGATGATAAATTTTTCCAACTGATTTCTAATAAAATACATTTTTAAATTATGAACCTAACCGGTAGGCTTTAGTCACAAACATGAAAGTAAGCCATTTACTTTATAATTTGATTATCATTCGAAAGTCTGTTGTGCCAGTTTCTAGATGGTTTCAAGGGATGCATGCATATATGCAAAGATTTTAAGTATTTTTCTGATTCTTTTGTACACATATCACACTAAGGAATCACACTTTGCCTTGGACATCGTTTCTCAGACCGTGTGTCAGGGACTTGGAGAGTCCTCTGATAATTTCAGGAGGGTTGGGGAGGACAGGGATTTGGGTAGAGTTTTGTGGTGTTTTGTTTTTTATCTGACTTTCTTTAATTACCAACACTCACAGTGTAGACAAATCAAATCCACATTTAGTTCTCCTGACTGACCGAGATGGGACACATTCCTTCAGTGTAGGAATCTGGTCTCACTGCTCCTGTGTCCCTAGGTCACATATGTCTGAACCTCAATATTTTATCTGTTAAATGGGATAAATACACGATGGCATGTCCCATACACTTTAGGTACTGGTGTACATCACGTTAGAGCCTAAACTGTAAAGCACAAAAATATTAGCTATTGTTAAGAATAACAATGCAACCTTCTTTTTGCTGGTCTGTCCCTACTCCAAACTTCTCCTCTGTCTGTTTCAGTAATATCTGGATAGCCCACAGGTGAGGACAGAACTTGATAATATGCAAAATCCATGAAACATTGGAAGACATTGATCTAGCTGCTGCATGCTCAATATTATACAAACCTTCCACCATCGCAGTTTCCTTGTGACAAGATCACAGGAGTGTGAAGATACTTGGAAAAGGATCTGCAGGTCAACATTACCCACCTAGATAAAGCAAGTTAGACATCACCATAGGACCTTGTCAATTGGAAGGGTAGCTTTTCTCACTGATAGTGTCATGATCAAGGGCATTGTCTTGAGAACTAAAATGATGTGGGTGACCTTGGGCAAGGGTAGGTAAGCTCGCCGAGGCTCCATTCCCTCTTCTGCGACATGGAGAGGATAATATCTACTTCAGAGGGTAAAGGGGGTAAGTGTTAGGGGTCCCAGCATACATAGGAAATACCTCATAAATTCCCCTTGATTCGGAAAGGGCCAGTAACTCTCATCACAGACCAGACTTCTGACAGAGCACCAGATGATGGCGGAAGTAAGTGATGGCGGAAGTAAGTGTTGCTTTATTCTTTTTCTAGACACAACATAACACATTTTTGTTTGAAGTCAGTGAGGCGGAAAGGGGCAAAAGCCACGTGGGACGCATGATTTGGAAACTCTGTTTACAGTCACACGAACCTCAGCACCTACTGCCATAAAACTTGCATGTCTCTGGTGAATAAATGAGGGTGAACCTTGGCTTTCTGGAAGGGCTATTCTGTAACTAGATCAGAGCAGTTTGGCCGGCAATCACGCAGACAGTCACATTCTCAATGCTTTTGTGGACGATATAATGCCATAGGCACGAAAGAATTTAAAGTGAGGTGTTAAGAGAGCAAATGCGGGGGGTTCAAGCAAAGTGCTCGCTGTGCAGGTTTGGTGAGCCGAAGGGCTTGTCAGCACCCCGACTGCACCGGTCAAATGTTCCAGTTAATACCATGATTTTTATATCTAAAATCTGTGTCGTGTTTTATCCAATTTGCATGATCTTTCTGGATGGCAAAGTCATATGCCCCTGGAAGCACCAAACAGCCGGGTGGTTAGTCCCTGATGCCAGATCTCTGATTCCTAAGCCACAGCATAGGCTGCATGGAGGAGACAAGAACGCATGTCAACCTGCCTGAACAAGCTGAGTCAGACCCCAGCCTGTGAGGCCCAGTCCACCCAGGCCTTCACCACCGTCCGTCTATTCCCCCTTCATCCCTCCAAGGCCTTGCCTCTCTGCCAGAGCTTTCCAGATCTTGGCCTCTGCCCAGCCTAAATATACTCCCCAGGCAGGGTCTGCCGAACTCATTGTCATTAACCTTCAAATGTATGTCACTTAGCTAGGTAGGATAAAGAGTTGTCTGCAAACGAATCACTAATTAAAAGCCGCAGATGGAGGAGTTCCAGGGAGAAATGAACAAGACAAGAGAGCTTTACGTTCTCTAAAGCACATTTGAATCTCAGGCCATTTTGGACATACTGAATGTCCTTGTGCTGTGGATTGGCTGTTCAAATCTCAGATCCAAAGTGACTGTAAGCTGAAAATATCTTTCTGGAGCTTTAACCTTAGAGCAGCAAGGACACTGTTCACCATTTCTCCTGTATTCTGTTTGGCATTTATCCTGGGCCTTCCTTCCACATTGAAAATAACTTCCCAGGGAGCAATCAGTGGTCTCAGGGCTTAAAAAAATAAAAGATTTATTTTTTTAACATCTGAACTTCAAGCTGAATCTCCAAGTACGTATCCATAACAAAATAGACACTGGAATTCAAATTCTGTCTCTTTTTTCTCCAAAAGTGGGAAGCATTTTTTCCCCTTAACTTCTCACTTATGATTTATTCAAAGTCATAAAATGTTTCCCTGTTAAAAGTTCTACACCTATTACTTTATTGACTGTTCAAAACTGTTTGAGTATAGCATGTTCACAACAGTATTAAATGCAGCAGGAAAAAACAAAGAGGAACATTTAAGTCTCTGTTCTGAAGGCATTTAGAATCAGGTAGTAGATGGAAGCCAGATATGTGTCTGATTATTTAATAAGCTGGAGACTGGTCAGTTTCACAGGGGAGGCCCGCCCGAAGCTCTGCGGTGCTCACTAAGCTGAGTGTAAGTTCACATGTGGCTGGAGAAATCTCTGAAGGCTTCTGGAAAGAGGGGCTACACAAAGTAGTCCCTAAAGGATCTGGAGGGTAGTAACCATTGCAGGGAGGGGGCAGGGTACCCCAGGTGGGGTAACAATAGATAGGAAGAGGCAGAAAGCAAAGGGTAGGCCTAGAGAATGGCAGGCCATTTCTTTTGACCACAGCGTTGCCTACATGTAGGGAACAGAATAAGCTAAGGCTGCAAAAGAAGATGGAGGCCAGATCATGTTTATGACGCCTGTACCTTATTCGAGAAGCAATAAAGATTATTTGATGACTTCTGTACAAGGCGTGGCATGATCAGAACTATGCTTTTGAAATATCAGTTTAGTGTCATGTCTGACAGCAGATTTTCTAGGATCAGAGCCTGCAAAGGGGATTCATGTACAAATATTCTGTTGACGGATGCTGTCAGAAGAAATCTGTAACGGCATGAAGGACCTGGGCAAGGATGTGGTTTCAGGTGAAGGCTAGCTTCAGCCTGATGTCACAAGTAGCTCTGGGGTGTTCATTGCACCAGAGTTTGTCCTGCCCAGAAACCAGACTGTCAGTCACAGGCAGCGATGGAGGA
>NW_006440643.1:25620-37317 GCF_000325575.1 Pteropus alecto | reverse complement strand
GAAGAAGGGGTGTGGTGTAACCATCCAATATCTGTGGGCAAAGTGGTTCCCATTAGCTAGATAAATATTTGTTCAATGAATGAACTAGTGGTAGGAACAGGGGTAAGATGTGGTAACTGATTCATTTGGGGACAAGAAAAAATAGAGATGTCTGAGATATTGATTCCAGATAACTGGGAGACGAATGGTGACATTAACAAAAACTAGGGTTGAATGGGAAGATGCTGGGATCTTTAGGAACAGGCTTGCTCAGAGGTGGACCTACTATGAGTCAGAGAATCAATGGGCAGAGAAGTGAGCAGCATTCCAGGGCAATTGCTGAGTCTTTCTTTCATACCACGGTCATTTCCTGAGTTCTTACTGGTTCCAAAACCTGCTGACGGCCCTTGATTCCCTACATGCCTTCCCCTCTCTCTCTCATTCAATATTTTGTTTCTCTCTCCCCTTCTTCTCTTTGAGTTTTCCCATTTTCCTTTTTTTCTAGTACTTTTTCTCCCTATCTCTTCCCTATCAGATGGATGCAAATTTCCCATCATCTTTGACTATTTTTTTTCTTGCCCCCAACCCAATCAGTTAAACATCCTCTGTTTTCTCCCGCCACTTCATTCAGCAAACAAATATTTATTGAGTGCCTAATGTGTGTGTCAGGTGTCTGGATACAGAAGTGAATAAAATGGAAAAGCAAATCCTGCCTTTGTCATCCCATCCTCATCCTCATCCTCCTCATCATGCTTTTTCTTCCCATCCTTAGGGCTGGAGGTAGCACGCCTCACCACCTCCAATCTGTGAGTTATTCGTTTTTCCTGGTAATACACAGCTTTCAAAAGATTTTGATCATTCAAAAGAAAAATAGAGAAAATATGGAAGAGAAAAAAGAGGCAAGCGACAGAAAGAACAGGGCTCTTAATTAGCACTTACCCCAGGAGTCTCTTCTGACTAGCACATTATACTTCTTTTATTAACTCTTCTGTGTTTACGTGCAAAACTGGTTGGCTGTGGTCTGGGAGGCTTTATTTTTCTTCGAATGCCACTGGAGGTGTGGCAGGGCTAAGTCATATTAAAATAAACTGGCACTCGTTGAAGTGGAAGCCATGATGGTGGAGTACGATCTAGTTTACAAGCAAAACACTTTCCAGTATCTTAAAGGTGAGAACAGACAAGAGAGGAAGCAGATCGTCCTTTTTTGTGTCCCCTTAGATTTCTCTGTCATACAGAAGGTGGCTGGCTGAGTTTAACATGCGTGCATTTCACTGTGCTAACTACTCCTGTTCTATTCTTCAAAATACCTTTTCTTTTTTACAGCTACGTGTGAACCTGGATGCAAGTTTGGAGAGTGTGTGGGACCAAACAAATGTAGATGCTTCCCAGGATACACCGGGAAAACCTGCAGTCAAGGTCAGTGAAACAGACCAGGGCCCTAGTACAAACCTACCTTCCAGAAGCATTTCAATCATTGCAGTGTGGTTTGTGACACAATATAGTGCTCAGGATGTCTTTAACTCGAACTTCAGATGAAAGTGATTTCAGAACTAAAATTTTCAATCTCTTCTAGAAAGATGTAGAAATCTTTCCGATACTTTTTGTCAAGAGGCCAGATAACAGGTCTTTCTTTTCTCTAAACGAATATTTTTATTCTTTTTTAAGCTACCGAGGTAATGCATGTTTTCCACTCAAAGAATCCAACAGTGCAAAAAGGTTTAAATTAACAAGTGAAAATGTTCACCCCCGTGCTTACCCCAGCCAGTTAAGTCTGTCCTGGATCACTGCAGGCCTCAGCGTTTCTGATGGGCATCTTCTCATGTCAACGCAGACAGAGCTACCTCAAGCTTTTCAAGACTGTGTCCTAATCCATAGTGTGAATGCTTTTATCATTTATGTAAAAAATACTTTATTTAACCGCTATCATCTAAGTTGTCTCCAGTTATTTGCCATTGTAAACAATGCTAAATCAGACATCATTCTATGTATATTCTTGTACCCTGAGTGGGTATGTTTATAGGATAAATATCTACAGGTGGGATTGTTGGGTAGAATGACTTGCATATTTTTATTGTAATTGACATACTTTAAAAGGCAGTTTGTGACTTTTGTCATAGGCTGTTTAGCAGAAGATGGTAAAGAGTTTATTGATAATATTGAGAACTGTGGTTCTCAATCTGGGCAGTTTTGACCCCTAGGAAGAGTTTTTAGATTAAAAACAGATTCCCGGTTAGATTTAAACTTCAGATAAACAACAAATAATTTTATAGGGTACACATGTTCCAAATATCGCATGGGATATGTGTATACTAATAAAGTATTAGTCATTTATCTGAAATTCAAATTGAACTGAGTATCCTGTTTGCTGAATCTGGGAACCTTACCCAAGGGGACAGCTGAAGTTGTTTTGAAGGGCTTACTACTGGCATCTAGTGTCCGGGGATGCTGCTAAACATCCTACAGTGCACAGGGCAGCCCCCCGCAACGAAGAATGATTTGACCCGAATGTCAACAATGCTGAGATTGAGAACCCCTGGCATGAAGAAACCTGTAACAATTAAGAACATGTTCCCAGTTCTTTAACACAGTTGAGCAAAGAACAGCAAATCAAGTTCAACTGCCCTTAAGAAAGGTTGCCATGGTTCTAGAAGGAAGAATGGGGTTGCAGAGAAAGGCAGGCACCCACTCCACTCTGCCATGCCCAGCCCTTGCCACCCAGCCCAGAGGTTAGCCGTGCACACTGAAACAGCCTTTCTTTGAGCTGCCAGTCCTGCAGCCTCAGAGAGGAGTCTGTGAATCTCTTCTCTCCCACCAGCAGCATACAGGCCAGCGCCCTAGGGTGCTTCCTAGAACCACGTCCAGCTGCTTGAGAGAGGTGCATCAAGAATCGTGGTCTCATAAGTAATCATTCAGCTGCATCCCCGACTTGGAGTTTCATACAAGGAAACCTATTTTTCCAAATGTCTTAGATTCTGTACCAAGGCACCTTCTAAGAGATTTGGAACAGAGAAGAAATTTTTCATGCTGGTTGTCAAGTCTCAGTAAAATATTAACATTAAGGGAATGGTCCAGTTGGCTTGAGTTTGGGACTGTCTGTCTCCAAACCACAGCCTCCCTGCCCCGGGGCACCCTGATCAAAGGCCAGATATATCTGATCATGGTGACAGGTCTCAGCCCTCCACTGATGTCTTTCCCAAAAATGCTTCTTCCAAGAGACCAGTGAGTCGCCTTTGGGTTAGGGCCAAGTAGGGGGTAATCCTGGATTTCTCATTCTGTTCAGTCCCCTTTTGAAGCGATTAGGATCCATTTGGAAGCTGGTAGGGTGTAGGGGATGGGCAATGGAGAAAGGGCTTTCTACATGTCCAGCTAGGGTGTCAGAGAAATCTGCATACAAGGTCCTTTTCAGAGGCAAAAGCAGCCACTTCCTTATTTTCAAGGATACACTTTGCCTGCTGCCATGCTGAATTTTTGTCGTACGAGGAATGTGCTTGTTTTCTCCTCTTTCACTTCTTTGAGAGGTTCGGACACGAGGCACCCACATGACAGCATTTCCTCAACCCAAGGCTTCCTTCTGTATCATTTTTCATTTTAATAAAAAAGTTATTTATTCTGAATATTTAGAAGTTTTTAGAAAACACTAAAAAACGCAGAGAAGGAAGTCAGTCTCACAACCTGATTATTAGCATTTAGATCCTAGCCTCCCAGGCTTTTTTTTTTTTCTGGGAATTTTTTTATATAAATTTAGTTTGGTAGGGCCTCCCGAAATAACAACTGAGAGGTGGCTGTGCTGTCGGCATCTGTCATAGGTTGCCTGGGATAGCATTAAAGACAGTATTATCTAAATTGTGTATTTATAACTTTTTACTCAAGCAGTCCACACACAGAATCGTGTATATGTCAAAAATGTACAGCTCAATGAATTTTCAAAAACACCCATATTACTGGTATTCAGATCAAGAAACAGAAACTTAACAGCCTACCCCCTCACACTCTCGTCTAGTCATTTGTCCCCAACCGCCAACAACCACAGATTAGTTGTCCCTGTGTTTTAATGTGCATGTTGTCTCCAGCTTCTTCCACTCAATATCACATTCGTGAGCTTCATCCACTGATACTTGTAGTTGCAGTATGTTCAGTCTCGTTGCTCTGTAGTTTTCCTTCTCGCGAGTATACAGGTCGTTTATCCATCCTTCTGTTGGGAGTTTTCTGGTGAGCAATATCCATGTTTCTGTTGGGTAGACACCCAGAAGTGGAATTGCTAGGTCATGGGCATGTCTATATCTAGAGTTAGTAGATTCTGCCAGTTTTCCAAAATGGCTGTTCCTGTTTACATTCCCTCCAGCGGTGTAGCTCACTACGCATCCTCACCAATCCTTTAATGAACGTCAGAGAAAAAGCGAGTCATTGCCGCATGTCCCCACTCTCACAGGTGGGTTCCAGGGAAGCCAGCCCAGTCCCGTATCTGGATGTTTCTCGATTCAGTTCACCTTTCTCCATGTTCTAACTGCCCCCTGCAGATGTGAACGAGTGTGGAGTGAAACCACGGCCATGCCAACACAGGTGTGTGAACACTCATGGGACCTACAAGTGCTTTTGCCTCAGCGGCCACATGCTCATGCCAGATGCCACGTGTGCCAGTAAGTTTCAACAGCCAGGCTCCTCTCAGTCAACCTTTGAGGCTTGATGTTTGCCATATGATGCTTGGGCAAAAGTTGACTTGAGTGATCGGGGAAAAAAAACAACCAAATCAAATTTAACATCGCCTCAGGCTAAAACACTTTTGCTGCATCTTTAATTGTGGCAAAACACATGTAACGTGGAATTCACCATGCTAACCATCTTAAAGTATACAATTCAGTGGCATTTAATACATTCGCGATGTTTTACAACCGTCACCAGTAATTCCAGAACAGCTTCTTCCCCCCAAAAAGAAACCTGTGCCCATTAGCAGCCACACCCACCTTCCTCCCCATTGCCTCCGGCAATGACCCATCTGCTCTGTCTCTATGGATGTGGCTATTCTGGATACTTTTTAAATAAAAAGATAAACTAAAGAGAAAAATAAAGTATATATCTATACATATTCAGGGATGTGTTGAATTTCTTCAGGAAAATAAGCATGTTGAATAAAATCAGCATATTGTTTTAGGAAGGTGATAAACTTAAATTCTATCTTGACATGAATTCTTCCCATCGACTACCTTTCTCACGCCCCTTGCCCCACACTCAAAGATTAGTGACTCTTGTTGGAAATACATTGCGATTCACATTCCTGAAAAGAAAAGCCCTTCTGTGATAAAGAGAAACCCATGTGCTGTGGGAGGGTAAGAGTCTATATCCATTCCTTTATGGAGAAGGAGGGCTTTTCAGGTTTTATGTTGCAGCTGAAAGGTAAACCCATCCTCCCTGCCTCCATCCCGTCCTCCTTCCCCTCTTCCCATCTCTCTTTCTTCTGCTCCGCTGCCCCCCACAAGCCTGGAGCCTGTGCCTTCTGCCAGCTTCCTGTGGTTGCAGAAGTCTCACAGCCTTTCCAACCCATCCTGGGCTTTCCCGTGGTTATAAAATCTTGGCTAATGCACAGCTTACTACTCCCCTGGCTCGACCTTGCGCTGTCCGTCCTTGGTGAAGTGCCCCAACATCACAGGTCATCTAGATTCTTCGTTAGCAAGGAAACTGTAGAGATAAAGCAGGCATTCTAAGAGTCATTTAAAAAAAAAAAAAAAAACCTTACTGTTATAAATTAAACAGAAACCCACAAGAGACAAATCCATAGCTTAACAAATTGTAAAAGGCGAGCACCCATGTAACCACTACCAAATGGATCTTGACCAGAACTCCCCTCCCCCGTGGGAACCAACATTCAGGTTTTTATAGTAATCACTTAACATTTTTGAAAAGATATATGCTAATGGATGTTCCTGAAACATTTCTTGAAAGCCTAGTCAGTGCCAAAAAAGATATCTATCTTTCCTCCAATGGAAAGATAGAATTAGGTAAATTTTGAAAATTAATTTTAAAAGAAGATAACTAAGAGAAGGAAGAATAAACTAGAAATATAAGCATCGGTAGATATTGTTACATTACCTTGGCCTGTGTATCTAACCCTGTGCCCTCTTTGTCTATTTCGGTATACGTAGCGTTGCCCATGCCTCCCTGTTTACATATAGCTCAAAGTGTCCAGCTAGCCTTGGACCTCTCTCCCGGAGGCTGATTGTATTTCACCTGGCCCCTTACAGTCTGTTTTGTCTAGCTGGGCGATCGGCATGTTATAGGTGGGGTGGATGGAGAGAGTATATTCAACATGATCCCCTGTTGTAGAAACTTATGATCCACACATACTGGACCCCTGCTGAGGAAATGCATTTGTATAAGTTATGTTTAGCAATGAGTGCAGAAAAATCTAACTAAATTATCTCTAAATTATGCTAAAGTATCTCTAAATTATGCTAAAAAAGCCGGAGGTAGCAATTCCAGAACAGCTTAGCAAAGACTCAAGTGTCTGCCATCCTCAGGGTGTTGATTTCATTCTCACGCTTGTGGCCTCACAGTTACAATTTGGCTGCCCTTGCTCCGGATATCACATATACATTTAAGGTAAACAAGACAAAGGGGAAAGTGGTGATGCCAGTGAATGAACGCCTCCATGTCAGTCCCTACTATCATGCAGCAGCATCTTTTCCAGAAGTCCCATTCCTTCCAACAGACTCATCTGTATATCTCTTTAGCTACAACTGGGTCATGTGGCCACTCCTTATTGCTAAAAGGGAAACTGGGAAAAGGGTAAGTATCTGGCTTTTCAGCCTCGATGATGACATGGCAAGAGAAAAAGGGGTCCAGAATGGCTTTCAGGTAGTCGATCAGTTGTATCTGCCACATGTTTTAATACTGGCACCTAAAAGAACAAGCCTCATGACTCGAGTGATTCTCATTGAGGCTAGACATGGAGAGATTTCTCGAATGGATTCTTTTACTCCGATTACTCAGATTGATCACCTACATCAGAAGGCGCGTATCCTGTAGAGACCAGCCCGGTGACATACAGCAGTGATTGGAGCTCATGCAGGAGGAGAGAGAGTTGCAGTCTTTGTGAACTGAGGGGTGTGTGCCCCACCTAAGGACAGTCAAACTCAGTGCATTGGCCAACAAAACCGACCATGGGGCCACCAAAGCACCACCCTTGCCCAGATTCCATTTGGCTCTCCATCTTGTTCTTAAACAAAGAAGCTTGTCCTATAATACCATTCCACGTGTTATATTTAATGTCCCAGAATTCAGAGGTGGTTTCTCAGTAAGCGCTTTTTATCATCTTGGAAAAGTCTAATCCTTACCTACTCTTTCAGACTCTAGGACGTGTGCCATGACAAACTGCCAATATAGCTGTGAAGACACAAAGGAAGGGCCGCAGTGTCTATGTCCGTCCTCGGGACTCCGCCTGGCCCCAGACGGAAGAGTTTGCATCGGTAGAGCCGCAGGCATTGCCTCCACTCCCTCTCTTCCCTCGCCTGCTCCCTTGACTGGATTCCTCCTTTTTCATTTGTCACAATCTGCTTGCTGACTAGACATCACAAGCTCCTAAAAGTACAGACTTATGTCCATTTCTGTAACAACGTTTTTACCCACATTTGCTCTAGACACACTTTGGGATGCTAGAAAGAATACTTCTCTATTATTTTGGGGTTGTCGAATGCCACAGTGAAAAAAGGATAAAAATAATTTTATTTTAGTATATTTACCCTGTGCATTTTACTTTGACCACCAAATTGTATATCCTCACAGCACTGTACTTAATTAAATTATACTAAATATACATAATATTTAGAGCAAGGAGCACATAGCATTAATAAGAGATGTCAAACCAAATCAGAATGTTGAAAGAGTTCTTAATCTTTTTGATGTAAATAAGGAAATATCGGTATGATTTAATATTCTTATTTCCTTACTGCAGTAGAAATATTTTTCAGTCAAGATGCTGGATGTTTATCTTAAATGTACATAACTTTATAAACTGTATTTAGAAAGCTCAGCCAAATAGATCCTAGATCAGTTAAACACTTTTAAAAAAATCATGTAAATTAAAATTTTAGCTCTGCTCTTTGAGAGTAATCAAAGATTTAATTAGAATCACAGGGTTTAGAACTCTGTAGTAAAATAAAGTTTATATGACAAGGCTAATTCCTGCCCAAACTGAATCTAAATTCTCATCCATCTCTTCGATTTGTCGGGTGCTGTTTTTATTGGAAGGGGGAAGAGGATGTGCATGAAAAATAATTTTTGTCAGTCCATCACTGACTTATTATTTTAAGAATGCAAAAGAAACAATAAGCCAGCATCAACTTGTATGTTTAACCACAGATCCAAAATAACAACATAACATGCATTTGATTTGATATCCAAGAGTGAAAGCGAAGCCTGAGTCTTAATGGTTTGATAGACAGAGCTGTCGGCCCCTCTGATGATGTGACTCTCGATGGTAGAAAAGGAAGGAAGCCTGTTATTTGCCAAAGTTGCATCATTCCTTTATAACACTTGACCCACAATTTACATATAAGTGCATTCTTAGGAAACCACATTTCTGTTATTTGGGTCAGTATTGCAGGACTTAGAGGAGCTTGCTAATAATTCTTTTGTAAAATGAAAACTTGTAATGTTCAGATATTCAGCTTGCTTTAAGTGTACCTGTCTGTTTTCAAATTTTATATATGCTGTACAGTATACATAGCTGGAAAAATATTAATTCACTCAGCAGACATGAAGAGTGCGTGCACGTGCATATGTATTTCAGAGCAAGAGCGCTTTTCTTACTGTCTCTGACACCTTCTGGTTCTACATCCTAGATATTGATGAATGCACCTCTGGTAAAGCCGTCTGCCCCTACAAGCGAAGATGTGTGAACACGTTTGGAAGCTACTATTGCAAATGTCATGTTGGTTTCGAACTGAAATATATCAATGGCCGATATGACTGTATAGGTAAGATTTGGTGGTGTCTTTTCCTTTTCCCTCTCCCTACCACCTGTAGCCTTTCTCTAGAGCTGTTTGAACTCAGTCTATTAGTTGAACAATCTACTGTACTGACCAGTTTAACAACACAGAAGAAGTTACATATTTTACATTTCTGGCATTTAGGGAACTCTGATGACCTGAGTTACATGAAGCCAGTTCTGTAAAGTTTTAAAGTAGGGAAATTCAGTCTATATAGCTCTCTTATAGGAACAAATATCTTGAAATGATTTCTGTGGCCTTTTTAAAAAAATCGGTTGGTTTTGGTTTTTAATTTTGGATTTTTTTGTCCAGATGCAAATCTAAAAATGGGAACAATAAAGCAGTTTCTATATTTGATAAAAGAAAGAATAACAAGGCCTACTTAATCTCGATCTCGGTGATCTGTTCATGACCGTTGCCATGAAGGTGGCTTTACAAACAGGTGGAGGTAGAGGCACGTGCTCTTTCCTCTCTCTTTCAGCCCTGTCATATTTCAAGTTCCACATCCCGTCAGATATCCCCTTTCCAGGGTCACTGAAGCCACTCTGATAAGATTCTGGTATCAGTTAGCTATGGGCCTGATCTTTGTGAAAAAAAAAAAAAACTATTTTATCCCTTAGTGAAGGGATCCCAAGTCTCAATGAGCAAGCGAAGGTGGGTGTTGGGGGGCTCTTGGACACCTTCCCAGTACCCAGACATAACGTGGGATGGGGCCTGTCTTACAGCGAAGGGAAGTTTGGTCTCCCTGTAGAATCCTAGTCACGTAACGTGTAGCAAACATGCACGTGATGTAGAAAGCTAACGAACAGTTGGGGGAAAAGTAGGGTTTCTTTCAACCCTACACTCAGAGCGTCCCAGGACACGTCCTGTGTAATTGTGTTGGGGCGACACTCAGTTACTGGGTGTTGAACAGTCTTGTGAAGGTCCCACAGCTCTTCTCTCAAATCTTCTCAAACACAAGGGCTGTTCTAGGCAGACTGGTGAACCCCCTACAGACCCGCCCAGCTCTGTAATCAGTGATGCTGAGTCACACAGCACAAGCCTGTTCCGTGATACCTACAGGGAGGTCCCACAGGACAGGGTGCAAAGTCATATGGAGAGCTTCCAAAGGAAAGAAATCTTTGTGATTTTAAAAGTGATGGAGATTAGCATCCGAGCTCCCTTTGCGACTAAATTAAAAACAGTAGGCTATTTTGTGTGCATATGTCTACAAAAGCTGCAGCTCGGCAGTAGGGTGGAGCAGAGGGCGAATGAGCCTCTCACCTAGGTGGAATTCACAAACTTTCCTAGTCTACATCCAGCAGACAAGCTCGGACTAGCCTGACCCTTGCTCCTGGCAGTCTTTGAACAAAATGCCTATGAATTCAGGTGATGTCAATGGTTCTTAACCCATCTTGTCCTTCTTTGCTTAGGAGTTCCAAGTCCTTCCATGTATAGAATTTATTTTCTGATATTGTGATTTAGTTCTAAATTAAGCTGATGAAAAAGTTAAGAAAACAACCTAAGCATCTTATAGATTTCAGCAGTATTGATCAGCAGATAAAACGGCCGTGGGGGAAGTGAGCTGCAGACACACTCCCTACATACTGGGTGTCAGGCAAGCCGGGGCTCTGCGCCAAGGTGCTGAGAATTTTACAGCTTGCAGTTCTCAGGCCAAACTTGGTTTGTTGGCCATGTTGGTGGCTGGCCCTGGAGCTGCTCGAGTGTAAGGGATGATAGTCTTTCAGCACGCCGTGTTACTACAAGTTTGTTCACAGGATGTTCACATTTTTAGATGTAAATGAATGTGCTGTGAATACCCATACGTGCAGCCTCTACGCCAATTGCCTCAATACCCAAGGATCCTTCAAGTGCAAGTGCAAGCAGGGATACAAAGGCAGTGGACTTCAGTGTTCTCGTAAGTAGCATTTGGTCATGATATCTTAAGCATTCCCAATAAAAGCATTCTCTCCATGTCTCTTTACTCCCTTCATATATTTCTCTGTCCATCTGTCCATCCGTCCATCTCTCTCTCTCTCTTCCTTCCTTCCCTCCCTGATGCCTCCCCTTTGACTGTGCATGCAGTATTTGAAAATTTAACTCTGCCTCAGTCTTGTCTTCTCTGCTAATTGGACCACATCTCTAATACTTACTGAAGTCGTAGGCACTAAAAGAATAGCAAGAGTTATGAATATTTTTCTCGTTGCAGCAGACTTTCAAATATTGAAAATAAGATGTAAAGACAAATGACACTGAGCAAATGTATCTGTCGGGATAGGCTAGATTACGGTGCAGGAACAAGCAATCCTAAAATGTCAATCCTTAGGACCACAAAAGATTTTTAACCATGTGAATGAGGACTTTTTCCAGAATGCACAACTAAAACAAAGTATGATGAAGCTGATGTCACTTTATCTGTCATCCTCAAACCTGGATTTATATTTGTAATATGTAGCACAGAGTCCCATTCTTCTTGCTCATAAGTTCCTTAATGCTTAGGTGGTAAAATCTTAAATTTATAAACCAAATGTATAACAATAGAATGCTACTGCTATTAACATCTACAACAGTAATCATTTATTTCTTACTCATGCTACGTCTGAAGAGAGTTATCAGGCTGTTTATTTTCAATGTAGTCACTTAGGAACCCAGACTGACAGAGGTCCTACAATCTATGGTACCAAGGTATCAATTTGAGGCCTCAGGGTCTGTCACAGCAGGAAAAGAAGTATGGACAATCACGCCCCAGCTCTTAATT
>NW_006440643.1:4248-25518 GCF_000325575.1 Pteropus alecto | reverse complement strand
TATAAAATCCTGCCATACATCCCAAAAGAGGAGAAAACTAGAAATCACGATAAGCACCCCCAAATGCCTACCAAGGCAATCCAGCAACGGTGAGAGGGCAGTCATTCCTCTGGCAAACAGCATCTTACAGAATTTAACCTCATCCAGGCCTGTCCCTCTGGTTGTGTCCTTTTCGGCTCATTGGGTGACTAGATACGTTTCCTGCTCTGACCATTCTCTCTCATATACCCCTGAGCTGAGTTCCCACGTGTTCCAGTAAATATGACTTCAAGTTAGACCTTGACATGTATCACATCCGATGACACAACAGTGATGGCAAAAATAAACTGTCCATACATGATAGACACTGAGTAGCACACACATAAATGGTTCGCATCAGGGTATCCCAGCAGGCTCCGGTTGACCGCCTCTGGACGGAGTCTGTACAAAAGAATATAACCAGAGAAAGTGAGTCTGGAAACAAATTCGATGACAACATGCCAAAGAACTGGGCAGCGTTTAGTCTGGAAGAAAAACACAGTGTGGAAAAGCATAAATTGTGTCCATAAATATTTTAAGGAATGTGAAATTAAAGTGGCTTCCCAAAGCAGACTGAGACCAAATGGGCAGAGGTTACATTTGCTCTTAAAAACGACCGCCAGATATCCCAGCATGGAGCAGGCACTCTGCTGAGCTAGGGACCTTCCACTGCACAGGCTTTCCCTGCGGGCTCTGGGAGGGATGCCTACTGTAGCTGCAGATGGGATTAAATGGCCACTCACTCTCCAGCAACCCAATGTTGTGCTGTCTATCCCTCAGTATGGATATGCCCATGATGTCCTTCTGGAACTTTATTCAAGGAAGGAAAGAGAGATTGGCTGCCTGTGCAGGGCTGTGCATGGGGGCAGTAAGGGAAGGGATGCCATAACCTTGAGAGGCTCCTGGAGAGGTGGCCAAATAAATTAGTTTCCATCTTGGCTGAGCAGCTGAGGGCTCCATCAGGCCACCAAATTTGAACACGTGCATTCCAGGCTCACTTGTCTCAGGCAGTGTGGTGTAGTGATCCGCAGCTCAGGCTCAGGAGCTAGAATGGCCTGAATCTAAATCCCAGCTCCGCCCCATACTTGACCTTTAGCAAGTTTCTTAACCTCTCTGAACTTGTTTCCTCTTATCCAAAATGAGGCTCCCGGTCATCCTGCGCTGGGTGCTGCTGACGGGCCAGGCCGCGGTCCCTTGGGGTTCCCTAATTTCATCGAGGAGGGCTGGACAGTTCCATGCATGTCCCCAGTCCCAGAGCAGTGCACTCTCTCTGTATCGTGACGTTCCAGCTTTCTCTAGAAGGCTGCTCAGCCGCCTGTAGGTACAACCCAGAGTTAACACCCCCAGAGACAACCCTCGACCAGTGGGTCCAGCAGTCTGTAGATAAATACAATGGAATATTACTCAGCCATAAAAAAAAAAAATTCTACCATTTGTAATGACATGGCTGGACCTAGAGGGTATTATGTTGAGTGAAATAGTCAGACAGAGAAAGATAAATACCATATGATTTCGCTTATATGCTGAATCTAAGGAACAAACTAATCTAAAAGAGACTCACAAATATAGAGGACAATCTTGTGACGACCAGAGGGAGATTGGGGGGCTGGGAGAAAGGGGTGAAGAGTTAAAGAAGTACAAATTAGTAGTTGATAGATGGTCACGGGGATGGGAGCACAGCATAGGGAATGCAGTCAGCAGTAATGTAATGGCTAGGTGGAGAGCCAGAGGAAAGAGCAATTAGTGGGATCGTTTCATAAACTATATAAATGTCTAACCAGTGTACTGTATACTTGAAACTAGTAAAAAGAAATCTTTAAAAAAAAGACCCAGCTTCTCCCTCACGGGATGGGACACTTCTGAGGTATGTTCTACATTGAGCTGATTGGTTTTGCAAAAGTCCAGACTATGTTGCAATATAGAAGAGGAGTTAGTAGATGATCCTCGTGTGCCCTCTCTACCCAGAGGAAGGAGCACCCTACATGTAGATGCGTATTTTTTTTTACTGTTCTAATACATGTAAGTATTAATAATACACTGTGAGATAGTTTGGCCTTAATTTGACAGCAGCTATACTTCATTCTAAGAAAATCAAAACTTTGATATTATGCTACTTGGAAAATTTAAGAAAAGGCGCTATGTCATTGAGTTATGAGGAGCATGGCTTCTAGAATCAAATTACCTTGGCTTGATTCCTGGCTCCCTAGCCTACCGCCTGTGGACTAAGAACAAATTATTTAATCTTTCAGTGACTCAGTTTCCACACCTGCAAAATAGAGACAATAGTATCAGGCCCTTAATATTGTTTTGACGATTACATGAAATAATCTATAAATAATAAATAAATGTCCATATAAAGGGCTTAGCTCCAGCCCAGAATATATTAAGTGCTCAATAATCATGCACTAGTAGTAGGAGTAATAGTAGTGATGGCGTCGTTGCCAAAATACAACAGTTGTTCCCATCAAAAGTAGCTTCCTTAGTCATTAGAAATACGCTTCTGATTTAATTCAATTTATATACAGCATATTCAAGAACATAGATGTTGCTATAACCAGGCCATTCTAATTTTTTTTCAATTATAAAATAAACATTAGAAGTTTGGAGGTATGGCCTGGAAATTTCTTTTTAAACTCAGTAAAAGATTTTCAACACTCTGGTGATGAATTCTAAAAATAATAGCAAACACAGGATGATTATATGTCAGTCACTAGTCTTAGTAATTAACATGTATTCTCATTTAAACCTCAGAAAACCCCCGTTCTTACCTCAACTTTATAAATGGGGAGACTAAGGCAAAGAGAAGTCAAATATTGGTTGGAGGACATAAAACTAGAAGATGTAGGAGCTAGGAGTCAGACCCAGGATACTGGGTTCCAGGTCTTCTCACAGGGTAGGTATGTACGTAACCCATAGCTACACCTCTGGGATGGAGATGGCCCCTAGGCCCCTCCCTGACAAACTCTCCTGGCTAGCTTTTCTGCCACCCTTGCCCCTTCCCGTTTCCTGGGTACCACATTGCAGTACATTCCTCATCCACAAGTAAGCCCCTCCTCCCAGGACTGTGCCTGAAGCTCAGATGACAGGAACAGTTCTCCTGCCAGATAGGAGATCATCTGATGAACCTGGCACAGGTGAAGGGAAGTCAAAGTCGTATTCCCCCTGGGAAAGATGTTCTCACGTCCTAGTGATCATCTCTAAGTAAAGTGTGGGTTTTGGGGTTGGTAGAAGTTTGGGACAAAGTGGATATTTAGAGAAATCTCTAGTCTCTCCCAAGAGAAAATGCCAACTTCATCTATAGAAGATTGGCCTCTGAATCTGAAGACTGCAGTTCCCTGTTTTTATATCCAAGATGCCCAAATGTGTCAAAGATCCTCCTCCTGCAACTCCCCCACCCCAACATGTTTATATTCTCAAGAAGATGGTGCAATAATAAAGAAAATTTTAAGAGGACACAGCCATGTCATGTGCATCAGCCAAATATAACCATTCACAGTCGTGCATGCACATAGCTTTTTTTTTTTAAGCATAGCTTTCTTATCTTTGCCCCAGCTCTTTCTCTCTATACTGAGGGAGTGAAATTGTTGACAACACAAAGATTGTGATGGCTTACTTTTTAATTTTCAACAGGAAAAATAACTTCAAAGCAGAAAGTGAGAGCAGATGTTTAGGTTTGCCTTTTGTGGATTGAAACCCATTATATATTAAAGATCCTTAGTTTTATGTTACTGATTGCCGAAGGGGAATTTCCAGGGGATGGGTGTTTCCTTTTAATTTTTCTTGCTGGGTCTTCAGGAAAGATTCGGGGAACTATGGACAGAATTACACAGTGGGGCCTCCAGCGGAAGGTCCATATCTGATCAGCGCATTACAATCAAAACTTAACATGTGACCTCCAGCAGAGAAGCTGAAACAGACCATCTGAAGGTTGGGAAAATGAATACTGATATGTTACTTGTATTAGTAGTAGTTGGTTTTGAACCTATAACTAGACTGTCACATTGATAAATAACTAGGACATTTCATTGAAAAGGGAAATGTAGCTTTTGTCATAACAGTCTTAGATTGATTTCAAAGTAAAAACAATGTATTAATTAAGAGCACATGTATTTTCAAAGCAATGTTTAATTACCCACAATATTGTAGGCTTCTCCTTGTTTATTTTTCTACTACTTCGGTACAAATCGAATCAGCCAAATGATGAAGAAGGAACTGAGCAGGAGGAGAAATTAAAACATCGCCAAGGAAAATATTTTAATAAAATCTTAATCCAATTTATTTTTATAGTATTCTTTTTAGGCACTGAAATTGATGTGTACTCCCTTATTTCATTTTCCTCTAAACTATGTCCACGTAGTTGAGTTGAGTGAGTTGGTTCAGATGTTCTTACACCATTTTTGCTTAGTTCTAGACTAGCGCGTGCCTGGATATTTTATAAAAGGACAATATATTTGGCTTTAACAATCAGCGTTTTTATTTTTTACATTAGTTGGTTATTCTGAATTATCATGAGTAAATCACTGCAAAAGGGGCATGCATCTTTGGATTCTAGATCTCAAGGAATTTGAACCAGTCTAGAGAAAAGGAACTCTTAACCCTAAAGCAGGAATAAATAAACCTGTCATAGAAATAGGGCTACTGCCGACTAGCTGAGTGGCTTTGGGCAAGTCACTTAACCTGACCCAGTTGCCTCATCTACAAAACAAAGGTGTTGGGCTCAACGACCTTTTTTCTGACTCTTGAGTTCTTCTAAACTAATATTTTCCCAAAGGTCATTGATCTACTGGGGGTATGATGAATCAGCCTAGAGGTGCATTTCTAAAACCAACTTTATTTAGTGGTGAGAAATAAGAAATGAATATAAAATAGTAAATGTAGAAAACTCTCTATAAGTGTTCAATAAATTAAATCATTAGGTTTAAATAGTAGTTGATGGAGGTGAAGAAATTCAAAGGGTCGAGAGAATGCGGAAGAAAAATTAGGCATGTCTGCACTGAACCATCAATCGTCATTTTCGTAGGTCACAAATGGCCCATTATTGGCAATTTATGTGGTTCGACCTAATGCTATGGCTGTAATCTTTGAACATTAAATTTGGACAAACCTATAGCTACCTGGGCAGCGCCAGCTTTGGAGACTACCTGCATGAAAGCAAGAATATTAGGCGACTCTGGATAATCCATTACCTTAGGATCTGTAACAACCTGGAAGGAGCAGGTATTTCATCATCAGGTCTCTGAAACAAATCAAAGGTGCGTCCTCTAACAGAAGGTAGTTAAGATACTAACTTAACATTGGAACTGTTTAAACAGATGCAGATCCAGTTCTTCCTAAAATGTCAAATCATAGTCTATGGCCATGCTACCCTGAACATGCCCGATCTCATCTGATCTAGGAAGCTAAGCAGGGTCAGGCCTGGTTAGTACTTGGATGGGAGACCACCTAGGAAGACCAGGTGCTGTAGGTGTAAAAAATAATAAATAAACAAATAAACAAACAAACAAATAAATAAATAAAATAAGGGACTGTAAGCTGACAAGGTCCTTGCAGTCTGTGAGGTCAACCAAGGGTTGCCTTGCCTAAAAAAAGGAAAAAGAAAATGTCAAATCGTAGAGCCTCATATGAGTTGCATCGGAAAGCATTCCTTTACTGCACTTTTACACTTTTCAATGCTCCATTTTTCGTGAGTCATCTAATTATCAGACAAGGTGGAACTTCTTGCCTGTTTTTGTTTGTTTTAGTTATCCCTGAAAAGTCTGTGAAGGAAATCATCAGAGCCGCTGGTACCATCAAAGACAGAATCAAGAAATTGCTTGCTCACAAAAACAGCATGAAAAAGAAAGTAAAAATTAAAAATGTCATCACAGAACCTGCTGGGACTCCCAACCCCAAGGTTAACTTGTGGCCCTTCGACTCTGAGAAGAGCATTTTCAGAGGTGGGCGCCCTAATGGAGAAATAAAAGGGAAGGAAGAGAGAAAGAACGAGGGGCTGGGGGAAGAGAAAAGAGATGAGACAGCCTCAAAGAACCACGTGGAACAGGAGCAGTGGCTTCGAGGAGATGTGTTCTGTGAGTATCTCTTTCGTTCTTTTATACATTTTATAAAAAATGAATTGTGGTTTCTCCTGGCAAATGAAAGAAGAAAAGACAGTTTCGCACCTTAAGTAAAACGGCTTTGACTTTAAGTCCTGAGAAGCAGGGTTCTCTATAAGGTCTGGAAACTTAACATCTTTCAGAGATACGTAATCGGATTTGTTCTGTGGGAAACAAGGTGTGTAAGTCTTTTCCCTTGGGGTGGGGGGTTTCCTGTTTGACACACACCTTCTCTTTCCACTCCCAGCCAAGTCAGCTGCTTGCCCTGCATGCACAGTTCTGTGGCTGCCCAGCTTTCCATGTGGCGCACCCCTCAAACCAGAGTCACTCTTACCAGGTGGATCTGCCAAACTCTACCTTTCTTCTTGAGGGTGCTTTTTACAGTCTCATTCAATGAAAAGAGAATTTCGCAGTTGTGTAGTTATGATTTTAAAAGCCAAAATGGGCAATTGTGGGGAAGAAAATTCTATAGTAGAGCTTAAGCTTATGTGTTCTCCATGAATGGATAACTACAGAAGCCACCATAAGTCTCAGCCCCTCCTGGACGGTTTCCATATTAACCCATCCTGGATCCCGCACACTGAGACTTTGCATTTCATTCTCGTTGGACATCCATTGCTCCCTCTGTATTGTGCCTCGTCTGTTGTTGGCTCCATGGCTGTTCGATTTAACTAAGTGGGAAGTAGACACAGGCCCACTCATCCAAAAACTAGCATGCCAATAACATCATCTCCCTTAAGAGAGAGTGAGAATCTCACAAAAGTATATTTCCAAAACCTGGTGAGAAGGGACGTGTTATTAGTAGTATAGATGCTTAGGTCAACTGGGAACCTCTGGAAAAAGATGTCCCGGATGAGGATACTGGACCCAAGTGAAGCCTTGGAAATGTTAGGGAAACGCGGCTCTAACATATGCTGTCGGTAGAATACATGATCAAACCCTCTTTGTTCAGTCATTCATTCATAACTTCTTAGCGTGTGAGGTTTTGGCATTGTTCTTAACTGATTAAGTGTTCTCTATTAGCCCCTAAGGTGCATGAAGCAGATGAATATAATCTGGGTCTCATCGAAAGAAAAGCTACAACACCCAGACTGGAACACAAAGGTAAATAACACTTTCCCCTAAGTATATGCTCTCTCGCGGTCTGCCATGTTGTTTTCATTTCCTCATAGGATGAGATGTTTATGAGTCATTGCTTCATTTATAAACACCTCAGGGAAAAATCCTTACATCATGACACATTACATCACTCTAGGTGCCAGTATGAAAATAGTGGGTCTTCTGTACCAGTGATTATAATATAGTAAGGCCATCTTCTCTCCACCACTCCCACCCAACACCTAGAGTAAAGAGTTGAGGCAGATTGTATGTATGGAGATGGGAGAAAATGACTCGTTTGCTTCAACTTCCAACACCTAAGAGCCCACGACCTGACCATGTACTAAAATCTAACCCAAAGTGCCTATGTCGGTTACCTATTATCAAATAATGTGGCATAACAACAAACCAGAAACCCTCAGTGGCCTACAGCAATAAATATTTATTTTTACTTACAAGTCTACGGATTGGCTGGATAGTTCTGCTAATCTGAGCTGGTTTGGGTGGGGCTTGCCCATGTGTCTGTGGTCAACTGCGGGCCCGCTTAGTGACTTTGCTGATCCTAGCTGTGCTCTCTCACATACCTAAGGCCTGTCGGGACAACTGGGCTGACTCAGCTCTGCTCCATTTGGTCTCTCATCCTCCAACAGGCTAGCCAAGCTTGTTCTTATGAGGCATGCGGCAGGGTTCCAAGGAAGAGTGGACGCACACAGGCCTTTTGAGGTCTAGGCACAAAATTGGCACATCACTTCCACCAGACTCTATCGGCCAAAGCAATTCACAAGGCCAGTCCAGACTTATGAGTTGGGGGAGGTGCTACAAAGTTATGTGACAAAGAGCATAGGTACAGGGAGAGGTAAAAATTAGGGCCATGTTCATGATCAGTCTATCAAAGCCTCATAATCTGGAATTTCTTAGGTCTGATCTCTAATTCCTCTGAGTTTATTTAGCACATTTACCACCTGTAACAATTTGTATGTGTCATTTCTACACAAACATCAGGGGAAAACCTACTTATATATTAATCACTTTTACTTGGTATAAATATGAATGCTTTGATCTAATTTTCCTTTTCAAACTGTCTTTTACTTACCACCATACGTGTCCTAAGCTTATGCTAGTTTGATTTCCACTCGTGTGTACCCCGTGAATACATTCTTCAATTCTGTTCCTTTGGTTTACAGGACAACTTCCACCATGAAGAAAGTACCTCTCTACCTCTCTAGTTCAGTCCTCCAAATTTAATCTAAGAACCTGCTTCTAAAAACTGTCCAAAGGCTAGTGACTCATGACCCAGCTCCTACAGGCTTCTTGTTTTCTTCCATATTTCTCCTAAGTGTTCTATTTAATTTTTTTATTTCTCTGCATCAAACACCTTATTGCCCTTTCTCCTGATTAGGAAGAAAATGTATCATAGCTCAGGGGTTAAGCTACGTCCTCCAGGTGCTCAGAACTTCTGCCCAGACCTATTTTACACTTGCTAAAGTGACATTAATAAATTGAATCTTCTTTGGATTCCCAAACCAACCAGATTTCTTATCCTACCTTTTCTTCTGTGATCCTTAATGAAACACAGAAAGTTTACAATTTTGTATATGAGCATATGACTCTGTGATTGCTAAGGTCCTTGAGTAAGGCGTCCTGGAGCATTCATTCTCAACTAGAAGACTCGGGTGGGTACCCCAACACTTCCACTTGCTGTTGTCCTTGGGCAAGTCACTTAGACTTGTGTTGCCTCATTACTTTCAAGTGTAAATTTGTAATAAGAACAATACTTGTCTTAAGGCACTGTCTTAGGCTAGGTTCCTCAGAAACAGACTCTGAGACAAGAATTTGTGTGCAAGTGGTTTATGTGTGAGGTGATCCCAGGAAACAGTGGTTTGGAGTGGGACGTGAGACAGGGCAGAGGAGGAGGCAGTAAAGGCTGCATTATCAAGCAGGTTTCCACTGTAGACAACTGGAGCTAGATTCCACTGGGGAATTTGGAAGCCAGTATACAACACGTGGCTCAGAATTGTGGGGAAAGGGAGCAGGGTATTTATACACCAGCTCCCATCAGACATTGATTGAAGGCTGCTCCCAGGAGGGTGCTCCTGACCTGCCATAAAGACAGAGAAGGGCACCACTGTGGCAACTGGACCTCCATTCCAGTTGGACCCTCTGCAAGACTAGAGAGAGTGTGGAGTCCAATCTGACTTCAGGTCCGTGTCAAATTCCAACACTTACTGGTCCAACCCAAAGGCAAGAAAATGGAGGTATCTATCCACCAATGCCTTTCCATCGCTGATTGAGGGCTCTCCCAGGGGAATGGCTCCCTGGTATTCTGGTCTGCCTGGCTTGGGCCAAGCATGCTCCAGCCACAAAATATCCTCACACAGAGGGTTGTGAGTGTTTGCAGTAGAAAGTCACATGCCTGTGAGGGAACATAAGTGCTGACAGATGTTGCTGTGGTACCAACAGCATCTGTTTTAGGAGTGGTACAGATTAAATCAGAGAATATATTTGAAAGTACTTTGCAAATCGTAAAGTGCTACACAAATGAAATACTGTACTTGAGACCAAAGCCTTGAGTTTTCTCTCTTTAAAGAGTAGTTGGCTATATACTATTCCATTGTCCCCATTTACATTCCCAATCTCCTGCATGTTGAGGAAGAGTAGGGAGTTTGAGGCAAACATGCCACCACGGTTATAAACCAACTGAAGGATTTATGTTGCACTGGCCGTGGGCTGATAACATCAACTTTTCAAACTACTAATGATACTCACTAAAGAACATCGAAGACTAGAAGCAAGTATTATCTGACATCTTTTAATTTTAAAACTAGGACTAGAAATAAAATATCTTCACCGGAATGGGGGCAACAGGGGTTGAGAAGAAAGGAAAGAAATAAAAGCAGCAGTGTGTTGTGCCGGCTTAGGATATTTGCAGGATGGATGGCCCTGGATTTCAGTCTCATTTAGGATTCAGGTCCAATTCCAGCATTCCGTGTCTTAGACAAATCACTTATGCCCTCAGTTTTACTTTCCTGAAAACAAGTCTGATTATAGAATTTTTATGACAATCAAATCAAATATTGTGATATATATGAAAATATTCTGTAAATTGTAATAAGTCAACAACTAGCTGCTGCCACTTCTCTCTTTAGCCCTTTCCCTGTCTCTGCCATTCCTTTATTCCTCAGCATAAACTGCCAAAGCCCCAACTCAGAGCCAGAGGCTGGCATTAGTTATAACCAAAGCATCTCTATCTCTCCTCTCTTTCCCAGTTGAGTTTTCTGTCATCTACATCGAGGTCAAGAAACTTTTTCCGTAAAAGACCAGATAGTAAATATTTTAAGCTTTGTGAGCCATACAGTCTGTGTTGTAACTACTCGACTCTGTCTTTGTAACTCAAAAACAGCCATAGATAATATGTAAATGAATGAATGAATGAATGGGTGTAATATTTCAATAAAATTTTATTTACAAAAACAAGCAGTGGGCCAGGATGTTAGTTTGCTGACCCCTGAGCTACATAAAAGCAACTAGAGGCGCTGGTCCAAAACTTGTAATGTTGGCCCTGTACTCCATACAATAGTTATGATTTTGTTAAATTAATACTTGTTAAGTGGAACCCAGAGTTAAACAAAAGACCACAAAAGAAATTGAGATAGAGAAGTTTATTACTCACAGGTCCTGGAGGAAGTACATGGCATACCTGGTGGGCCCACGTGGAGAGATCAAAGCATGGAATTTACAGAGAAAGAGGAAAGATCTGGGACACGTGCCTTTATTAGGGTCCCCAACACTTTGGGGTTTTGAGATGTCGCAAGCAAGAAAAGCGGCTACTGATTTAACGCCATTGAACGCATTTGTGTCCTTCCCCAAGGCCAGGTTTATTGAGGGGAACCTTCTCAGATAAACCGATCAGGTACCCACCCACCCAGGTTCACATACAACACACAGAGCGGGGAAGCACAGAGGCTCACGTGACAGAGCGAAGGGATGAAAGTCCTTAGGGACGCCAAGGCGAGCTGAGTTGACTGGCAGCACAGAGAGCTGCGTGTCAGTCCCAAGCCTGTGGCTGCGACGGGCAGAAGGTCAGAGCCTTGGGCTCTCGGCACCGTCCATGATGCTGTCGGGTCAGGCTTGAGCATCGTCTGTCTCAGGTGTTCAGCGTACATGCACCTTATAAGGTGGGAGCCTTGTGCTTATTGGCCTCTGCAGGTGGGGGCTGATGAACCCTAAGGGCATTCCCCTTGACAGGGCAAAGTTCCCCGATTTGCGGGGGGAGACCAAGTCCTGCACTGAGAACAGGGTTCTTTGGCAGAGTGTAGAAAGAATTCAACACACATACCAAAGTTAGAGTCAAAGGAAAGTTTATTAGGAAAGGGGTAACACTCCACAGACAGTGTGGTTTCCTGTCAGAGGCAGAGAGTGAGAGGGGCCAAGAGAGAGAGGACAGTAAGAGAGATAGAGTCAAGATTAGTACAGAAAGAAAGACAGTGAGAGGGACCCTGAGGGTTAGGGGAATTTGGTTTATATATAATTCCTTCAACCTGTGAATTATAATTTAAAAGACTTTGTCAACCCATTTCCTTTGACATGGACATACAGTGAGGAAAGGAAGAGTATGAAAAATGAAAAGGTAAGGATGTAGAGTGAGAGGCCTGCTGGCAGTTCCCAGCCTTTAATCCTTAGGTTCCCCATGGTTTTAGCCATAGGGAATGAATGATTTTATTTGTGTTGGGTGCCACTTAAAGACTTTGTTTTTCCTGTTTCCCCTTCTCAGGTGTGGAGAAGGGGTGATTAGTAATCCAGCAGAAATCTTTTGTTCTGCAGGTGTCCTCCAGGCCTGGCTGCAGGGCTGATCAGCACATTGTAGTCTCTGAATGTGGCTTGATTAAGTATTAGTTTCTTGTCTCTTCTCTACCTTACCCTTACGTGCCAGTTGACATTACTGTCATGGCTCCCATGGAATCCATTTTGTAAAGTTCAAAAGGTCCTCATTTCTTTATGCACTGTACACCAGGATAAGGCTGAGTTGGCCAATTTGAACCAACTACATTGGGGTTGCTCTAAGGAGCAAGTAAGGGGGAGGCCCTGGGAAGCGGGGGTGACTGTTTCTCACAAAGGCGACAGGGAAGTCATACAAGGAACTTTCATTTACTTGTGACACTGCAAGTTGTAATCTAGGGCGTGTACTCACATGACACTGCTAGTATCAATTTAAGGCTGCTTGACCAAATAAAATAGACGCTGAGGCTGCAATACCGTGGAGTAGCTTAGCTAAACTCTTGACTGAAAACATGGCATTGCCTTCCAAAGCTCCACATGTTAGACATTTTTCTAAAGCTCTTAACAATTATGAAACACACCATTTTTTCTTAGCAGATTTAAACATCTCCATTGACTGCAGCTTCGATCGTGGGGACTGTGACTGGAAACAGGATGTAGAAGATGATTTTGACTGGAATCCTACTGATGGAGACAATGGTATTTAGGTTTCACTATCTTGTGTTGTGCAATGCGATTCGGGCAAAGAAGGCTCTCCAGCGCGGGAGGGTTATTATTCCTGTCACTTGTTAGGTTGGGGTTCTTTGTTATGTTTGGAAACATTTAGACCTTCCGAAGTCTCCCCTGATGAATGACTAACTTGGTTTAGCACATCACATTCTCTTCCTTAATCCCTCTGTCACCCGCCTACCCCACCAAGGATGCTCTAGCAAACCTCTTCCATCTTCACTCTCCTGCTGCTGAGAGAGATGTTGAAATTCGTACAGGGTAGGAGGAAGTCATTCCTTTTCTCCAATTTGCCAACTTTGGTGCATTGTTGTTTTTGTTTTGGGGAGGGAAACAAATCTGGAAAGGAAATAAGACCGCTCCCTAAACCTGGAGTTTTAGCAGAGTCAGCCCTAAAGCTTCAAAACCACAATGAGCACCAAATTAACAACCTCAACTCCTGGACTGAACCTTCCCTTCTGTTGCTTGAGGATTTCTTTCTTCACATTTAAGCTTGGATTTTTCTCAGCCTTGGCTCTGAGCTGCCTAGTTTCCACTGCCTACCTAAACATTATCGATGTGCCGTAGCTTTTCTTTTGGACAGAGCATTTGGCTGGGAGATCCCATGTGAAGCATAAATTGGACCCCTGTCTCCTAAGGCTGAGTATATAATTAGAGAAAACTGCTATACATTCAGAGACTCGAATTTCCTGCCAGTCAAATTATTTTTGTGGGGATGTACAGGCTTAGCCCTAGGTTAGAAGATCCTTCTTCTAGATCCTTCCTCTGGACTAATTTCTTTCTGAGAGCTTTTCTTTCATACCCTGACATGTAATCAGGAAACCTGGATATTCCCTATAAAAATTAAGAATTTGGGATTACGGTAGAGTGGATGCATCTCACACAGCAAGTTGTGGGAGTGGGACTGTCGGTAAAGATTCAAAGCAACCATAAGGCAAGTTTAACCAGGCCAGAGACATTCCATAGCTTGGAGAAACTATCTTGATGGCAACTGACCTGAGTTTCTCCTTACTTCCATCATGGCATCTCCAAATCTATGTCTACCAGAGCCATGGCACATTGGGAGCCCATAGCTTACTCCAGGATCGTGACCGCTCACATAGTCAACGATGTCTTAAGTGGGTTTTCTATCAATGGGACAAAAGATCCTGGGGTTTGTATCATCCAAATCGTACTCCCTCCCCTTCTGTACCTCCGTCTCTAGATTGGCTTGTCTTTTTCGATGGAGTTAAACATAAAATAAAGAAACATGGTATGAATCAGCATTATTAGAAGGATAAAATCTCAAGGGCAGATTAAAGTGGACTTTAGCTGGGAGAGAAAGGGAAACCTGCCACAGTGGGTTGCAGAAGAGAGAGTACAGCTGGTAGAGTTGCCAGATAAAGTATAAGATGTCTAAATTTCAGAGAAGCAATGAATACTTTTTAGTATATTTCAGACACGTTGTTTATCTGAATTTCAAACTCCACTGGGCCTCTATATTTTATGTGCTGACTCTGACAATCTTACCAGCTGGACAAGAAGACCGGACAGTCTCTGAGTCCAGTGAAAAGTAAGGCGGTGTCAGCCTGGGTCCTCAAGTGTCTCCAGGAATTGTACTAGCAGAAGAATCCACCCCACCCAGTGTCTTCCTCCTGGCTTCTAAGGAATTCCTCCTCCTTATCAACTTCTTCAGACCCCACTTTATGGGAGTTTTGTCCAAGTTCATCAAAGCCACAATCAGAAGCTTGAAGATGAGCAAACATTCACTATCATTGGTTAAAAGATACTTGGAAGATGGATACTTAGAAATAGGAGATGTGTTCCTGTCATCCTAAATCAGAACTTGCAACCATACATAACACACCATTGCTGAGCTCCATGAAACCATTAGTACAAATTCAGGTACATTGTGGATTAAACACCACACTGTGGCCCCACCTAAGGAGCTGACCACCATGCATATCATTGACTCAGTGAGGAAATGCATTCTGAAGTGCAAACAAGCAAATGGAAAGTTGCATTGCTAAAGGATCGTTTAATTAAGAGTCTTACCCCATATCTGTGACTGCCAAGCTTTGTGAATGTGGACAAATCCCTCAGTTTCTCTGACCCTCGGTTGCCTTTTCTATACAGCAATGAATTTCATCTCTGTGACCCCTAAAACCTATTTTAGTGTAAAAATTTCGTTCCTATGTTCGAAATGAAAAGGACTTCAGCTTTCCTGCTAGGAGACTATCGTTCATTTTTTATAGTATCTTATACACTATAGCCAAACCCTTTACAATGGCCTCATCAAGTGTGCATTTCTCCTCTCTTAAAGCTGTTGGCTACTATATGGCAGTTCCCGCCTTGGCAGGCCATAAGAAGGATGTTGGCCGATTAAAACTTCTCCTCCCTGACCTGCAGCCCCAAAGCAACTTCTGTATGCTCTTTTATTACCGGCTGTCTGGAGACAAAGTAGGGAAACTTCGAGTATTTGTGAAAGACAGTAATAACACCCTGGCATGGGAGGAGACCAAGAGTGAGGATGAAAGGTGGAAGATGGGGAAAATTCAGCTGTATCAAGGGATTGACACTACCAAAAGCGTAAGTGGAAAAACAGCATTAAACTAGATATTTACATTCTTTTTCAATGATTTAACAAACAAAACACTTACTGAAGTACCTAGATGCTGAGGCTGCAAAGATGAGTGAGACTTTCCCCTACACCTAAAGAGCTTATATTTTGGAGCAAAATCGGCAAGGCAGTTAATCACAATGATAATGCTTGTCAGGAGCACACATATCACATTCTGTGGAAATGATCCGTTTGTGTGTCAGGCTTCTCTCACTAACTTCCTTCTGAACCAGGCTATAATTTCCTTAATAGTTAAAAAACAAAACAAACAAACAAAAAAACATGTTGCTCACTCGTTCTATGCTCAGCAATTATCACAGTGAATGGAAGCTACAAAGTCATTTTTTTTTTAAGCCTACAGCACCTGGTCTTCCTAGGTGGTCTCCCACCCAAGTACTTACCAGGCCTGACCCTGCTTAGCTTCCAAGATCAGACAAGATCAGGCGTGTTCAGGGCGGCATGGCCATAGACTACAAGGTCATTTTAAAAATGTTTTTTGAACTGAACTTAATGGCTATTGCCTGGGGTCCCCAAGACCACCCTCAGGTTCCATGATTCCTTAGAAGGGCCAAAGAACTCAGAAAAGCTGTTAGATTCATGATTACAGCTTGTTACAATGAAAAGATATAGATTAAGGGCACGGTCCAGGAGAGAGTTGTCCTCTCCCAGGAGAGTGCTATGGACAACTCATAATTCTCTCAGCAATGAGTGACAACATGCACAAAGTATTGCCCAGTAGGGAATCTCACCCAAGCCTTGGTGTTCAGGGTTTTTGTTGGGAGTAGGCATTACTGACCATGTGACTGACCTCTGTTACTCAGTCTCTAGCTTCTCCAGAGGTCAGGCTGATACTCGTGGGACCCAAGGCCCCACTCTAAATCACACTGTTAGCATAAATTATCTGGCATGGCCACAGACACTCTTACGAGGTAGGATATTCCGAGGACTTAGAGGTGATCTCGTAGGAACCAAAGGCCACTCTACATTCTATTGGCATTGTCTCCTCAAGGAGGTTTAACTTACGCAGAAGAAACGTCAGGAAGGGGATTGTCTTGTAGAAAAGTCTGCTTTTGATTGCTATATCCTAAATCTCCTTGACAAGAAAGCAGAAGAAGCCTGCCTAATATTTTTGTACCAGGGTAAGGAAAAATGCGGTTAAATACAAACGCAAATTAGGATGTCAATTAATTATCCTAACATTTATTTTTAGTTGTCTGGGAGTATCAGTCAGGGACTTCAGTGATGGAAAAGCTGTATATCCCAAGATCTAGACATGCCCACCCTCATTATCCCACCTGTTTCCGTTGCTGTGAGATGTCTGCTTTTCGGATCACTACTTTTTAGAATTACCTAGAATGAACATCTTCCTGAAAGCAGTTCCTTCCTGAGAAGAGACTGAGGAGGAAGAAATTTCTATACCCATTGTGCTATCACTTGCTACTCAGTGATAACTTGTCTCCAGCAGTTCTCAAGACAATCAATCAGGGAGCTTAAGGGCAAAAGACAGCAGCCCAGGCAATGGGCAGTCACAGTCTCTCTTTGCTCCCATTTGTCTCTCTGAGGCTTCCTCTTTCTGTTCGGAGAGCCTGGGAAAGTGGAACACAGTGGTGACAGCAAGCTTGAAATCACCTCATCTCTGCCACCTTGACGACTATTCTGTGATTATTTATGAAGCAGGAAAGAATGAATAGTTGCATGATTCTTGAAAGATCATTCTTTACAATGCCAATTTGCTGTAAATTTGGATTTATTTTTTTTAAGTTCAGAAAAGACAAAAGTAAATCATCTTATTGAAAAAACGTAAAGATTCTAATCATTCCACAGTACCATGAGTACTTCCATATTTTGCATTTTACTTTCTCCATGAATACATATTTTAATCTATAACCACAGTATGCACATGTTATTGAATTCATTTTGATAGAATTACATGTGTGTGTCATTTTAAAGAAGAATAACATGTTCCAAATTAAATATTCTTTTCTCTCTAAAATTTTTGTTCCAGGGTAACCTTAATCATCTTTGAATCAGGATCATTTTGCTGTCCTCTAAATCTGCTGATCTTTGATATTGAGAATTAAAGAATTAAAGAGCCTACTAGGCATATTACCTCTTTAGTATTTCTTCTTGTAATGAATGGTATCTCACAGGTGCTCCATAAATTGTGGCTATGATTTTCATAATTTTTAAACTAAAATATATTCTGGTATCTTTTTCTGATTGTAAAAGTAACAAGAACTATTTATGAAAAATATTATAAAATTAAAGAAACTTAGAAATAGTCAGCAAAAATTTATTTTAATAATATTTCTTTGGAAATATTTTTGGATGAATGAATGAACATAAAATAGTCACTGTATATCCTTAATTTTGTTAAATGACTCACCCGTGTCATTTTGCGTCAAATTCGAAGATGGTTTTTCATGTGTTGTTTTCATCTTCTGTTTCTATACTATAGAAATTTTTAAAATATAAAGAAGTTTGCTTCTTTTGATTACTTTATTAATAAATGTCTTAGATAAAACTGATTATAGCTTATTATCAAACATTTTCAACACATGAAAACAATGGGATTCCAGATCATTTCTGAAAATGTGAATCAATATTTTAAGAAGAATAACTCTATTATTACAAACAATCAAAATCTGGATATATCAAAATAATTCCCTTTTGACTATATAGTTTTATATTAGATGTTCACAGGGAATATTAAATTTCTTCTAGCCAGTTTTTATTTAAAGAAAACCGTATTAATTTTTTATTTTTGCTTTTGTTTCTTTAAATGGGAATTCCAAATTTTCTTACTAAACCTTACCCTTCTCAGCTTTCCAGAGCTTTCCAGATTCTTTTAGGTGTTACAGTGACCCTTCTTTCTCTGAACATAACTCATTCAGTGCAGAAACCTGGCGTCTGGAAAATATGACATATTACTACATATTCAATGTCAAAGTCTGTTTCTATGCAATAGGAACACATGAGTGTAGTCCTCTTTAATAGCTATTAAATAGTTTGATTTGATCCGTTTTGAATATTTTAAAGTAATTTTTTATTCCCTCTCCATTATTAGATCATTTTTGAAGCTGAACGTGGCAAAGGCAAAACCGGAGAAATTGCAGTGGATGGCATTTTGCTGGTGTCAGGCTTATGTCCAGACAGCCTTTTATCTGTGGATGGTTGAATATTACTGTTGTTTTTTATATCTTCACATCTGGCTTTTTGTGTCAGTTCTCTTTTTTGATATTATATCATAGACCCGCCTCCATTTTAGAAATACAAACTTAAAAGTTGTAATGTACCAACAGAAACGTTGTTGTAAGTTGCCTTTCTTGTATAAGATGCATCAATATTTTCTTGAAATATAGTACCATTGTGTGCTTTCATTCATTTATGAATTATAAAATATGAAAATGTCGTTTTCCCCCAATATATTTTGATTTGTCTACATGAATTGATGAACTTCTCTACACAACATGTCTAGAATTACAAAAAAACATGGAGAAATGTTTAACTGCGACTTTTATGGCACTTCTTGGAAACTATGACATCACAGATAGACCTTTACCTAAGTGGCTTAACTTGATCTTTTAGAGCCAAACTTGTATATTTAAATTCTTTGTAATAATAATATCCAAATAATCACCTTGGGTTATGGTTTACATTTTTCTAAGTAAGGAAATGTGGTTGTTAATTCTATGTTTAGTTATGTGAATGATTTTTTCTTCACTGGAAAATGTGGTTTTTATTCTTTTCTCTATGGAAATACTTTATATTCTTAAAAATTCTTAAAATGACTTCCTATTATGGGAACACATAACTGTATTTTAGGCCTCATAACTGCAATGCAAATTAGCATAAGTTGTTTTATTCAAAGCCTCAGAAAACTACCTAAAACTACATTAAGCAAGTAGCAGAACTCAAAAAAAGATGAATGCCTTCTTTTCTGTTTTTCTTTTCTTCTAAATTCAAGAACAGTTTTGGGTGGTAATGAATCCTGAGTGAATTCTTTGAGGATGAAAGGATATTCTGCTTTAATGTTCTGGGTCAGAAATAGCTCCAAGATCACTTCCAAGTAGAATGTTCCCCAGATATTTGCTTGCTCTTCTGTAAAGCAATGAAGGAATGGGGCCACAGGAGAAAAGGAAGAGAGAAGATGCTCTACTTATTAATCCTTAAAACTTGTAGTCTCACTCTTCACTTTTTTATGCTGAAACTCTTGGGGGGGGGGGAAATCACATCATTTTTCTTTAGTGCGAAGTAATTTGGGCATGCAACATCTACACAGGATTGTAGCTGTATTTGTTGGATAACTGGTAGTTATAGAACCCCGAAAAAACAGTGTTTCCAATGATACCACTTGAAGACCTGCTCAGCTAAGTCAAATCAGCCCACAGAATTGTAAGAGATAATAAAATGGTTGTTTTAAGATATTAAAATTTGAGGTGGTTTGTTACACAGCAAAAGCTAACGGATACATGTGGTTTTGAATACTGTGGTAGAACTTGAAGAAGACTTCCTGTCCATTCAGTGACCAAGGAAATTTGACACCATAGTTGTGGCTTAGAATAAAGGAAATAGAAGAGAGAACTTGCAATAAAGGACAGTGTCCCAGTCATCCGGGTTAAAGGAAGAGCTATTAAATTAGAAATGAAATAGGCCTGGGAATCATGTTTAGAATCATGTATAGAAAATCAATGCATGAAGAAACTGAGTTAAGTTGAATCAAATAATATTTCATGCTTCTCTGATATCTGTAGCAGAGACTTCTAGTTACCTACCCAATATCCATGCTCACCTTTTTCCTCACTAATATAACCATACATAAATATATTTGGGAGATTAGGGAGCAATGTGCTCAACGAACAGACTGCATTTCTCAAAATCTCTTAGATGTAGGGCACTGACACATTGGTGAGGCTTCCAGGAAGGATTATTAAAGAGAGCGCTCAGTTGGCAGCTCACTTGCCATTTCTCTTCCTCCTTCCTGTCTGCAATGTGGTTGCAAAGGCAGCTGTACGAGCTACCCTGTGATCATGAAGGCAAGGACCACACCCTATGGAAGAGTGCATAGCTAGAGGAACCCTGGGTCCCTGACGACATTGTGGCATCTCTACTCCTGTCCCAGACTGGCCACTGCTCGATATTTTATTGAGAGAAAAGTAAGTCCTTTTTCGACCTACCTAGGGTTTCAAACAAAGCGCAATCTAGACTCAGGCGACCACTCTTCCTGATCCGGGAGCGCTGCTCCTGCCATTTCCTCCACAGGACCATAGTCTTGGTACTAACTTCTTAGGCCCTTAAATACCAACATATTGTTTTAAATTCCAGTCGATAGCTCATAGTGTCGTGAAGCTCTAGCCTGCACCAGCACCAAATCATACTTTGCTTCCCTTGGAGAAACCAAAGGTCAGGTAATTCAGCCATGACTCCCATATCTGTTGTCCCCGGCCACCATCCAATGTGCAAACCCCCTTGTCATCCATCCTCTCCCACTCTCTCATCCCCACAGTTATAGGCCTCTTCCTCTGTATACTCCCACTGTTTCTGTTCCCCTCACCATCACACATACTCCATTGTCTGGTAAACAAGCTCCACTCCATCTTAATTCATGCCAAAAATCTCTTATGTCTCAACCTTAGCTGAACTGAGTTCTCTCCCAGGGCCATCGCTACCCCCGCAGCCTTAGCAACTGAAAGCCCCTCATCCTGCCACACTACATACATGTCAGGGTCTGGAGTTGAAGTGGCGTCCTCCTTGCCCTACTCTTTCAATCTCTTATTTTTCATATTCATTGGAGGTGCAGTTAAATAGCTTTGCAGCCTTGTCCTTCCTAGATGTCATCAACCAGTGGTACCATTTATGCAAATAACCCAACCAATATCCTGGCCTCACAGTTCTTTGACATCCTCTATTCCAGTTACCATCGCCTGCCTGTCACTGTCCTTTCAAAAATCTCTTTCCTCA
>NW_006440643.1:0-4218 GCF_000325575.1 Pteropus alecto | reverse complement strand
GTCCTGCGTTTTTCAGACCCTCTCAGAGTTGTAGCAGTGCCCCCTTGTGGCAGCCTACGTGCATGTGTGTGGCTGCCACCAGGCAAACAGCCAAGAGGGCTGTCGTCACATCCTGCTTCCCCTTTGCTCCATTTCTCCTCCCCGGTATCTTGTGAACTCATGTTTCTTTCTGGGCACACAGAACTTTGCAATCCAGTCATCCCTGAGATCTTGAAGAATCCAATCTTACAGACCTTTCAACCTCTCCTATCAGCTCTTACTGTTCCTATGTCCCGTTCTGCTGGTCTCTGACAAGTAAAGGGAGAGACAATTCAAGCATCGAGAATAAACGACTGCAAGTGTAACCTTTACTAACCAATATTTTGTGTTTTATAATAGCAGCTTCCAGTGCCTTCATACAACGGAACAAGTAAGAGCAGTGATAAGAGCAGGGGTTCTCTTCTGATGGCCCTCTGACCTCACAGCCACATTAAGATGGGGGCTGTGTCAGATAGTATTTGCTAGTAGCAAGCAACAGAAACAGATCTCAGCTAACTTATAGCAAAGGGAAGGAACAGTAAAGAAGCAGGAGTGTGCAGGCAGGTGGAAAGACCAGTGATCCAGCCTTGGAAACTGCAGGGCTAGAAGCAGAGCTATGGGGAAAAGCCATCGCTGATCAGGATGCCAGCACTGCCAGAATGATCTCTCACCATGTTGGTCTCCACATTACTCTGCTCAAAAATTCACATTCTGGGGAGGGTTGTGCAGTCAGCCTTGAGTCACATGGCTGCCCCCTGGTTAGGGTAGATTGCGGCACCTGATTGGCTGTTCAGAAAGTGGACTGAAAGCTGATGGCCCAAACCCACTGAAGTCCACCGCGTGGACCCCATGACATAAAAGCTGGGATTGAGTTCATGTAATTGTCTCAGTCAACATACCAATCTAAATGATTTACTCTTGTCATGACAAAGGAGTCGATGCCTTCATTCTCTTCAGCAAGTAGAAACCGAGGTGGTGTTGGGTCAGGTTTGAAATGAGGAACAACTAATAAAACTATAATATGATCCAAGTGATGCAGCAAGTACAATGTGTTAGGTTGTTATAGGGGGAAAAATGAGGCCGAAGTGGAAAAATATTTCTCTTGGGCAACGTAAACCAGAACAGTACACTTCTGGCCAAATGTTTCTCTCCCCGAAGACCTAGAAGTGAACATGGTTATCCTTTTTATTGTCATTTTTGATGAACGATCCCTTCTGGCAGCATGCCCAGGCTATATCATGCAACGAGGGCTGTGGATGGTGTATACAGTGTCAGTCCATGAGAATGAGCCTTGAGGCTACATGATGCAACAACAAAAGACAAGGAAGCCAAATGGATCGATGATTTTTAGTTCAATGCTTATGTCTTGCCACTCTGATGAACTGCTGTTACAAAACAATCCTTTAAAAGAAAAATCCAAGAACCAAAATGAAGTGAGGCACTGCATGGTGCAGTCCACACATGAGGATCACTGGCAGACTATTTCTCCTGGTAAGCAGACACTCTGGCAGAATGAAATCCCAGTGGTGGGCTTCAGCTCAGATTTCTTAGCAGTATTACAAATGGCAATTGAGTAGGCAGGCAGAGGTCTTTGAATAGAGTTGGCATCCTTCCATCCCATGTATTTTTGTATTTTTTTATATTTTTCCAATTAAATGGAATTTTGAAGCATCCCCAGTAACCAAGTAGTATAAATATTGTTTCATTGCCTCTGAATTTCCATCCTATGATCTGCACCAAGAAGTGATTAAAGCCAGACTTTCTGGTCCTTCGTTTGTCTGCTAAACTATTGCCATAAATCTATGGTGGAATAACTCACATTCTAGAGAAATGACAAAATGGACTAATGGTGAAGGAAAGGAGAACAAGAGGTATGGGCATGACCTAACGATGACTACAGGTACAAGAGGATGTTGAATGGACTCTTCCAGACATGGAGTTTTGCCCAAGGCCCCGAAGCTGAGCACACTGTTAGTTAAGTGCCCACTGATTCTAAAGAGACATGTGAGACCAGCTACACAGGGCTAAATGGGGAACCCAAACTACTTCTGCCATCCATGGCCCTCACTCCTCTTTAGAGAGATTGACAGGTTCCCCTGTCATGGAAAGACACAAGAAATGGTGCTTGACTCTCCCCCAAAATTCAACAGGTAAGAAGCCAGCTGGGGCTACCTAAGATGACCTGTAACAGCAAAGAGAGTGGCTGCAGAGGGAGCAACCTCAGCTTCCAGGGCTTAGTTGGGGGGAGGGGAAGCTGCTGGGGTTTTCCCATGGGCTAAGTGTGCATCGAGCAAGTAGCTGAGCTTGGGTTGTTTTGGAAGGACCCTGCCCAAGAGGCCTGCTTCAGGTGAAGAGACGCAACAGAAAAAGGCTGAGTGGGATGTGCCACCAAAACCAAGAGCTAGTGATCTACCAGGCAGTATGTGATCTGAACCAGAGAATGGGTGAGAAGGGGTCTCAATAGAGGGGTCTCCAAAAAAAAAAATCCCAAAAGTGAGCCTATAAAAAGAACAAAAGAGGCAGCATTTGGACATTAGCACACAGAGAGTTGCAATGCCAGGTAACGACATCATTAATTATATTAGTTTCCTGTGGCTGCCATATTTGGGTGACTTAAAACAACAGAAATTTATTCTCTCACAGTTCTGGAGCCAACCTCAAGCGGTTGGCAGGACTCTACTCCCTCCAAACGTTCTAGGGAAAAATCTCTCCTTGCTTCTTCCAGCTTCTGGTGCCTCTAGGAGTCCCTTGGCTTGTGGCTACATAACTGCAATGTCTATCTTTATCTTCACGTGGCCTTCTTCTCCATCTCTGTGCTTTTTCCTTTTCTGTCTCTTATAAAGATACTTGTCATTGGATTTAGGGTCCACCTGGGTGATCCAGGATGACCTCACCTGGAGATTCCTAATTATATCTTCAAAGACTCTTTTTTTTTTTTCCAAATGAGGTCACATTCACCAGGTTCCAGGGGTTAGGAAGCATACATATTTATCTTTGAGGTGGGACACCATTCAACCTACAATGGTAATAAAATAAGACCTTTTTGCCACTCCTTCCTTCTCCTGCCCTCACCTGGGAGAGACCAGAAAGTAGTGGAGGAAGCAGAGAAAGGATGCAATAGAGTGAAGAAATTGATCCATGTCTTTCACTTTGCTGTTCCACATAGTTATAGGCCTCACATGAACTGAGGGAAAGTCAGAGCTTTGAATTGGATGAGTAATTGAATTTTTTTTTTATTTTAGATTAGAATGGACTTTTTAACAATCCAAAAAATAATAATAAGATAACTTCTTTATACCTGAAAGTAATTGGAAAAGCTGTGGGATTTGCTCGAGCCTCAAGCTCCAGCCGTGGAGGAGCCAAATGGCAGGAGAGAAACCCCACAGAGGTCGTTTCAAGGCAATAGTAAGAAAGAAAAAAAAATGTTTCTTCTTGTGTACATCCTACGGAGCCCTGCCTGTTCAATAAATTAGATTTATAGCTGTCTCATTTTGTTCTGTGACAGAAACAATCTTATAGCAATAGCCTTTTGAAAGTAAATTCTCTTAAGTTATATCCAGGATGGACTTGCAGTATTTCAACAGTTTTTAAAACTCAGTCACTACTGCTTTTTTACTAATTACAACTTTAGTTTTGTCTTCCCTCCTTTTAGGTAAGGTTTATTACATTCCTCAGTCATAGAATCACCCTGCTTCCCGACAGCATCCAATCCAGAGCGAAGCCCTGCTTCCTTGAACCTTCCCCAAGTTACCTTACAGGAGGAGATAAGCAAAGAAGGCTGCTACATTCTCTAGCTCTACCATCATTTGGGTTTTATTGAACCCTTGCACGTAAAGATGTGTACAGGTGATTAGTGTGGGATGCACATGACTACTCAATGAATGTTTCCTACTTTCATATCAAACTGAGGCATGTCAGGGTGCAAGAAATACTGCTGAATCAATGACCGCATTAAATTGATAATGCACATTTTTGTCCAAAATTTTGTCAACATTTAGCTGAGCACTGTCTTGACTGGAAGCAGAAAGGGTACGCTGTAGAGTAAGTAGTTCAACAAACTGCGCTCAAAAAACATTAGTCGGGCTAGTTTCTTGCAGTGCATGCCTGGAGGCTGAACTGTCAGCCCTGGACCATAGCAGAGGAGAGGCGACGGCACGGACGCTGATCGCGCTGCGCAGGCGCCATTTCCCTAGCACGCAT
>NW_006440642.1:3299035-3303863 GCF_000325575.1 Pteropus alecto | reverse complement strand
GACACTTCATTATTAGAGTACAGGAACGCTATGGAATTTTGAATGTCGATTTGTATCCAGAAACTTTACTGTATTTGCTTATTGTTTCTACTAGTGTTCTTGTGGAGTCTTTACAGTTTTCTGTGTAGAGGATTATGTCATCCGCAAATAGTGACTGTTTGACTTCTTCGTTTCCTCTTTGGATTCCTTTTATATCTTTCTCTTGCCTGGTTGCACTTGCTAGGACCTCCAATGTTATATTGAATAGCAGTGGCAATAATGGACAGCCTTGCCTAGTTCTTGATCTTAGAGGGAAGGTTTTTAGTTTTTCAACGTTAAGTATAAGGTTGGCTGAGGGTTTGTCATATATGGCTTTATTATATTAAGGTACTTTCCTTCTATACCAATTTTGTCAAGTGTTTTGTTCATAAATGAGTGCCGTATCTTGTCAAAGGCTTTTTCTGCATATATTGGTGTGATCATATGATTCTTATTTGTTAATTTGTTTATGTGGTGTATCATATTAATCAATTTGCATATGTCGAACAATCCCTATGCTCCTGGGATGAAGCGCATTTGATCGTGATGTATAATCTTTTTAATATATTGCTGTATTCAGTTCGCTAATATCTTATTTAAGACTTTTGCATCTGTGTTCATGAGAGATATTGGTCTGTAGTTTTCTTTTTGTATGTTATCTTTACCAGGTTTTGATATCAGGGTAACATTGGTCTCATAAAATAGTTATGAAGTATTGCCTCCTCTTTGACTTTTTGGAAGAGTTTGAGGAGCATAGGTCTTAAATATTTTTCTTCTTGATTCAGTCTAGGAAGGTTGTGTTTTTCTAAATACTGGTCCATTTCTTCTAGGTTATTAAATTTGGTGTTATATACTTTTTCATAGTATTCTTGTATGATCCTTTGTATTTCTGCGATATCAGTCGTAATTTCCTCTTTCGTCCCTGATTGTTTATTTGGTCTTTTCTCCTTTTTCTTTAGTGAGTCTAGCCAGAGGTTTGTCCATTTTATTAACACTCTCAAAGAACCAGCTCTTTGTTGCATTTCTTTTTCTTTCTTTTTGTTTTCAATTTCATTTATTTCAACTAATTTTGATTATTTCTTTCCTTCTGCTGATTTTCGGCTTCATTTGTTCTTCCTTTTCTAGTTTTTTAAGATGAAGCATTAGATTGTTTATTTGGGCTCATTCTTGTTTTTGGAGATAGGCCTTTAAGGATATGAAAATTTCTTCTTATGACCACTTTGCAGTGCCCCAAAAGTTTTGATATGTTGTACTATTATTGTCATTCGTTTTTATGTATCTCTTGATCTCGTCTGCACATGTCTTATCTCTATTCTCCTTTGCATATTTGGATCTTTGAATCCTCCCCTTTTCAGTCATTGTTATCTCAGTTTGTCCCTGTGTACACTGAACATTCAGTACTATCTTGTTATAACAATTCTCCTCTTATTATTTAAGCTTATAATGACCTGTTTTTAGTAAGAGTTGCACTCCTCTGTTTCTATTTGCCTGATAGTCACTTTACTCCTAATTTTTTTTTTTTTTTTTTTTTTTTTTGTCATTTTGTTCTAGGTGAAATGACCCCTTTCAGAATTTCCTGTAGTGCAGACCTCATAGTGGAGAATTCCTTCAATTTTTGTATGTCTGGAAAAGTCTTAATTTCTTTTTCATATCTAAAGGAGAGCTTAGCTGGATACATTATTCTAGGCTGGTAGTTCTTTTCACTTAATAGCTTAGATATTTGATTGTATTCTTTTCTGTTTTGTAAGGTTTGCGCTAAGAAGTCTGAGGATAATCTAATGAGTTTACTTTTATAAGTTGTCGTTTTCTTCTCCCTGGCTGCCCTGAGAATTCTGTCTTTGTTGTTGATTTTTGATAATTTTAATACAATGTGTCCTGGTGAAGGCCTTTTTGGGTTGAGATAATTGGATGTTCTGTTGACTTCTTGAATGCCAAGCTCCAGCTCATTCCCTAGATTTGGGGTATTCTCATCAACTATTTGTCTGAAAATGCTTTCTAGTCCCTGCTTCTTTTCCTCGCCTTCAATAATGCCCATTTTTCTTATGTTTCCTCTCCTGATAGTATCAGCTAGTTGTTGAATTTCTCTTTCATTATTTTTCATTCTTTCATTGCTCTCTTCTTCCTTCTGATTTATTTCTATATTTCTGTCTTAGATATCACTGATCCTTTCCTCTATTTGGTCTACTTTATTTCCCTTGCTTACTATTTCATTTTTCAACTCTTGCAGTGTGTGTGTGTGTGTGTGCGTTTTTTTGCTTGTTTTTTGTTTTTGTTTTTGTTTTTGTTTTTTTATCTCCAGAAGATCCATTCTGTTCTTTTTGAGGGTTTCAATCTCCTTGCTCTGCTCATCTAGTTGTTTTTTTCAATACCCGAAATTGTTGATATGACTTATTTCTGAACTCTCTGAGTTTTTTCAGAAGTACCATCCTGAATTTTCTGTCATTTTAGTTGCATGTTTCTATGTCTGTAAGCTTATTTTCTGGAGATTTTTTTCTTTCTTTCTGAGATGCCTTGTCACTTTGGTTGTTCATGGTGTTTAATGGGCTTTTCTCTGCTTAGGCATTAATGGAAATGTATTCTGCTACTTTTTTACAAAAAGAAGATTTATTATATAAAGGTCTCTCTTCAGCATGCTGCAAAGAAGGTGCTTTCTCTTTTGGTTTCCAGTAGGTGGCGTCTAAGCCTCTTGGATCCCTGCTTAATATAAAGCTTTAAAAATGCCTTTTTGTTTTCTGATAGATATTTAATCACACTCCCTACCCTCAGTTTCAGTCCCCGTCAGTGTTAGCAACAGTTTCTGTTGCATTTGCTCAGATTCCCCTGGGGCTCCGCAGTGTTTGGTATCAGAGGGTATGGGGGGCGGGCCCCCTGGGTTGGGGGTTGGAGGCTGCAGCTCAGCCTCGGTCTTGTAACCGCCTCCGGTAAAAATCACCAGTTGTTTTTCTGTGTCCCGCTTTTCGGCCTTCTGCCATGATGACTGTGCCCTGCCACCTGCCGGCACAGGGAGCTCACAACTTTCCTAGGCAGGGCTGTTCAGGGAAGTCATTGCTCCTTCTCCCCTCCCCCATCTCCTGTAGGGAGCTCCAGTGCTTCGAGAGGCAGCTTCTTTATTTCTCCCAGTCCACCACTTAACAACTGGGGTTCTGGTCTGTGGCAGCTCTTATGCACAGATCCCATGCTCAGATGTGCTCCTGTGCAGTTTGGGTGTTTTTTGTTGAGTTTTAGATGTTCAGTTTATTGTTGTTTCAAGGAGATAGACCTGGAGATGTTTCTCACTCCGCCGTGTTTCCAAAGACCTCTCTTCTTAATATTGAGGAACATTTTACGGTATATATATTTGTAGTAATTTTTTTCCATGATGAATTTCTAGGAAAATATAATGTTGTTTTTTAATAAAATTGAATCTTTATTATTTGCAGAAAGAGGTAAATAGAGTTAGAATATGAGCTTGGCATAGTCTAGTAAAAAATAAAATATTAATTTATATTAGACTAATAACTCAGTGATGCTTGTTCTAAAGTATAAAATGAATAGAAGTGTATAACTAAGAAGCTAACTTGTCCTGTTGAAATTTATTTGATTTTATTAATCAGTCACTCCAATAATTTGTAATAAAAAGGCTAACACATGAAATATTAAAATACTAGGTAAAAAAGATAACAAATAGAAAGATGTTTTATAAAGCAAGTGGGAAGACTAACCATAAATAGTATAATGGTGATAAAAATAAAATTCATTTTCATTTTTACTTATTATAAGTGACTTAAATACTAATTTTAAAATAATCGGACTTTATATAAAAACAAAATTTTGCTTCATTCTTATAAAAGACTTGTTAAATATAAGGCACGAAATGTTTGAATGTAAAAAGAATGAAAATGATACATTACGTCAGCACAAAATAGAACATCAATATTTATATTAACGTTAGATTTTAAAGCAAAAGCATTACTAGAGGTAAACAGAAATATTTGATAATGATCAAAATTCACTCTACCAAGAAGATATAATTTTTAATTTTTATACAACTAATATCTTAGCCTCCAAATGTATAATGTAAAATGTGATCAATTTCTAAAAAGGGAAATACAGAACCTCGTAATTACAGTAAGTGACTATAAAACTTCTTATGAAGTAATTCATAAAACAAGAAAAACAAAACAAGCGAAACAACAAAAATTAAAATTTATAAAGATAGAGCTAAACAAAAGATTTAAGAAAATGAATATATTGGAAAGTGTGGAACTCAACACTTTCTGGATATTTCAGCTTTACAAGTGCACATAGAACATAAACCAAAACTAATTATAGGCTGGCTTATATAGAAAATAACAAGTTTAGAAACATTTAAATCACACAGAGTTTTTATGTTCTCTTATCATAGTAAAATTAGACAATTCAAAACTAATAATTTTTAAAATAGATAAGCTATAACTTGTATACTTCTAATTTTTTGGAAATTAATGTTTTATTATTAAAAATATATAAAGTGAAAATTAAATATTTAAAAATTAATGGTAATAGAACTATGACACATCATACTTCTAGGTTACAGTTATTAATGTGCTTAGGGGAATATTTATGACTTTAAAAACATCTATAGAAACAGATATTGCAAAACATATAAACACAATAGCCTTCTATGAAAAAAAAAAACTATGAGCAAAAGGGAAATAAAATGGAATGTAATAGAACAAAATTTCCTTAACCAATATATAATATCTTCAAAAAAGCTTACCACAAATTTTGTATTTAATATAAACTAATTAACACTTATAGTAAGTAATGTAATATTTTTAAATTTCATATT
>NW_006440642.1:3276159-3298924 GCF_000325575.1 Pteropus alecto | reverse complement strand
TTTTAATAATTCAATATTTTATTACTTACTATAATCATCATTATTTGAAGACACCATTATTGTATATGTAATGAATCAAAAAATATCTATAGCCAAATTATTAGAATCGAAAATAATAAATTTATCAATCTTTTTATTTAAAAAGAAAATATACAAAAGTTTTAATATACTAGCAGTAAAGATTATAAAATGCAGTAAAATAGCAATATTTAAAATATAATCAAATGTTGTTTAAATACTTAGGCATAAATCTAACAAAACTTTTTTTTATAAAAATACAAAATATCTTCAACAAAAAAGTAACAAAATGGGAAGATACAATATATTTAGAAATTGGAATTTTTAATATTTAAATATTTCTTTCTTCTACAAATTTATCTATGAATTCAATATAATCCCAATTAAAATCTCATCAGATCAAAGTCTTTTATGTGTGTGGAATTTGAAAAGCTGATTTTAAAATTGTGTGGAAAGAAAAGACCAAGAATAAAAAAGGCAATCTTGAGAAGGAAGAATATTTTTGAAGAAATTATCTTTTCAAAAATCAAGGCTTTATTATATCATAGAGCTCTAGAAATTAAGGCAGTGTGATTTTGTAATGAGGATGAAAAACAGAACAACAAGACCAAATAATAAGTCCAAAAAGAGTCCTACTACATACCTACTTGGTTGATGACAAAGTTGTCACTCTTGTAGTTGGGGTGGGGGGAACCTTTTTGAATGAATCTGATTTATCAGATGTTTATATGAAAGTAAATGAATCTTAATTCCTACCTATCACTGCACATCAAAATTTAATGTCAGGTGGATTACAGATGTAAGTGAGATAGTTTAAAAGTAGACATTTTGAAGAAAACCAAGAGTAAAGTCATGACCATGGGTTAGGCAGGGTGTTCTTAAAAAGAACTGGCTCACCATAATTCATAAGGCTAACTGTACTTTTTTAAAGTAATAATTTTTGCTTCACTGAAAGACAACATTAAGAGGGTAGAAAAGCAAGACACGAACAAGATATTTTCAATACATGTGTCGGACAAAGGACTCATAGCATCAATATACAAAAAAACCTAAAAATTGGGGGTATTAACCTCATATCAGGTATGTCATTTGAAAATATTTTCTCCTATTCAGTAGGTTGTGTTTTTGTTTTGATGATAGTTTCCTTTACCATGCAAAAGCTTTTTAGTTTGGTAAGTTCCATTTGTTTACTTTTGCATTTGTTGCCCTTGTTCAGGGAGAGAGCAATAAATGTTACTAAGACTGATGTCAGAGAGTTCACTGTCTATGTGTCTTTTATGAGATTTATGATTAAACCTCTTACAAAACATTAAAAAATCCAATTAAAATATGGGCAGAGGACCTGAATAGACATTTCTCCAGAGATGGCATACAGATGGCCAACGGACATAAGATATTCGACATCACCAATCATCAGGGAAATGTAAATCAAAACCACAATGAGATATCACCTCACACCTGTCAGAATGGATATTATCAAAAAGTCAACAAATAACAAGTGTTAGCAAAGATTTGGAAACCGTCGTGCACTGTTGGTGGGAGTGTAAAATGGTGTAGCCACTGTGGAAAACAGTATAAAGTATCCTTAAAAAATTTAAAAAATAGAACTACCATATGACTTAGCAATATCACTTCTGGGCATTTATGTGAAGAAAATGAAAACACTAATTTGGAAAGATATATGTACACTTATGTTCATTGTAGCATTATTTACAGTAGCCAAGATACTGAAGCAATCTAAGTGTCCATTGGTAGATAAATGGCTAAAGAAAATAACGGAATATTATTCAACAATAAAAAATGAAATTTTGTCATGTGTGACAACATGGATGGATCTACAGGATATTATGCTAGGTGAAATAAGCCAGCCAGAGAAAGACAAATACCATATGATTTCACTTATATGTGGAATCAAAAACAAACTAACAAACAAATAATGAACGAACAAAACAAAACTTAAACAGACTCCTACATATAGAGAACAAATCAATGGTTTCCAGAGAGGATGAGGGTAAGGGGATAGATAAAAAGTGTAAAAGGAAATAAGAGATACAAACTTCCAATTATAAAAGAAATAAGTCATGGGGATGTAATGTACGGCACACAGAATGTAGTCAGTAATACTAAAATAATAGTGTTGAGACAGATGCTTACTAGGCTTACCAGGGTGATCACATCATAAGATATGTAAATGTAGAACCACTTTGTTGTACACCGGAAACTAATATAATATTATATTATATGTTACCTATACTTTCATAAAAAGGAAAAAAACAATAAAAATGCAGCACTTTTAAGATAAATGTTCATTATGCATTTTTTTAGTTTTCATTTTTTAAGGTTTCAAATAATAAAACTATTTGAAAATTGAAAAATATAATAAAGTCTTTAAAGTTTTTAAAAAAGAAAGAACTAAAAAATATTTAAATTTTACAGATGATCAAACCATGCACACCAAAAAACAAAAACAAAAAAACAGAATTCTTGAGCAGCTAGGTCCAAAGGAGTCATTTAAATCAACATTGAAAATATGCTGTACATTATTATCAGAAAAATAAAAATTAAAAACACAATCATGTGCCACTGCACCTCCCACTAGAATAGCTAAAATTTAAGAGACTGTGATTACAAGTTTTGTTAAGGATGTCATGCCAGCAGTGAGGCAGTTTCTTCTAAAACTATCTGTGCATTTTCTAAAACATAGCCAAATCAATCCTAGGTCATAAGCAATAGAGTTACATACATGCGTGAATTAAAATTAAGTATAAAATATTCATAGCATTATTGTTAATACCATAACTTAAAATAGTATGACTGCCCAGAAAGAGTAGAGTAGATAAATAGTACATGCAGTAATATGGATTAATCATACAAATAAAATGTGGAAAACAAAATAATGCATACCATATCATTCCACTAATATAAAATGCATAAATGAACAAAACTAACATGACATTTTAGATGCCAGAATGATGGTTAACTTCATAGGAGATGGTAACTGAGATAAGGGCAAATGGATAGTTTCTGTTATTCTATTCTTTTGTGCTATTAATGCTCTATTTCATGATCTAAATAATAATTACATGGGTCTGTTTATCAAGTAGTACATTTGAGTCTAAAAAAGTTTTTGTATATACGTTATTTATTTTTCAAAATAATTACTTAAAAACTCAGATTTATTTTTTATGCAATATTTTTAATATTTTTTCTGAGTAGCAATATTTTTTTCACCCAAATTTAATGTTTCAACAGATATATTTGAAAAGTGTACAGTAAAAAATTAAATTTGGGGGAACAAAAAATTCTATTATTCTTTAACTCAATAGAGACATTTGTAAGTTATATTTTGCTATTTTTTACCTTTTTTTTTTGAAGAACCCATTTTATTTTAGAAAGTTATTCTTGTAAAAGAAACACCAAAAAATGAAAAACTCAACACTGAGTGCAAATTAAAAAAAAATAGTTTCTCTACTATAAATTTGCTTTGGCAATGTGAGACAAAATCACCTTAAATATTGAACAAAAAATAAAAATAATAAATATTCCAATTGGACAGTGAGGATACTCAGGCAGGTTCACTTTAAGATGTATCTGGCCATAATTTGATACTTTTATTTTTCTCCCTCAGTCTTTAAAATGATTAAAAACTTCAGTTAAAAATATATCATGTTATATAAATCTGTATCTGTAGTACATGATGGAATACTCAGTATATTAGAGGTTGCAGCCAAGTTTGGAAACCCATCTTGGAAATATATGAAATTACTTTGATACTTAATCTGTAATGATAGGATGGCATCATCTCTTCTGCTTCTAAATTAATTTGATAATGCAACCTTAATATATTTAAATAGTGGCCCAAATGGATTCCAAATACACGCTGCAATACTAAAATAGCCATATTGTATGGCTATTATCAATGAAATGGTTTAGGTTAGGTTTTTTTTCCACATGGATGGGGTAGGAAAAAACTGTATTCACTAGAATATATACTAAGGGAAACCCTAAGGAGAATATAAGAATGAATACAAAAGTATACTGTACTGCTGTATGTGCTAATTTTCATTCTATAGCATATAAATCTCTTACTGAACTTTGAATTTTGTGAAAAACAGCTCTACAATAAAAGTTAGAAAATGCAAAACATGGGAAAACAACTTGGTTTGTTTTGATTTTGCTCCCTTTTCAGACCAGATAGTTGATGTTTGAATTTTATAAAACGTTCAGGGCTTCTCCCTACTGCTACACTTTTTTCCTGCTCTCATTTTTCATTTTCTCTCTCTTTTTTCTTTCTTTCCTTCCTTTCTTCTTTTTCTGTATTCCTTTTATTCTATTTCCTTCTTAAAAAGAATTTTTTTTTATTAAATGCTAAGTATTCTTAATGAAACAAAAAATATGTTTTAACACTTGCCAATGCAAAGTTCACCAATTATTGAATGGGTGAGACACACTAGCAACACAAATGTAATATGTTAATGTCATATGATTTAATGCAAAGGAGGGAAAATTATCTGCAAAACTATGTAAAATATTTGTGATATGGATATATAGTGAATGCAGTGCTAGGAAGATACATGCATTCCGTAGCTTGGCTGCGAGGAATGGGACTTCAGAAGTCTCATTCTGTCCACACATCAAGAAAAAGGCCATTTCATAAAGTGAATTCAACTATATTCTTGGGGATTGAGTAACTGTTAAAATGCTACTTTATTCTTTTATTCATTTTACAGAATATAAAAAAATTGCCGAAATGACTGCCTCCTTGTATATACAGATTAATCCAGCATTTGCCTAGTGATGTGTCCTAAGAAAACCAAATTTTAATGAGAATTTATGTTATGGGAGGGGCATCAGAGCAATGAGATTTAGAGATTGCTCACCACAGAAATCATTAACTAGAACATCATCTTCCTGGCTGGGGCCTGGGCATCTAGGCTAATATCTAGATTTTTTTGTTCTCTTAATCTATGCTCTAGGATGACATTTCTTAACATTTAGGTACATGGATCCATTTTGAAAGCGATAGAAGTTATAGAAACTTGCCATAAAAAAATACACCTATTTTGTAGTTTGTAGTTTGACTACAAATATATGGATTACGTGAATCCCTTATGATGAAAATATGTGTGGTCATATGTTGTTATACACAGTGCAAATGTAAGAGTTCGTTATTTTCAATGAAGAGGACTACCACAATTTAGCTTCAAACCCACAAAATCAAAATCAGCACCTACGGTTAGATTATTGTGATTCAATAGAGACAATGAATTACAGCAGTGAGAGACTAGTGATGGAGGAATTCAGTTCAGAATTTGTTTAAATGGTCTAGTTGACTGAGACACCATAAGAGGGGAAAAAGTAATTAAATTTGATAGATGTGTTTAAGGATGATTTGGCTGTATTGGGATAACTGATCAGAAGTGTGGACTGAGTTCACCTCGGAAATGCAAACAAGTTTTATTAACAACAACAAAAAAATTATTAAATAAAGTTTCTTAAAATTATTCTCTTTATCAAAGGACCCTGAGTCTCTGTATTTGTGAACTTTTAAGGAAGTGTCAGCTTATTTCTTTACCCTTAAGAGAGATATATCTCAACAAAACCCATTTTTCAAGACATATTTGTAAGACTTTCATTAAATCTATCACTTTCAGAAAACATGACCCTTTCAAGTATACTAACATTTATCAATGATGATAATTATCCCATGTCATATAGGTGATTTATCTTGTGATTTCTGATTTTCATTTCCTTGATTCCTCAGGTTAATAAAATAAGTACATTAACAAGTTATAGTTACTTGAACTTTTTTCTGTTTGTTTTAATTGAAAAAATACACTTAAGGCTAAGCAATGGATCCCTAAAGGTAGAATTTAATGTGTTCAAGGTGCTCTTTGGGATGCAATACACTGCTATAGTCATGTGCTGAATTGATTTGCTGAATTCACTTCCAAGGGCATGCAGAATTTTCAGTCTAGCTCCTCAAAGGCGGATGTACTCAAATAGAGACTTTGGAATTAACCTAATAATTTAAAAAATAATTTCAAAATTGATCTTGTTATCATTTGACTCTTTTTCTCTGTATTTATTGACATAACTGATCCCCTTATCCCCCAGTTTTTGAAATGCTCTCTGATTTTGCAAGACAACACTTTCTTCTTATCTCAACCTGCCAGCACCACAACACTTCATTTTTTATTTACTTCTTTCTCTCTGTTGATTAAAAGTTATCATTTTCCAGGCTTTTGATTTATATTTTTCTCTTTTTACATGGTCACAGTTTCCACTTGAGGTCTTCTGTCTATACTAGCTGAGTTAATGCCTCTCATGATGTGAGGCCTAAAATTAAGGCCTAATGTTAACTGCTACTTTGGCATCCAATGAAACCGGGAAGACTCAGATGGTCTAATTGCAAGTTCCTTTCTCTATTCTCTTACCACAGAAATGGTCCTTTAGCTAAACAACTTTCCTCAACAAAAGGTTCAGGCATGGTTTGTTGTTGTTGCTGTTGTTGTTGTTGTTGTTGTTTTTAATCTCTGAATAGTAGCGTCAGTTTCCTGCCAGCTCATGGAATTATTCAAACAAAACAATCACATTCTCCCATGGTGCCACATCCTCTTGATACTGCAAAGCTTGTCTTGTACACCCCCGAGATCTTCACTCATGTGACTATGCATGGAATGCTATGTCCTCCTCTCCAGGCTGTGAGTAAATGTAACTAATAAACAGTCCTAAATTCATCTGTTCATTGCTGGGTGTTGTGTGATTGGCCATCCCCATAAACCTGGAGTGAGACTTCTTCCCTCACCAACGTGATGAGTAGGGAGTGATTAAGACACTTCTATAAACCTTTTCTTGCTGAAATTAAAAATTGTTTTTTCCAATTTTATGGTTTGATGAAATCATTAGTAAGAAGAATAAGTTCAAATTTTGACTGTATAACTAATGTATTTTATGATCTTGCACTCATTTTCCTTCCCTTCCCCTTCCACTTTCCCTTAGCTGACCCATCTGTTTCAATTATCACCATAATTATAAAGAAGAATGAACATGCTTATGGAATTTTAGCTTGCAAAGTGATGTTGCACACATAATTTTACATAATTTATACAAAAACTCTTTAAAGTAGCTTTTGTCATCCTCATAAAGTACATGGTGATATCGGGACATAAGCTTATGTTTCTGGACTCCTGATCCAGTAATCTTTTAAACCCTAACCTAGTTCCCACTGGTAGAGAAGTTTGCCAAGGAACAGGCTGTAGATACATCTTGTCTTTTCTAAAATTTTATCTAAATTGGCCCAGTTACATTGAATCCCTAAACTCTAATGTGTTGCCTTATTTTTACTGTAATTGCAAAATAAAATTTAGCTTGACAGATGCCAATCAAAATAAATGAGCTGAGGTATGGCTAAAACTTTCTGAATGACAAAATAGCCATTATAATAATCCTGCCATGGAAGAAGAAGATAATTCAAAAATAAGTGAAGTGTAAGTCAATGAGGCATAGAGACAAACCAGGATCAAGATTTCTCTCTTCTTCTAGGAAGAAGCTTCTTGTCTTAGATCAACTTTAAATGTTGATGAAGTGAATACAAATATAATTACAGCAGGTGACATTTTCTTTTTTTTTTCATTAAATTTATTGGAGTGACATTGGTAAATAAAATGATATAGGCTTAAGTGAACAATTCAATAATACATCATCTGTATATTGCACTGTGTGTTCACTGCCCAAAGTCAAATCTTCTGTCACCATATATTTGACCTCCTTCACCATTATCTACATCGAGATTCTGATCTAAGAGGCTAAAAAAAACAAGGTATCTAGCCATTCATGTAGCTGTATCAGGCATCATAAAAAGGCTGATTTGACAATCTGTTTGATATGAGATTAAAACCAGCAGAGACTTGGAATCCCCCTAATCTGCCTCCCTGGGGTCCTTTCCACCACCCCTGTCTAAGGACTCTGCCATCTATGTATTACCTTGGTCACATTTAATTTCTTTGAATCCATGGCTGCAATAACAGGTGCCAGTGATGTGGTCACGGATGGCATTGTTCATACACTCACATAGCTGCTGACACCCATAGCCAAAGGTTCCTGGGGCACATCCCATGTAACAGAAAGCATTGGGGTCGACAATGAGACACAGTGACACTTCACCCCTCCCATCCCATATGTGGATGGCTGTGCTGATTAGCCAGTTCTACCTCGCAGAGTGAAATCTATTTCCCTTTAGCTTCTGTTGTATGTTGGATTGATAGCTGAAGGGAGATAGCAACTCTAGCCCTGAGCGGGGGGCACCCACCCCTATTTCGTCCTTATTTAGCACATTTACGCAGCATCTTCCACATGCCTAGTTCTGACTGGGTGCAATGGGGGCTTCAAAGCAGAATCAAATAAGATCTGCCTCCTTCTGCTCTCTCATTATCTCCTCAGGCCTCTGCTGTGCCTCAATATCCTCACCCATGCCCGCTCAACTAAAGGAAGAAACTTCAAATGCCAATGTAGGAACGAGTGACCTTCTTTAGTCTTTTTCCTTGGGAGTTGCTCCTGAAGTTAAGGAACGGATTTGCAGAGCCCTGACAGGGATTGACCTTGAAGGGGGAGACCTGCCCCAAGAGGCTGAGGCCTGTCACCAACACCCAGGGGCATAGTTTGGGAGAAATGTCTCTGCACACAGTGTCTCCTGGTGAAGCCTGAATGGCAGGTGCACTGGTTGCTGATGGGGTCACAGCATGGTGCCATCCTGACGCTGACACAAGTACCCACAGTCACGCACACACCACCACGCACACACCACACACACACACACACACACACACACAAATGTCTTGCTGACATTTGTTAATCTTGCTTCCTTTCCTTCAGGGAACTGCTTTCTCTCCTAGGCTCCATGGGGTTCTGGTGGAATTGCCAGTTACAATGTCTTGCCAATCTGTCAGAACATGGCGTAAACCAGGCTAGTCAGTTTTTATCCCTGATATCTGATAAACAGATGCAGTGTGACAGAGTCTTGTTATTTCCTCTGTGATCATATAAACATAAAACTGTCTGTGGTTATCTCTACAGAATGAGGGAAAATTTATTCAGGAATTTGAGAAAATTAGGTCAATAAACAAGAATTAGGTGGAAAAATTACAGTGACTTCTGAGTGTCTGGAAACACTAAGGCCAGGTTGACGAGGCTATTACATTTTTTTTTTTCTTTTCCTCTAAAGTAATTTGAGTTGGGATTACTTCTTTCACCATTTAGATAAACTGTCTCGGCTAATGCATTCAGTTGATTTCTAAAAGACTTAATTTGAAATACAAATGTCTTTTCAAGAGTGTTGCTGATTTCTGATGCGGAAAGGTGCATTTATAGAACTGGGATGGGTGGGAGAGGATCACGGACACAGTCTCTGTTACAAGATATACAAATCTTCAAGTGAAGCTTGCTTTGAATCTACAGAAGATGTTAAGTGTGAGTGTACCTGTTTGGTGGGAGGCGTACGTTCTGATTTTTAGGAAAACCAGGATCATTCACAAAAGCTTTCAAGTTGGCCCGTGTTTCTATGATCCAAGTCACTAAACCACAGCAGGCTGATTTTGATGATTGCCTCTATTTCTAATCTGCCCATATTAAAACTGACCGACTCTGTGGAAACATTTCATAAAGCTTAAAAATAACATTACTGGTTTGCAGATTGCATGTAGATAAGGACTAATCTTCAAAGGCCAGGTATGATGTTTTAGATGTATCTGAGGAAAAAAATCTATTCTGGGGAAATCCCCTTCTTGCTAACAAATAGAACATTAAATCTGATGTTATAGGTTTATTAAACGACATTTGCAGTTGGCTTTTCATTAGGTTGTTTAGAGTTACGTTTGAAAAACAGATATATTGTCTATCTTAACTTTCAGTTTAGCTTCTGGATTTTTTAAATGATTTCCTGAGTTGAAGAATTTCTATTTTGGAGAGAAGTTAGAAGAATATGAATATCGAAACCGTTGTTTTTTGTTTTTGTTTTTGTTTTTTTCTTTTTAGCCATTATATTATTATTACCAGTAGGGGTAGAGTGAATTTCAGATTCAAGTTAAGTTTCATTTTATAAAAATATTAATTGTGACATTTTTTAAAATTAAAATTTGTTTTTTCTTGTTATTCTTTTAATGGATTTATTGACTTATGTGTGACATTCTTTCACACATTTTTCTGTCATAATTCTTGTTTAGATATAAATATATATATATTCAGATTAGCACCCCTACCTCTTATCAAAGAGCAGAAAATGCAGATACAGGCACAGACAGCATCATTCACTGGTTCAGATATAAAATCAATAGTATTTGTATTTATTCATAGGAGAAAAACTAATAGGCAAATATGTCTGCTGAATTAAAGGTCTTCAGATAAATCACAAAAGTTAAATTGTTAGTGATCTAAAAGGATTCATATTCCTTAAGGCAGCGGTGCCCAACCTTTTTGGCACCAGGGACTGGTTTCATGGAAGACAGTTTTTCCACGGACTGGGTAGGGGTGTGGTGGTTTGGGGATGATTCAAGAGCATTACATTTATTGTGCACTTTATTTATATTATTATTAAGCTGTAATATATAATGAAATAAATATACAGCTCATCATGATGCAGAATCAGTGAGAGCCCTAAGCTTATTTTCCTGCAACTAGACGGTCCCATCTGAGGGTGATTGGAGACAGTGACAACCGAAGTGCATTGCTTATGCTCAGTCTACTCTGTAATCTTGTTTTGGTTGCTGTCACCGCAGAAAACCCTGCTTCACAAAGGATGTTGGAAATGAAAGCAGGCTTTTCAGTGCTTTTGTGGCAATCTCAGGATGTTCCGCCTTGACTTTAATCCAGGAAGTATGGAGATTTGAAGTTGTCTCAGACATACTTTTAAGGCCATTGTTATTTGCAGTCTCAAGCAGTTGACACTCTTCTAGCATGGGCAAAGTCAATTCACCTGGTTTATTCACAAATGGGTCACTCCTTCCCAGTTCGGTGTCTTTTGTGGTTGGGAAGTAATGTTTAAACTCTTTAAAGCTGAGATAGGTGATCATGCACCAGCTGGGAGAAAGAAAGTCCTGCCTGGCTCAGTCTCTTTCAGAATCTCTGCTAATGTTTGAAACATATCAAAAATCCCAATGTTCACTTGTTGCTGCCATAATTCCAGTTTGGCTTTGAATACAGCTTCTTTATCTGCTGACTTGAAAACAGTTGTCATTCTCCTCTGAAGTGACAGATGGAGTTGGTTAAGCAGGTTGAATATGTCACACAAGTAAACAGGTTTTGCGGCCCATTCTGTGTCACTGAAATGTGCTGCCAGTGGTGACTGTTTTTCCAAAAGAAATCTCAGGAGCGGTTCTCATAACTCAAAAACTCTGCCCAGTGATCTACTTTTAGAAACTATCTCACTTCTGTGTATGAGAAAAGATGTGTGTACTCTGCGTTCATCTCCTCACAGAACTGTGTGAACAGACATTAAAATGTGATTAAGTTCAGGTGGCATTTTTCAGCTAGCCAGCATTCTCTACGGATGACACAGTGTGTAGACTCACATTCAGAAGTGACCTCTTTGACCTGAGTAGTGAAACTGGAAAGTTGTCCAGTCATGGCAGCCACTCCATCAGTGCATATATGGATGCAAAATGACCAGTTCAGTTTTCCTGATATGTAATCATTCAAAGACTTGAATAGTTCTGCAGCTGTGGTGTTAGTTGGCAACAAAATTGCATATAACTTATCCTCATGCACATCCTCCTGAAAAATAGATAATACAAAAACAAGCTTTTTTGCCTTGTCATCATAAATAGACTCATCAATCTGGATTGTGTACCACGGTGACTCATTAATTCTAACAAACGTCTTCTGTTATTTCATCAATTCGTCTAGTTATTGTGCTAGCTGAAAGAGGAACACAGACCACCTTTTGAACTTCAGCCTCTCCTTAAAGTTCACAATAAATGTCCTTAGCAGCAGACAGGATCAACTCTTCACCAATAGTAAAGGGCTTTTAGCTTTAGCAATGTCATCAGCTACTAAGAACGATGCTCGTGGTGCAGACACATTTGATGAAGTGATGGCCTTCAATAATGGCTTCTGTTCATGTTTGCATTTCTTTCTTTTAAAAAACTCCAAAGCCTTGTCTATTAATGCAGGGTGCTTGATCTCCATGTGGCAAAGCAATTTTGAAGGTTTCATGGCTTGTTGGATAATCAGTTGCTACATACAAAGCGGGCTTGGAGAATGTGAATCACCTTTTTGCAATAAATCCATAATTTAAGTAGGACTCTTGGTATTTTCTTTTAAATGTAGCTTTCTTTTTGTTGGCAGTCTTAGAGTCTTCTGCTGTTTCATCATTGGGTATTTCCCCTTTTCAAAGAAGCTCTTCAGGGACATTTGTTTTTACTCATTTTTGGCCAGGGTTAGCTTGTGGGCTTACCAACACTGTTACTGAGACAAGTGCACAGTATGGGAAAAGGCGTGGACAACATGTTAAATAATATAATGGGCAGGCCATTTGCAGACTGAAATAAGTGTTGGATTCTGACTTAAAGACTGGCACCAGATGCAGCAATATAACTGAAGTACCCCAACTTACTTGCCACTATAAAGCTTGCCACCACATGCAGCTTAATTGCCACATGTCACTCACTGATAGGGTAATGATATGAGTCTACAAGCAATTGATTTATCATGATCTCTGTGCAGTCAAACCTCTCTGCTCATATAAATCTGTATTTACAGCCGCTTCCCAGTGCTAGCATCACCACCTCAGCTCTACCTCAGATCACCAGGCATTAGATTTTCATAAGGAATGAGCAACCTAGATCCCTCCCAGGTGCAGTTCACAATAGGGGAGATTCGCATTCCTTAAGGTAACTAAACCTCAGGAGCTCTACAGAAATATAGACCATTTTCTCTGGTGCACTCAGGAAAGGGGATATTTAATTAAAACTTAAACAGTAACAGAAATAAAGACAGAGCATTATGTTCAAACTCGATACTTTGTCAAATATGTTTTAAAAGACACTGCATTGATTCATTTATTCAATTGATTTTTTAATTGTGTATAACTTTCTGATGTTTTAAAAGCTGAATACATATCTGTAACCATTTCCCAAATTGAAAAAGGCAAAATGTAACCATAACCCCAGTAATTTCTTTAAATTACTGCCCATTCCTTCAATGGTATCCTGATTTATAACACTATGTATTAATGTCACTTGTTTTTTACTCCACAGTGTATATAGTTCTATATAGTAGAACTATATACACTGTGAACTTTTTTTGAATCTAACTTCTTTCATTTATGATTATGTTTATAAAACTAATCCATTTGTTTTCCATAGTTTTCAATATTTATTTTCATTGTTGTATAATAATTCTCAACCAGGGAGATATTGCATCCAGGTAACATTTGGCAAAGTTCAGAGACATTTTTGATTATCACAACTGGGGGAGGGGTGTTATAGGCATCCAGTGAATTGCAAGCAGGAAATTCTGCTAAATATCTTTCAATATACATGACAGGCCCACAAAACAATCATCTGACTTAATCATATAGTGACTAGATTGAGAAATTCTTCTTTACACAGTTTTAGTGAGTAAATTTACTTCCATTTATTTATCCATCCTCTGATGTGCACATGAGTAGTTTCCAGGTTGTATTGTGAATAATACTGCTGTGATGTCTTATCATGTGTATTTTGGTAAGAAATACATATGAATGTTTTTCTGTTTCATATATGTTTAAGAGTACAATTGAGTGGTCATTCAACATTATTTATTGAGTCCGTGTGCTGAGGATACAGCAATGAAAAAAAAAAAAGATAAAATAACAACTCCATAAAGTTTATATTCTAATAGAAAAATGCATTCAACAAAATAAATAATAAAATAGTGTGTATGATAGTGATAAAAGTTTTAGAGAAAATAAAGTAGAAAAAAAGTCAGGTTTGGTCAAAGATGGGGATGGTTATAATTTAGATACAGTTTGCAGAAGAGGAATCACTGGAATCATTACTTCTATTAAATATTGAATGGTAAGATTGGGTGAGAAGAGCTTTTCAAAAACATATTGACACAAATATATTAATTTTTGATTACTGTTATTGTTTATATCATTGTTATTGCTACTGCTATATTTTCATTTTATAGTGATAATTCACAGTCTTTTGTGAATGAAGATCATTCTATATTTTAGAAAACTTTCATACTCTTTGAAAGGAGAGTGAAATTAGAAGGTAGTAAGCGAAACAATCAAACCCATTCCTTTCTGATCCCAGTTGGCCCCCAAAGCCACTCACATAACATGACAATGTCGCATTGGCAGTGGTAGGTTTTATAAAATTATGAGAGGATTCTGCAATAAGGTTATGGTAAATAAAGTCAGCAAGAGCCTTATGCTCTATTTTGGTAACTATTGAAATTCTACTTTATTAACTATTCCATGCCTTTCTCTATTTTCATTTTCTAGGCCATTGTTACCATTAAAAACTATTAATCTGTAACATTTTATTTGATCCTTACACTTTTCTCTCTTTCTTCATCCTTACTTATTTTCCATTATATATATAAAGGTGATAAGAATATGGTAAAAAATTAAATCCTCTTCATTGTATAGTTTACAGCAGTAACATACTGTTAAAAGCTACAAACTTTCCCTATGAAATTCTTTCTTTAATTTCACAAATTATATGTTTAGTATTTTACAGTATTTTTCCAGCTTTATTGAGGTAAATTGACAAATGAAAATTGTATATATGTAAGGTGTATAACGTGGCATTTTGAAATACATACACATTGTGACATAATTACCACAATAAAACTAATTAACATACCTATAGCTTCACTTAGCAAATTTCAAGTATATGGTACAGTATTATTATTGTAGTTTCCATGCTGTACATTAGATCTCCAGAACTTATTTACCTTGAGTAATTGAAACTTTATACTCTTTGGGAGCTTCTCTCCATTTCTTCTCTCCCTCTCCCATGTCTGGCAACCACCATTTAATGTGCTTCTTTTATGACTCCAAGTTTTTTAAACTTCCCACATAAATGAGATCATGAAGTCTTTGCTTTTTTGTGTGTCTAGGTTATCTCACTTAGCATAATACACCCCAGGTTCATTCATATTGTCACAAATGACAATATTTCTTCTATTTTAAGGTTGAATAATGTTATATTGTATGCACACGCACAAACACACATTTTTCTTCATCCATTCAACCATTGACAGATGTGTAGTTCATTTCATATCTCGAATATTGTGAATAATCCTCCAATATACCTGAGCACACAGATATATTTTTGTGATCCTGCTTTCAATACTTTGGATTTAAGCTAAATAGGACTGTTGGATCATATGGTAGTTTATTTTTAATTTTTTAAGAAATGGCCATACCAATTTACATTCCTACCAAGAATATACAAGAATTCCCTTTTCTTCACATTCTTGTCAACACTTTTTTAAATATATAATATTCATTTTAAAATATGTGAAACAATATCTCATAGATGATTTGCATTTCCCTGATGATTAATGATGCTGAGCAACTTTTCATATTTTATGTTGTCCTTGTGTATGTCTTTTATTCAAGTATTTAGAATCAAGTTATTTATTTTTATGTTTTGTTTTTTGTTTGTTTATTTGTTTTGTTTTGTTTGTTTATTTGTTTTGTTTTGTTTGGTCTTTTATTCAAGTATTTAGAATCAAGCTATTTATTTTTATTTTTTTGTTTTTTGTTTGTTTATTTGTTTTGTTTTGTTTTTGGCTATTGATTTGTTTGGGTCCCTAATACATTTCAGACATGAACCCTTTATCATATATATAGTTCTCAAGTATTTTTTCTCATTCTGTAGATTGCCTTTTCTTTCTGTTGATTGCTTCCATTACTGTACAGAAGCATTTCAGTTTAATGCAATCCCACATGACCATTTGTGTTTCTGTTGCCTGTGCTTCCGATGTCATATTCCAAAGATTATTGCCCAGAGCAACGATAGAAGTGTTTTCCATATGTTATCTTATAGTAGTTTTATGGATTCACATCTTATGTTTAGGTCTTCAATCCATATTGATTTGATTTGTATATGGTTTGAAATAAGTTTCCAATTTTATTCTTCTGTATGTGGATATACAGTTCTCCCAGCACTATTTATTGAAGAGGCTATTAATTTTTTTTCATTGTGTGTTCTTGGCACTCATATTAAATATCAGTTGACTGTAAATGTGTTGACTTATTTCTGCCTCTATATTCTGTTCCATTTTTCTAGATGTATGATTTTTTTCCAATATTATACTATATAGATTACCTTAGATTTGTAATATATTTTGAAATCAGGAAGTCTGATGCATCCAACTTTGTTATTTTTGTTCAAGATTGCTTTGGCTATTCAGGATTTTTTGAGGTTCCATATGAATTTTAGGATTTTTTCTCTCTATTTCTGTCAAAAATGCTATTGTTATTTTGATAAGGATTGCATTAAATCTGTAGATCACTTTGCATATTATAAGCATTTTGATTCTATTAATTCTTCCAATCCATGAACACAGATCTCTTTCTGTTGATCAGTATAATTGCAAAGGTCTTTCACCTTTTTGGTTAAGTTTATTCTTAAGTATTATATTATTTTGGGTGCTATTGCGAATTAAAGTGTTTTCTTAATTTATTTTTTAGATAGTTTATTGTCTGTATATAGAAATGTGACTGATGCTATACAATTGATTTTGTGTTGTAATTTTACTGTATTTTTATTTCTAAAATTATTTTTGAGTATTTAGATTTTGCTACATATATAACCAATTCATCTGCAAACAGAAATAATTTCACTTCTTTTCCAATTTGGAAGTCTTGTATTTCTTTTATTCTTGTCTAATGTTCTTACTAGGACTCCCAGTACAGTGCTAGAATATATAGAAGTGGTGAGAATGAGTACCAATGCCTTGTCCTGGATTTTAGGAGAGTTTTCAGTTTTTCCCCATTGATTATGTCGTTAGCAGCTTTCATCATGAATGAGTGTTGAACTTTGTCAAATGCTTCTGCAGCTATTAGGATCATCATGCGTTTTTGTTTTTTTTTTTTTTCTTTAACTTTGTTACCGTAGTTTATCACATTGATTTATTCACTTATGTTAAACTATCCTTACATCTCAGGGGTAAATCTCACTTGGTCATTATATACATGCGCTGTTGATTCATATTGAGATTATTACATTTATAGTTGTCAGGGTGACTAACCTGTTTGATTTTTTTGTTTTTTGTTTTTTCTTACAATGTCTTTGTCTAATTTTAGTCAGGATGATACAGGCCTCATAGAATGAATTTATAAGTGATTTCTCTTGTTCAATTTTTTTTATTTTGAAAATTGAAAAATTCCTTAAAACATACAACCTACCAAAATTGGAACAAGAAGAAGCAGAAAGCTTAAACAGACCAATAACAACAAGAAGATTGAGCCAGTAATCAAAAACTTCTAACAAATAAAATCCCAGGACCAGATATCTTCACTGGTAAATTCTACCAAACATTCAAAGAAGACATAATACCAATCCTTCTTAAATCCTTCTCTACTTTTATAATGATGTATGTTTGTGACCTCCAAGATGGATAATTTAAACATTACTGAATAATAATATCAGAGATATAGCTTAGAAGGAAGAGATAACTGGAGGAGGGTTGCATTTTATGACCACTGTGACTTTTCCAAATCATTAGATTGATCATTCTGTCTAATTTCACTTCACTGTTATGGAGGTCAGCTAGGTCTGATTGCATTGATGTGGATCCAGAAAGTGGAATAAAATAAAGGAGATACATTTTAAAATATAGTAGGTAGAAATCCAGAGCAAAGGTGCAAATCATCTTTCAAAGAAACTGTCAGGTCCAATCCTGATTTACTTAATCACAAAGTCAAAGGAGTAGAATTAAAAGTAGCCACAAATAAAGAGAAAATACATAAGAGAACCAGGTATAATTTGAGCAAAGTATACCAGGTTAGAAAAAACAAGCAGGAGGTGACCAGAGTAAATCTCAGGGCTAAGTTTTTCCTTATTCTTGAGGATATAGAGCTTGTTTGGTCTACATCATTAAAAAATATATATATAATATACCTTGTAAATTTGTAACTTCCTTATTTGTGCTAATATCTTACAGAATATAATGTAAGTAACCATGACACACAAAAATTGTTTATTTGGGTAGACAAGTTAGTACCCCAGATACTGTCCAACACTGAGGTACTGTCTATTGTTTTATTAAATATTTACAATATGAAGAGCACAAAAGTGTGTGTGTGCGTATGTTTGTATGTCAAAGAGATGAGAGGGTTTGGGGATAATAAAGAAAAAATTACTGAAATAACAGACCAAAAATATATTGCAATTAATATACACAGTAATTTGAATTGGTCACATTTTTTTCTAGGTAAGTTTTTATACAATTTGTAAAATCATATTTTAATAAACTTCATTTTTAAGACAGCTGTGTTTTTACAGAAATATTACAAAGTTATTACAGGGAGATTCCATATACTACATACTTTGCATACTCTCTTATTTATATTTTTCAGTGGTATAGTACATTTTTCACAATCCATGAACCAATATTGATCATTATTATTAACTAAAGTCCATACTTTATTCAACTTTCCTTAGTTTTTACCTAACATATATTTTTTTTCTGTTCCACGATTTCATGTATGATATCCCATTGCATTTTGTTGTTGCATTATCTTTGGCTCCTCTTGGCAGAGATAGTTTCTTAGACTTTCCTTGTTTTTGATGATCTTCACAGTTTTGAGAAACACTGAGCAGGTACTTTGTAGAATGCTTCTCACATAGAATTTGCCGTGTTTTTGTTTTGTTTTGTTTTGTTTTTTTAATTTTTATTTTTATGATTCAACTGGCCTTGTAGATTTAGGGAAGAAGATCACAGAAGTTGAGTGTTATTTTTATCACATTATATCAAAGGTACATACTATCACCATAACTTATTTCTGTTGATATTAATCTTGATTACCTGGCTGAAGCTGTTTTTCAAGTTTTTCCACTGAAAATTTACATCCTTTTCTCTCCTCCTTTCTATACTGTGCTCTTTGGAAAAGAGTCACAATGCCCACCTTACACTTAAGGAGTGAGAAATTATATTCCCCTTTCTTGAGGGTGAAGTATCTGCATAAATTATTTAGAAACTTTTTATATGTGAGATTTATCTCTTCTCTTCCCTTATTTCTAAATTATTTATTTATTTATATCAGTATGAACTTAAGAATGTTTATATTATATTCTGTTATAATTCAATCCTTCTTTATGTTATTGCTCAAAATAAATAAAGCTTTATTCTTTGTAAGATCTTTCAGCGGGCTTTGGTGTCCCTTTGACACATTCCATCATAATGTCTTTTTTAAAAGCACTTCCTTACTTCTAGCACTGAAAGATGTTCCAGGCTCATTTTGTATATTTCCTGGAGCAGTTCTATAAACATCCATTTATCCAAGGAGACCTGGTTCCCTTTTTATTGGTGAATGCTATTAGAAACCAAGATCTGGCTGCTAGTTTTACTCATAGCTACTAAGGTATCATTGCTGTCAGGCCCTATAAGCTGATGAAAAGTATGTGTATATCCTCACCAGTGCATATACACACACTCATAAGTATTTTTATGTGTATCTATTTTTTATAGTAATCTAAACATGTTCATACTGATATTCTCAACACTAATATGGCACCACAAGAATTATTCTGCACTCCTCCCCTTTTTATCTGTAACCTCCCAAACAGTGAAAAACCTGGCTCACACCATTCTCTAATCATTTACTTAATTGTTCAGTTTCAATATACATGTATCACAGTATTAAAATTGTCAACCCATTGATTCAATATTATTAACAAGAGTACAATGTTTATGCAAAGTTTCATTTTAGTCTTACAGACTCCCCTCATTTTTAAAGTTATTTAAGTCATGTTTTGGGCCCTTACTCTTCCTATGAGGTTGTTTCATGTATTTGTAATACAGTTAGATATTTTTTTTGTCATCATCAGTGTCCTATCATGGAATTCCTCAGACTTCCTTTTTTTTTTTTTTAAATTTGTGTGCATTAATATTCACACCTTGTGTGTAAAATATATTTAAGACTGACTTTAAGTTACAGACAGAATTACCCAACAGAATTTAAAAATAATAATGATGTAGTTAAGGAGTTTAATTTCCATTTGGTTTAAATATTAGAAATATCTCTGATTTGTTGTATTAAAGTATGCATTTTGTGGGCATTCTCAGATTCTCTTGACTTCCTCCTGCTTTATTTTTCTTGGGAAAGTACACCATACTGTATCACCCTTCCAATTCCATATATAAAGAAGTTTGCATACCATCAGATATAGAGTGGTCTCCTAGGGACAGAATTCTATAAACCAGAAATATAGGAATGCTACTTCTCACGGGTTGAATTTTTACCAGTAAGAAATAGGACGGAGCCAGGCAGAAATACTCTTGCTTTCCTTTCTCTCTCATAGACTATCATAGGTTACATTCTGTCTTCTTAATGCTTTTGGAAAAGTACAATGTGTAAAGTAAACAGACATGCTGAGTGAATGGCTCTGTCTCATTTTGTCTCTTTGCGAAGCAGTTTGTCAGCACCATCTTGCATTGCATCACATTCCAATCCCATCTTTGCTTAGTTTTCTGTTTTTCTTCACCTTGATGGCCTTAGGATTTTACCTCCCACATCATAGATGAATAAATAAATAAACAAATAAACCATTAACAGCTAATCCTTGCCCTAGGCTCTGCTTTCTCTAGAGCTCAGGATCAGACAATGTATAAACCCTTAATCACTAAGACTTCAACCCGACTAATGAAACAACAATATCTCTCAGAATATTGTCATCACTATATTTTTGAATTACAAATAAAATGTTTTTTTTTTGTAATTCACACACATGTATTTGTGGGGGGCGAGGCGCAGAGAGAGACAGTTTCAATTCATGATATCCACATGTATAGTATATCCACTTTTACAAAGACACAAAGATATGGCAAAAAACAGTGGCAATATTTTTATCTCTAATATGTGGAAATAGAAATTGTTTCTGGTTTTACCTCTAAAAAGCAAAACATCACATCTTCTAAAACTAATGTATACATTTTACACCCTCCCAATTTATAACATTACTAATTATTAAAATAGACTGCATTTTTACCCCACTGAATTATGACTTACTTCAATTCTGTATCTAAATAAAGAATTGAAGCCATCTTAGGAGAAAACCACACCCTTTGCACATTGTACATTCTGTAGGCTTGATAAACTAATGATATTGAGTTTAACTGATATTTTAATTTCTTGTTGGGATATTTCTTTGTCATTAATCTTACAACTGAGCACTATCTATAATGCATAGATTCTTCATGTGTACTAAATGGAAAACAAATGAATGTAGTAAAAAACATTCAATATTGAGAGCAGTCTTTACACAAGTGTACACATATATCTACACAGATTTCTTAAACTTGCCTTTGATGTTTTCATTCTTTATTGTGTTTTCTTTAAATGTATACTCTAGCTCTTTCATGCAATTAGCTGTGAAGAAAACAGCCTTTGTGTATTTATGCTCAGGTTAATTAATTAATTAATTGAATCCTTAAATATACTATTTTGTTATATGCTTACTACGTCCCAGATATGTGGTAGTCCAAATTCTGGGGACAGCACAAGGAACATTTAGAAGAGAGTCTCCTTTAATGGAACTTACAATCAAACAAATAAAATAGACATCTATAAGCAAAGAAACAAACAATTTAATAAATATACAAGATACTATCAAGTATGATATGAAAGAATCATGAGAGTTACCAACTTAAATAGGTACATACCATGTTTTGGAGAATTGTGAAAGGAGAAGAGAGAAGTCTTGTTTGATACTATCCTTGATCTTCTGCAGTCTTCACAATGATGTTCTCAGATCACTAAGTATAAGGAGAAACAATTAGAAGGCAAAATCTCTTTCTTATAACTTAGTTGGACAATACACTATAATAAAATAGACAATGAAAGACTGGGTAAAATCAAAGAGAGTGTATTCATTACAATTTCAATTGTTTTACTCACTTCCTTACCCTGTCTAAAAATTTTGAAACCTTCCTCTAACTTTCTGAATATGTAACTTTAAAAATTCTTTAAGAGCAAAGACTAATTTTATTAATATAGTACTGTTATTTAACAGGATATCTGGAACACTGAATGTACTCAAGTATTTGTCGAATTAATGAATTAATTTCCATTGTAAGCTGCTGCTCCTGTAAAGGACTGATTTAAATGTAATGAGCATAAATTTCAATGGTGAGTTTGCCTTTCAAAAATTCTGTAGAAGAAATGTAATGGAATGTATTCATCTTTTCGAGGTAGATCACTGGTCAGCCTATTTTCTTACTTGTGTTTAAGTGGCCAGTCTTTGTTTCTTTGTGGTTGGGATAGGCAGTGGGAGAATGGTAGTAACAAAAGGTACACACATGACCACCTAATGACTGACACTTGAGAAAAGGCTGTGAATATAATAACATACCCATGCATAAAAAATCCTTGGCACATCCTGTATATCCTAATACAAAGAATATTTTTTTAAAAATCCAATGATCCGAATTTTCAGAGCTACTGTAGGTGCCCAAAGGTGAAGATTGTTAAGAAAGTTTGGGAAATGTCTGAATCTTCATGTAATGATTCATTGGTCCTATGTAGGGA
>NW_006440642.1:3263249-3276023 GCF_000325575.1 Pteropus alecto | reverse complement strand
AAAATGTTCAAGAGATAAAAACTTTATGTAGTTTGGCACAAACGCGTGCTAATACTTTGCACAACATAAACATTTCCAGTCTTTGCTTGGACTTCAAATACAAAAGAAAGAGAAAAGGATAAGAAAGACCATCACCAACAATAATACATTCTGAAATAGCTCTTTTAAGATTTCCTTCTTCTTTTTAGAATCTTCTATGTAGCAACTTTTGTTGATCTCCGTTTTATTTTTCAGGTGACATAAAATCAATAATTCCCTCTTTCACCCTACAAGACACCAATTCTCAAAATTCTCTTCTCAGTAGACTCAGACTTATGTGCTTTCAGTATTTTGTTCATAATGTGCTTTCAAATTATGCCACTATCTTCCTTTCTCAATATTTTATTTAAATATGATTTTCTTATTAGTTCAAATAAGATAGTTTGTGTTCTTTATGTCATAATAGTTTTTTTAATTAATTGATTACACTTGGTACTGTTAAAAGGTCTTTGCTATACCATTGATCCTATTGTTATATATTTGCTATGTTTAAGATATAGTTTATCCTTACATCAATTCTGACTTAGAACATTGAAATATTGTATAATAATGTGGATGATTTGTTCTAAGCATGTCCAGAAAAATGTATTAGCCCATCATATAAAAACTCATATCCCTCGATGTAACATATACCGTTGTGATTGCAGTAGGAAATGGATGCAATGGTTACAAGTACCTTTTTGTATTTGCTTTCTATAGAGGGCTGATTTAACTGCAATGAACATAAATTTCAATGGCAAATTTGGTCTTCAAAAAAGTTTTACTTCTTTCTCAATATTTATAGCTAAGCATTTGCTTATAGTAAGAAACTCAATGCTATTTAAAAAATTCTTTTCAAATGTATTCAATTATATTTGGAGATCATTTATTATATATTAAGTTAGTGTTTCATTTGTGCCTCCCCAAATACTTGCTTAGATTCAGAACCTCTCCAAGGTTCAACAATTGACAATGCACCTGGTTACCTAATCACCTGGTCATCCAAGAGCTCTGATGGAGATGTACAATGAAGTTATTATTGTTTTCATGCTTGCTAATACAACATCCATTATTCAGACCATGGATCAATGAATAATTTTGACTTTCAAGATAATATTTAAGAGATAAATGCCATAAAGCTATAACGGGCACGGTGATTCCTCTAATGGATTTGGATAAATAAAATTGCAAAATATTCTGGAAAGAGTTCGCCATTTTAAATGCCATTAAGAACATTTGTGATTCATGGGAAGAGGTCAACATAACAAGAGTTTGGAAGATCGTGCTTCTACCCCTCATAGATGATTTTCAGGGGTTCAAGATTTCAGTGGAAGAAGTAATTGCAGATATGGTAGAAATAGCAAAGTAAGTATAAATAGATATGGAGCTTGAAGATGTGACAGAATTGTTGCATTCTCATGTTAAAATTTCAACAGGTGAGGAGTTGCTTCGTATGGATAAACCAAATGGTTACTTGAGATAAAATCTTTTCCTGATGAAGATGTGTAAATATTGTCGAAATGACAAAAGATTTAGAATATTACATAAACGTTGATAAAGCAGTGGTAGGGTTTGAGAGGACTGATTTTAATTTTGAAAGAAGTTCTATTGTGGATAAAATGCTATCAAACAGCCTTGCATGCTACAGGGAAATCTTTCATGAAAAGAAAGAGTCCATCTATGTGAAAAACTTTATTGTTGTCTTATTTCAAGAAACTGCCACAGATATCCCAGCTTTTAGCAACTACCACCTTGAATCGTCAGCAGCTGTCAACCCTGAAGCAAGACCCTCTACCAGGAAAAAAGATTATTATTCACTGAAAGCTCAGGTGATGACTAGAAATTTTTAGCAATAAAATACTTTTTAATTAAGATCTGTACTTTTTTTAAAGATATAATGCTATTGCACACTTAATAGACTATAATATAGTATAAAAATAATTTTTATGTGCACTGGGAAACCAAAAAATGTATGTGACTTGATTTATTGTGATATTTGTTTTATTGCAATGGCCTAGAAGCAAATCCCCAATATCACTGAGATATGCCTGTGTGAATTCCCCTCTCCTAATTGTCTATAGAATGCACACTTTTGTTTTGGACTCACATTAGTGTTCACCGTTCTCACCTGGCTAATTTCAGAAATTTCCTTAAGTTCCACATATCCTAAAAGGTTCTGTAATGATCAAATGCTATTTTCAATAAATGTACACAAATATAAAACAATTTTAATGTATCTCCTCTCTTGGATTTATTCTTATCGAATGACTTCATCCTACCATAATATTTTAGGATCCAGTCTCTTTTTTCCTTATTAGATGTTACATCCTTGGAGACATGGGAAACCATAGAAAAGTTACAAAACAAAGTCAGTTCACGTAACTTATGACACCTTAACCTACTTTAGATGTTAGGCAACGCTATTAAAAAAAAAAAAAGTGCCATTTTAAGTCCATCTCAAAAATATACATATAAATCCAATTTTATGTAAATCACAGAAATACTTCCCTTCTGATTACCTTAGGAATAAAGGTACTGATTTTTTTCTAGGTTTATGCTCCATTTGATGTGTAAGACACATAGCATTCTAAGACATTGCCCAAACTTTTTAAATTTTTGCTCCCAAGGCTGGCAACTCCTTTTGATGACTGAAATTATCTTCCTCATATGTGCAAGTGAACTCTTAGTCTCTTTCAAGCACATAAAGCCCATAAATAAGGATAAATACATAAACAGACAGATATCTGGGTGTTTAAGTTTTTCCAAATTAACTAACAATAAGAATAAGGAAGAATAATAGAGTTTCTTTATGTCTACACAATTTATTACATTTTATGTAGTACTAATGTATGTTAAATTGATATTAAAAATCTAAAACTCACATTTCTATCTGGCTACCAATATTTTAATAAATTTTGTGGATACTTTCTACTACTATCCCACAACTTAAAGTCACTCTAAAAGTTTATTGTTATGGTTAATATAAATGCCCTAAGTGCAACATTGCTAAGAATGCTGAATAAGACCTGAGAATAAAATCCAATAGAATACTTCTAGAAGATGTTCCAGGTTAAAACTTCTTTGCTTAGAAAAATAACTTTTGTGCTTTTAAAGCATGATTGATGTACATACTTTTTGCATTTTGGTTAACATAGAATTTCAGCTACAAAGGACAAAACTAAGGAGTTTGTATTAGATTCAGGCATGCATAAGGAACTATTAATATAAAAAAGAAGATTATTTACTCTATCCTATCTTTGCAATGCAGAAGGAATTCTCTACGAAAAGCAACAAGAACTTTCATCATTTGTACAAAATGTTCCAGAACTGCATTATATAAATGCTTTATCACCCCAACTAGTTTATAAGCAACTGAAATAGAGGAGATATGCTTGTTTTCTAAGCCTTTCTTGCCTCCCATAACTGTTCCTAAATATCTAATAAAATAGACACATGAAAATATGCTATTTTAGTTAAAGTGGTAAAAAAAGGAGCACTGTATTTCTTTTAAAAATATAAAATCTCATAAACCTGTATTTGCTGTTCTTTTCATAACCTGTCTTCTCAATCTTGCTATCTATAAAATAGTGAAAGCAGTTTACTCAGGACTTGACTGAGTAGAAACTTATCGATTGGCATTTCCTCTCACTAAAGTGCACTGAAATCATAATTCTTGTTCTGAATAGTAAGCACACCACACTTGCACTAGATTCTGAAGTCCCTTATGTATCATCGAAAGAATGTTAGCTTCTTCCTGTGTTTGAGACATATAGTAACTTTTCATTAAATAGACAACTGATGAATCAAAACAAACAATTTTCTTACAATTTCAAGAAAAATGAGTGGATGATCATTTTCTTTGTGATCTTTCTATACTCAACCTGGTCAGATTGTATAGAATTGAAAGGGTTTTCTAACTGATCCCACTGTCTTTCCCATATATCACCCATGCCACTTCAGTATTTAACAGTGACCCAATTATATGCTTTTGCCATCTGAAAACCTTTTTCTAGCTCCTTAGATCTTTTGAATGAAATCCACTATTTGATGGTTTAATTACAACACCTAAATAAAGTGATAGTATAATGCACTAGGCTTTGAACAACAACAACAAAATCCTTTAAACAATACTTTTTTCTTTTGATTGTTACCCAAGTTTTCACTTTTATGGATTTTAACAACTACATTTTCATATAGATAGATAGATAGATAGATAGATAGATAGATAGATAGATAGATATAGATATAGATATATATCCATCAATGGGATGGATAATTTACATTTCCTTTTTTTTTTTTGAGTTATGTTTTATTTACCATTGCCTTACTTGGTACATAACCTACGATAGATAGATAGATAGATAGATATAGATATCGATATAGATATATATCCATCAATGGGTAATTTACATTTCCTTTTTTTTTGAGTTATGTTTTATTTACCATTGCCTTACTTGGTACATAAACTACATTTAAATTGTTTTATTCCATTTTAACTGGACATGCTGGTAGGAGTGACAGTGAAGATCAAAGATGAATATTTTCCAAGATGTTAAGGACATCCAGATCTTTTTTTTAAACAGATTTAGTGGTCCTATGAAGATGTGACATGTCACTAGATGTTAAGATTCTAAAGAAAGATAAGATATCTGAATAATACCAAGAAGGAGTAATATCTTTTTATTGAAGATGACTTTTCTGTCGGCATGCTTGTTCCTCTTAGTTCACAATACTTTGGCCATTTTGATTAGAGCTCTCCTCATAAGAAATAGAAATACATTCAAGCTTAATCAAGAGAGATTTATTATAAGATTTTAAGTGCAGATGCAAGAAAATTTTATGGGGACGTAACAGTCAGATCATATGGAAACTAGAATTATGTCAGAGGGCAAGATCTATTGTTTCTCAAAACTGCATGATGTCTGATCTCTACTTTTCTTTATACATCTGCTCAAGTCTTAACTCTCATACCAACTAGCTTTCTGTGGCTTACATTTGCACATAGTCATCATGACTTGCTCAACTGTTAAGTCAATAGATCTATTGGTTTCTTGCTTCATAGTTATCTAGAAATCTTTCAGTTTCATAAACTTAATTCTGAAACAGAAATTAAGTCGAACATATTTATCTATTCGTGGAGGAGCAGTAAGCCATTGATCAACATATGAATGACTTCCTTGAATTAGTTGCCCAACTCCTTTCAAAACATGTTATGGTGGCTGCATTTGCTGTCCAAGATGATATTTACACTTTTCATGGGCTGCAGATTTTCAGATATTATACTTAGTTAACTGAGAATGGGGAGAGTAGTCATCCCCAAAACATGTATTGTTTTACTTTATATTAAAATATCAATATTAAAGTAACAAAGAGAAAACTGTGATGAACCGTGAGAGTAGACAAAAAAGTATAATGTACAGAAGATTGTTATTAAACGGATAAGGAGACTTTATAAGAGAGAGATGAATTTAGAATAACATACATTTTGGGCTCGAACTACTGTGTTTTTGATGATATCATTCATTGAGATAAAGACTATACAGAAGGAAACAACTTTAGGGGATGAATTAGAAATGGTGTTGAGTTCGGTTTTGAGAATGTTGATTTTTAATAATTGTAGAATACTGAATTGAGGATGTCTAACTACTAGTCACATTTAACATATCTAGACTGCATTTTAAAAATCTGAGCTAAAAACAACTTGTCTATGTAAGTAAAATTAAAGACTGTAAAATTAAAAATCTATGTAATCTGTAAAACTATAGAAAATGAAGAGTACAAAGAGCTAAGAAGAGACCCTCGGACAACCAAATTCTGAGATTGACCAAAAAATGGCACCTCACAGAGAATATTGAGAATGAATGACAAGACTTAGGCAGATAAATAGGAAAGGATGACAGATTAAAGTTGATTGTAATATTTAAGGTTACATTTGGTTGTGTTAGGTAGTTAGGTAGCCATGAGTGACTGGGTAATGAAGCCCTCACCCAATGATCTCCCTTAGGACCTCCTTGATACACCCATTTATGGTTAGAAATTACATCTGAAGCACAAAAGAGTAAATAGCATAAAATAGCCACTGGTTTGGTCTGGCCACAAGCACTTGTACAGTTTATACTACAATAACTTTCCTGTAACCTTAGCCTTATTACGCCATCATTATAATATCTGGCATAGGCCAGGAAGTTCATGAATCTAATTATAACAGACTGAGTTTTGAGTAACCACATGTGCAGTAGGCAAAAGGTTATGTAACAGCCAAATGACCTCAAAATGCCCAATCATCTAGCACTGCCCCTATAACCATCCATCATGGCCACAATATAAGGTTTACTACCAGAATTTTACAGCACTGCAGTCTTCTTTGGCATAGCCCATTTCTTTCTTGAAATGTATTTTTAATAAATCTTACTTTTCCTAAATCTTGCTGATCTGTAATTTTTTACTGCATAGGCAGAAAGAACTGAGTACTCCTCAATGCCACCAGGGTAATGACAGATTTTAGATTGCTTCAATAGTAACAGCTACACAAAATAGAAAACATTAAAATATAATAGCTTTAAAACAATATAACTGTATTTATCACATAAAGAATTTATCACATAAAGAGTTCTAAACTTTATAATTGTTTGCTATAAGAGGTATATTTAAGCTCTTTAGCTGTCTTAATTAATTTAATTCTCACAACTCTATTTTCTTCATAGTAGTATTATACCTGGTTTATAGCAATTAACTTACCTCAGTTGGAGATAATGATTTATCTACTATCATACAGTTAGTCAGAGTTGGGAGCATATTTTTCAACTGAAAGATCTGACTTTAGATCTGTACTTCCACCAGTACTCACATTTCTTCTTTATCAAAGTAATATCGATTAATTAATACTATCAAATAAACTCTTCAATAATGGTTAAGTGAATCTCCTTTATTACTCCTTTTAAATACTAGAAAGTTTATGTCTGACTTTTGCTGAGAAGAAAAATTTATATGAGTAAAAATTGTTATTCAAATTGATGTTTATTTTATCAGAAAATTATTTAATCCTATAGGTAATATGTTTTGCTCTAGCTGACTGGACCACTGAAAAGAGGGCAAAGTAAGTCTAAATGTATATATTTCTCAGACATGCATAAATTTCTCAGAAATATTCCTTTCAAGGAGCAGAGAGGCTCATAAGTAAGAAAACTGCCCAGTAATCATCTTCCTTAATAAGAAATATAAAGCTAGAAATATGTTATTAAAACATTATCAACAAATATCAACATCTTGGGAATGAACAATTGCATTTATCAAAGAACTTTTTGATCAAAGTAAACACAAAAGGGTTGATAAATATAGAAAATAAATCATTTTGTACTATATTTGTTTTAAAGAATAAAAGCTTGCTTATAATAATTATATATTAATTATTATCAATGATGGATATTTTTCTGTTGAAATCCTTGCCTTGGTAGATTTCTATAAGCTTGATTTGACAACGAATACATAATAAAAATGAACTGAAAACATAAAATATTTAAGAATGACCTTGGAAAAAACATTTGTGTTAAAAAAACTGCAAAACATTTTTGAAAGATAAGAATATGTAATGAGTGGATATTGTGCTGATTTGATCATTGTTTGAGGGAAAACTGAATATTGACATGATTTCAATTCTTTCTCAATAGTTTAACATACTGTTCAAGTACAAATCTTTTTTCCAGCAGTTTCAGCTGAAGCCCCAAAGTCAAAAATAGATTTGTTTTCCAGCTTTAATGAGATAATTGACATATAACTTTGTATAAGTTTAAGGCATACAATGAAATGATATGATACCAAAATGTTTTCAACATATATGGCAAAATGTTTATCATAATAAGGTTAGTTAATACATCCTCATTTTATATCATTCCCTTCTCGTTGTTGATTGGTAACAACATTAAAGCCTTATTCTCATAGCAAGTTTCATGTATACAATGCATTATTATTTATTATAGTCACTATCATGTATATTACATCTCCAGGGCTTATGCGTCTTACACCTGTAAGCTGTACCCTTTTACCAACAGCTCCCATTTTCCCCACCCCTCAGCTCCTGACAACCACCATTCTATTCTGTTTCTATGGATTTGATGTTTTTAGATTCTATGTATAAATGAGCTCATACAGTATTTGTCTTTCTGTTTGATTTAATTCATTTAGAATATTGCCTTAAAGATCTCTCAATGTTGGCACAAATGACAGAATTTTTTTCCATTTTTATGATTGAATAATATTCTATTATATATACATATACTCTTTATCCATTCCTCTTTTGATGTATACTTAGTTTCTTTTCATGTCTTGGCTATTGTAAATAATATTGCAATGAACATGGGTGTGCAGATATGTGTTTAAGATAGTGATTTCATTTCCTTTGCACACATATGAGAGGAATTGCTGGATCATATGGTAGTTCTTTTTTTAATTTTACAAGAAATTTCTATACCGTGTTCCATAGTGGCTGCACTAATTTACATTTCCACCAACACTGTATCAGGGTTCCCATATTATAGCCAGAATTTTCAATTTCTTGTTTTTTGATAATAGCCGGGTGTGAAGTAATACCTCCTTTGGATTTGATTTACATTTCCCTGATGATTAGTGATATTGAGCACCTTTTCATGTACTGTTGGTCATTTTTATATCTACTTTGATCAAAAAGTTCTTCGATAATGACTACTTTTTATTCCCAACAAGGCCATATTTGTTGATAATATTTTAGTAACATATTTTTCAATTTTAATATTTTTTAGAGAAGATGCCTTCCATTCTCTAGCACTTTATTCTTTGAAGAAATGGCTTAAATTGAATATTATTGTGAGCAATTACATATTAAATTCTTATAAATATTCTATGCCCCAAATGAATATTCATATGATGAGTGCAATTGTATTATCTAATATTTACATATTTTTTCTACAATTGTATCTGCCAAATATAAAAGAATTACATTAATGACATTCCCTTGAATTCTATTTTATTTAATTATTAACATTATTTCCAATAGTACTTACTCTTTGTATTTGGTTGCTACCTTAATTGGTGCACATGGAATTATAACATATTTTCTTAGTAAATTGTTCATTTTTTATTATTAAGTATTCCATTATAATGCTGTGTATTTTATTTGTTTTCCACATCGCCTGATATTAATATAAGTGGTCCTGCTTCTCTTTTTTTCTTAGTTTGTATTTGTTTGGAAGTTTTGGCTCTTAATTTTATGAGAGAGATAACATCAATCATAAGGATCCTGTGCTTTCCTAAGTAAAGATTAGGTTCCTAAAAATTAGTAAGAGAATATTTAGTTTATTTTCTACTTTATAAAGTAGAAGTCAGATACCTTAATTCCATGGTACTATTTCTTCCACATAAGGAAGTGTTGTGTTGGAATTATCTCTAGCTTTATGACAACAGTAGAATATTTGATGGAGTTTTAGTTTGCACATATAACCTGCCATATACCAGGTGAGTACAGTACTACTTTGTTTTCTTTAAATATTATCTCCTCACCCCAGGAGCACTGTCTCACCCAGACATGTCAATGAGTTCCCATGGGCCTCTATAGCAAGCATGAAATGCAATCACACCATTTCACTCCCAGCAAGGGAATGGGATGGCGACAATAGGAAAAAAATACTGGGCAATCTTATTCTAGTAAATTTCTGCTAGTTATCACTAGTTCCCCTAAATTACAGTTGTTTGATAGTTCATGGAAATAGTAATAATCTATTTGGCTGATATATTTATCACAGTAGCCCAATTTATAGTTTCTATTTAATTTTATGCCCCATTTATGACAATTTTTATTATTAATTATTATCACTGTATTATTTTGAATAAGCAGTCCTATCTTTTCTTGTTCTTTTTACTTACTTAATCATCACTGGTCAGACTCCTAGATTTACATTTCACTCATTCCATATTCATTAATTCATTCACTAATTAAACATCTTTTAGACTTTTGTGTGCCATGACCTATGCAGCATACTTTTTAAAAATATAAATGTTAATCAGAAGTGAAAATGCATAAGGTGAACTGAAATGATTTAATATCAAATCAAAAGATATAGATAGACTCAATAGCACATGTCATAACTTTACCCCTCAGGAGAAGAAACATGAAAAAATGGATACAATTATTAGGAACTAAAATGAGTAACGCAATTTTGAAATACAGAAATGGGATGTAGAAATAATTTATTTGGTAGAAGAACTGGAAGGAAACATTGTGAGATCTACAGAGGGAGTAGTCTGGGTTCATTTACAAGAGTAAAGGCGAAGAATGGAAAAATAATTGGAATAAATTTTAAAGGCTTAAATAAGACAGGAATTTTTCATGTGAATAAATCCTGTTGTTTATTAGAATTTGGGGATATATTCCTCATACTGAAAGAAAGCTTCAAAATCGTGTCTGATCATCTGAAACAAGCCAGGAGTTTCAGACACATGGTCAAGCCTGCAGCTAATTTTTTTTTTTTTTAAGTTCCTCAACCCTTAGTACACAGCCAGTGTAAAAAACACTGATCAAAATATTCATGTCTTTTTTTTTTTTTATCATTAGCTCTTTTAATTTGTTTCCTCATCAATCACATACATATCTCCTAAGAAAATAGTAATATCATCCTTAGGAAAAAAGAAAGATTTTTTTTTTTTTTTAAGTGGGAACTATTTAAAAAGAAATATTTGGAAGTGATCTAGCAACTTCTAAGAATGTCAGATAATTACTCATTTGAAAATTTCTTAGCAATTTTGAAGGTAGTCTCAAATGGAAAAAAATAACACCATGGATATCACTTGCATGTGCCTAAATCACTGCCTAAAACTTCTATTTAACACATAAAAATGCCATTTGCATCTAGCAATGGTATAGAAGTCTCGTGACAGACAGCAGTGTTCTCGATTCATTCATGATAGCTTGTCATGGCGATGGGAAAGACACTTAATATAAAGTCCATGAAAAAAACAGAAGAGACAAAGATAAAATAAAATGAAAGCGGGGGGTGCGGAGTGGGGCGGAGGGACATAGTTCAAGCAAAATAAACAACTGCCGGATCAAGTAAACTGGCAGATCTGATAAAATGAGATATTTAGAATCTACTGTCAACAGAAAGAAAACTAATACATAGATGTGCTTTCCAGCAGTATTTTGTTTTGTTTTGTTTTAAGAATTGCCAAGAATGTATCTGAGTAAGGTCTGTTCTGAAATTGCTATAATAGCAATTGACTTACAAAAATTGATTCCTGTTCTTTTCATTTTAAATAAATTATGTCACTTATTTGTCAGATATCAAAAATATTGGGAGAAGAAACTCATTTCTTGTAACTTCATATTTCCATGTGATAAGATTCATTACAATCATAAGGAACTCTTTTCATTACCTTTCTCTTCTGGCAGGAGAAATGACATATCAGATTTGTGAATTGAGGAGAGAAACTGAGTTTGGGTGACTGTCTTTTCTCCTCCTCTTTTTTTTTTTTTTTTTAATCCTATTGAACATGAAAAGTAAGCAGATTTTTTTCATTTACTCTCAGTCTAGTATTAAGTTTCCTGGGGCATCCATTGACTTTAGGGAGATAGGCTCAATTTGGGCAGTGTTAACAAGCCTTTTGATGAGATTCAAGTCACGTCTTCTAATATAGCCCCAGCCATAATACAAGTAAAATTATGATCTCCAATTGCCTAACTCCTGCCCCCTGAATTTCTCTCAATCATTTCTGAACATGGGCAGAGTAGAAGGGAGTCACATGCTGATTCCTTAAACCCCAAGAGAATACACTGAAATATTGCTGGTTATCCTTGGTACCTATACATTAGGACTGCTAGGTAAAAGCAAAATAAATAAAAGAGAAAGAAAGAAAGAAAGAAAGAAAGAAAGAAAGAAAGAAAGGAAGAAAGGAAGGAAGGAAGGAAGGAAGGAAGGAAGGAAGGAAGGAAGGAGTTTTGGAAATCTTTCTCGAAGGAAGGACGGACGGAAGGAAGGAAGGAAGGAAGGAAGGAAGGAAGGAAGGAGAGAGAGAGAGAGAGCCGGAGGGACTGAGGGAGGGAGGAAGGAAAGAAAGAAGAAAGAAGGAGGGAGGGAGAGAGGAAGGAAAGACAGGGAGAGAAAGAAGTCCCTTTGGTATAGTGAAAATTAAAACTCTTTTGGTGAGACATTATTCTAATATATAGTAAATAATGTATAAATAAAATTTTATTTATTAATGTATCTAGCCGTTTATTTGTTTTTACAAATATTTGTCATAATATAAAGAAAAGCGGTATGGTAAATCCTGTACAAATAAAATAATGTTTCATCCAAAAAGAGTTTAATAGTATATAAAAAAAGATTTCATTTGAATATAGAAACATAGGATTCATGAAAAATGTTTTAAATTAAACTGATAATTTAATTTCTTTAAATATATAACTGAGCATATTTATTAAATAATGATAAATAAATTAAATATAGGTATAAAATTAGGCTTCATGCATGTTTCGCATTTGTTAAATACATAAAGAACAATATAAGTACAGATTTTTATGTAGCACTTATGTAAACTTTACCGTAAACCAATAAGGCAGGGCTGTTGTTGAATTCCTTTTACGAATGAACTGTATCACAAAGAGATTAAGTAATGTGCTTAACACACCAAACTTGCTGTTAGCCTATATCCATGATGGCCCCCAAAGATCATCTTCTGATATTCATGCCTTTGTGTAGTCTTTTCCCACATTGTACCAGAGTCAGTCCTTTA
>NW_006440642.1:3152762-3263231 GCF_000325575.1 Pteropus alecto | reverse complement strand
ATTAATTCTGTTTCTTTGGAGAACCTTTACCTCTGACTATTACAGTTGGTATATTAGAAAATAAGCAATGATGTCTAAAACAACTTATATTTTCGCCATCACAATGTTATTTGATTCCTCTCAAATTTTAAAAAACTTAAGTAAACAGAGACTGCTCAAATATCCTTCCAAAAATAATTAATATTGGTCAAAAACAAAAGCAAAAATATATGCATATTATTTTATAATACATTTTCCAACAATACTGTCATAAAAATTTTAATGTAGAACAAAATTTATGAACAATTTTTATTTAATTATGAATTTTATCTTCATTGTGAGTTTCTCGTTTACTTGATGTAATAAAAATCTTGAATGTTTTCCCACCACATTAAAATTTCAAAATTCCAGATGAATTTTTTAATATATTTCACATTTATGATTTTGTGTATAATGAAAATGAAAGTTCACTTTCTATGACAATTTTACTGGGCTCGGGGATGTCTACAGTGTTGGTAAAAACATTGTTATTGAACGTGTCTGTGAGGGTGTTTCTAGAAGAGATTACCATTTGAATCTGTTGACTGAGTAAGGACAATCACTCTCCCCAGTGGAGGTAGGCATTGTTTAATCTACTGAGTGTCTGAATAGAACAAAAGATGGAGGAAGGGTAAATTTTCTCACTGCTTGACTTGAGGTAGCCATATCGTCCTGCCTTCAGACACTGGTGCTCCCATTTTTTAGGCTTTTGGACTAAAGACATTCATCACTGGTTCCTCGGATTCTCAGGTCTTTGAAATTGAACTGGAACCACATCACTGGCTTTCCTGGACCTACAGCTTGCAGATGGTAGGTCAAAGAGTTTTCAGCCTTCATGTTGTTGGTTCTTTTTCTCTGGCTTAACTTCGCTAATATAGTGAGTCTGTCTTCGTCCCCTCTTTCAGGGTAAATTGAACTATTACAATTTGCTGAATAGTCTATCCTCTTCTCACATATCCACACCTTTTGCAATGACTCTTCTATTATGCACAGTTGTGTGTGTGTGTGTGTGTGTGTGCGCGCGCGTGTGTATTCTCTTCCATGATATATTTTCCATCACTGCACTACTACCGTAACTTTATGATGTCCTAGTATCTAATAAGAAACTCTTTGTTATTCTTATTCTAATTGCCTTATTTATTCTTGAACTTTTATTCTTTAGTAGGTACTGTGGCATGCCATATGCAAAATTTTGAAGAAAACATTATTTCTTTCCAAGATCGCTTTACATTTTTGGATCTTCTGCTTCTTTGCTAACTCCCAGAACTCCAAAAATCTTAGATTATCTCCAGCACAGCCTGTCTAAAGACTTCCAAACAAGTACCCAGTTAATGACTTTCATTCTTAAGCTGTTTCAAGATAAATTTCTTTTTCTCGATCCTTACATTCTACCCCAAACAAAAGAACCCCCTCAGGGTTCTTCTCCCTCAGGTATGGGACTCTTAATGGGCTAATTTAAAGAAAATAAAAAGTACTTAAAGATGATATTTGTACAGAGATTAACATATTATGAATCCTAACTAAATTATTTGCTGACTTTTTAAATTTCTCTATAGCCCAAACCTAGTCCCTTCCAAATTTTAACTTAAGCATGAATTCCTTGAAATAAATCTTGCCTGGACCTAAGTTCAGGTTTGGCATCATAACTATACTTTCTCAGAACCTTTACAATTCTCTCAAAATGTTTATCACCATTCTTTATGTTTTTTTAATGTAATTATTGCATTGTGTCTATAGCTGCTGCTAAATTGTAAATTTCAGAAATGTCAAGAAATATCAATTGCTCTAATCCAAATGCTGGCACTTATCAATCTCTCAATTATATAAAATGAAATAATAAATTATTGAATGACCATTCGTATCATTCCAGAAAATAACATTACAATCTACTTTGGACATATCCTGTGACAAGGAATTCTAATTCATATTACTGGAGACTTCAATTTGCTGTAAAGCACTTACTTTTACTGAGGAAAAATCAGTGTATCTCTAACTCATTTTTCTTGATCTCAACTCCATTCATTGTAGTTTCATGGGCTAAGATTTATTTTGTACCAACATTGAATATTTAAACATTTAAAGGAAGATATCACTTTATCCTATATTTACTTTTATCGAAGACAAAATTCTTTATAATTTCACTATTTCACTGCTGTGCCACTAATTTTAGGAGGGCAAATAGGATTGAGTGCTGAAAATATTTTTAAATAATTTACTAGTTAATTTAAATAATACCACATTTATATGCATCTTTTGTATTTTATAGTAGCATAAAGTAAATTCTATTTGAATCAATCTCTCTTTTAAAGTCATTGAATATTCTCTCATTTCTCCTTCTGATTTCTCTTGGGTCACAACAAACAAATTAAGGGGAAAAAAGAAAGGTGAGATAGCATAAAATCATTTTCTATTTATTAGCTTTTGATGTTGCCTGGCTAAACTACAATGCCACTGTGCTGCCATCAAGCCGGTCCCAATGTAGTCTGAAACTGAGGGAGAGCTAGAGGAAGGGGAGATGGATGGAGTCAGATATTGTAGCTTTGGGGCCCATAAGGATTCTGATTCTCTTAACTCATTTTGTTTATGTATATGACCACATTAAAATTCTTTTAATTTATTTGTGAAGAAATTTTAAGTAGTTTTACTCATATAAAAGTGTACTTAAATGAGTATATTCCTCTAGGAAGAATAAAAGAGAGAAATGTTTGATGGAATTTATTCTTTATATTTCCTTTTTTGTTTGCCTAATTTTACAGAAACACATCATCTTAATATAGATAAATAATAATTATAATACTGATCTTTTGTTTCTGGTTGCAGTTTATTTAGTTACTATTTTAGAAATATGGTAATTAAAAATTTGTATCCAGCACCACGCCTGGAAAGTAATGCTACAGCATACCCTGGTGCTGGATACAAATTTTTGCATACAAAGGGTATGCTTTTAATCTGTAAAAGCATACAAAGGGTATGCTTTTACAGATTAAAAGCATACTCTTTTTTAATCTGTAAAAATAATGGCCGGGATTCCAAATTCTAATATTTTATTTCACTAATAATTCTAAAGAAGCTTTTTAGAAAGTGAAAATTCTACTTTATTTGCAGTTATGTCTCTTCTTACATAAGAAATCTTTTCATATTAGAAACAAAGATGTAAAATTATCTCTGCTTATAGATGGCGTTACATATAGAAAACCCTAGGAATTAACAACAACAAGCTATTAGAGCTAAAAAACAAATCCAGCAAAGTTGAAGGATACAAGATCAATGTCATTTCAAACTACTAAGATAGCTACAGTCGTAGTTTTTAAAAAGTGAAAATAACAAGTATTGGCAAGGGTATGAAGAATCCTCATACATAGCTAGTAGAAATATAAAATGATGCACCTTCTGTGGAAACTTGTCGGTTCTTCAAAAAGTTAAACATAGTTACCAAAAGACCCAGAAATTCTACTGCTAGCTATATACCTTTTTATTTTATTTTATTTTTATGGTGACATTGGTTAATGAAATCCAGTTTCAGCTGTACACTTTAACAGTAAGGCATATATATATTTACACTGTGTGTTCACCTCCCATAGTTAGATTTCTTTCTGTCACCACATATTTGACCCCTTTTTCCCCATATACCTTCCCCCACTATATACTTCAAAAATTAAAAACGGGTGCTCAAACAAAAACTCTTACATGAATGTTTACAAAGCATTCATAAAACTCAAAAAGTAGAAACAACCAATTTTTATCAAAAGAAGAGTGGATAAACAAAATGAGATATATCCATATATTGAAATATTATTAAGCCACAAAAAGGAATGAAGTCCTGATGCATGCTTTAACATCAGTAAACTTGAAAACATGCTAAATGAAAAAAAGACAAACATAAAAGGTTATATTGTATGATTCTATTTATATATAGTCTCCAGATTAGAAAAATTTATGAGACAAATAGTAAATCAATGGTTACCAGAGGCTGGAGGAAGGGTGGAGTGGAGAATAAGTGCCAATAATTATGGAGTTTCTTTTTTGACATGATGGAAATTTTTTAGAATTAGATAATGGGGATGATTTTACTACCTTGTGAGTATACTAAAACCCACTTAATTGTATGCTTTAGGATAGTTAATTGTAGTATATGTGCCTTATTTCTTCCTGAAAAATTAAATGCAGGAATTACCATTCAATCTCATGAAATATCATCTCTTTTAAATTTCACTGTATAGCTTGAAGACAAGCGAGATAGAGATATAAAGGCCATATGCCTCCTAACTGGCCCAGACTGATTTTGAATAAGAACTCCACAACTTGAAAGCTCTGTGCCTTAGAGAAAATTGTCTAATCTTTTTGATATTGGATTTTCTCATTTTTAAAATTGGAAGTTACATTTACCTTTAGATTTTGGAGAGAATTAAATAATACATGCAAAGGGTCAAGACAGAGTAAGATGTTCAATAAACAAAATCTCACTTATTATTTCCATATATCTGCTTCTTTCTCTCCTTCCCTTTACATTTTACAGCATTAAATTGTATCCTGTTTCTCAGATATGTTATTCAGAATGGAAATATTCTCACCGATTCACCTTTCTGTTCCCCATTACCCATATTTATATTTTCCTGTCCTTTATCTCTACTCCAATTGTTCTCTGAGATAACAGACTAGAGTGCTACTCAATGGCTTGCCCCAAGGTGTTTCAATATATTTCCTGGTCTAAAGGGAGACACCCAAAGTCATTTAGAGAAAAGAAATTGGCCCTGAGAACTGCCTAAAAATTCTGGGTATACAATATTTAGAAACTAGATTGAAATTCTGATACAAATAAATAGCACTTTTGAGACAGTGGCCAACTGTAAAATTAAGTGAAGTTAAGATCTCCTTGAGGATGCTGTGCTAAATGAAATAAGTCAGAGAGAGACAAATACTATATGAGCTCATATGTGGAATCTAAAAACACCTAAATCATAGAAGCCAAGAACAGATTGGTGGTTGCAGAAGGCGGGTGGTGGTAGATGGTGTGAAGGTGATTAAAAAGTAATTTCCAATTATAAAATAAATAAGTCCTGGGGATGTAACGTGACTATAAATACATGGTGACTATGTAAACAATACTGCATTGTATATTTGCTAAGGCAGTATATCTTAAAAGTTCTTATCAAAGAAAAAAATGTAATTATGTAAGGTGACACATGGTAAGCTTAATGTGGTAATCATTTTCAAAATATACTTACATTGAATTATTGTGTTTTATGCTTTGGGCTCTTACAATGTTATATGTCAATCATATCTTAGTAAAACTGGAGAAAATAAATATTTTTTTAAAAAGAAAAAAGAAATGACCAAATTACTAGGCGACTTTGTTGGCATACTGAAACTATTTTCTGAGGTGCCAAATATGTCATATATTATATAAATGTAATATGTACACATATATAAATATGTAATATATAATTTTAGTACTTCAAAACTGCTTTTTGTTAAGAACTTAATAAAAACGTTAAACGTATCAGAGAAAACTAAAACTGCATTACGAGAAAAAAAAAACGAAGTTCATAATTTCCATGACATTTTTATTATCATAAAGAACATCAAATTCTGCCCAATTTCTGGAAAAATTTCACTTCAATAGCAGATAAAGATGAGGGCAGGGAGGCGATACTTTTGGGTCAAGGAATTTTAAATGTGGAGGAAAATTATACAGAAAGGCTGTATACAAAATTAATAGAGTAGAGCAACTCTGGTTTACAAAGAGATATCCCCCACCCAAACCTCACATCTATCAGTAATTTCCAAAGGGCCTTCATAAATGTATTTTGTAAACTGTTCTAATGTAACCTCTTCATTTAAAAATAAGAAAAAGAACATCTAAGAAGATTCAGTTAATTATTTAAATCTCCCAAATATTTTCAGAACTGATCATAGAATTAATATTTCTGCATATCCAATTATGTATATTTCCACTAAACAATGTTGATTGTAGAATGGGGAAAACTTTAAAAAGAAAGAATTACCTAATTTAGCACAATAAATTCAGTGACTCAACACCAGTCTATTATTTAATTCTGACTAAAATTTTTGTACATGTCTGCATGTATCTCAGAGTCAAAGATAACTGATGACTATTGTCAATCAATAGTGTGCTACTTTCTAGTAAGAATAATGCCATGCAATTCAGAACAAAAAAAATATATAAAATTTTTCATATTCTGACACCGGTTTCTTAATGAGTGTTTAAATTCTTTGGCATAAATTACTATCAGACCTTGATATTAATTTAACTATAATTAAAATGTATTTAAAATAACATTTATTAACTTTTACACATCATGCAGATGGCATTATCTTTTGTTAATGAGTATCATTAAGTTTACATAATTAATGCTTTTTTCATATATTAATTTGGTTGTACACAGTTAAGTCACACCATTACTGGTTATTATTGAGCCATTTTTTACCTCTCTGATTAGTATTTTCAGTTTTCTTCTCAAGTCTGTATACAAAATTCTAATTTTTACTCATGTTCTTAATAACAGACATGCTACTTTTTATCACTTTTTACATATTGCAAATCCATGCAGAGTAGTGATGGTTTTATGGTTCCCTACCTTTTTAGTAAATGGGGAAAGGTTTTAAAGTGTTTGATTGATTGATTTTTATTGATGTAAAATTGACACATAAAGTATATTTTTAAGATGTCTTCTACACCTATATTTGATGGAAACAAAACATTGTTAATAGAATAATAAAGTAACTTCCTCCCACTTTCTATCTACTCACCTCTTTGCTGTACTTGCTGTTATAGCTGATAAAGCAAATTGGTCCCAGTTAATTAATTGCTGTAGGCTAATGATTCCCATACCTGATTATTTATTGGAATCACCAGGTGAGATTTTTAACCCCAATGCCCAGGAAAAACCTCAGACCAACAAAATGAAAATCCCTGGGGTGGGTTTCAGACATCACTGATTTTAAAGTTCCCCAAGTAACTCAATGTGCAGACAAATTTCATCACCTGCTATTTTCTAAATCTCAAATCTTATCCAGGAATAAATATGTCTTTAAAAAAGTAGATGTGTGTGTGTTTAATAATTTTATCCCCCTACATCCCAATATAACTAAGATTTAAACACATATAGTATACGTTTTAAAATTTTATTTATTGAAGTGTTTATATATGTTGTGCTTTAGTTTGGAGATAGGGCAGGTGAGCAAGAAATTATGGATACTTGTGAGTATATTACTTTCTAAATCACAATTAGATGAGTAACATCTATGAACCACAAGAAAATCAAAAAGAAATAGAGAAGGGGGGAATGAGAATAAGTTTATATTAGAGAAACCTCATAAATACTCCCACTGCCAAGTGATCAAGGTTAACATCAGCAATGAAATCATACTAATATGATAATATAAACATGAAATTTATCTCTGTGGTCTTTCTCTCCAAAGGTCATCAGAAATAAGGAAAGTATTAGAAACCATTACAACTAAGAGGAGTCTAAAAGAACACGACTAAATGTAATATGATATCCTGAATGGGATCCTAGGCAAGAAAATGGACATCGAGTAAAAAATAATTTCATCTAAATAAAATATGGATATTAGTTAATAACACTGTATCATTATTGGTTCATTAATTATTATAAATGTGTCATAGTAATACCAGATGCTACTATGGGAACACTGTATTATTCTTCTAATTTTTCAGTAAATTTAAAACCTTTATAAAATAAAAAAATATATATTTAAAAAGGAGATACAAAATGCTGAAAACTTTTTGCACCCACATTATGAAAGCAGTATTAAGATTCGCTTTACTTGTAAGAACAATATAAAATTAAGAAATTTCTTATTCTCTCTTATTCACATCTTTTGAGTGGTGCTGGAAATGCCTACTAATTAGAAATGTTCAGTAGATCTATGTGAAAACTTCCACTGGCTTAATTAATTCTTTGAATAAACTAATACTTCTAACCAATTTCATGTGGATAATTTCCTAATCTATGTCTCTCCAGCCCTGCCTTCCCATATAATATTTAAAATCACATTTCCTTCTGAAAACTTCTTTATGGACTTATTTATCAGATGTTTTAACAGGACTAATGTACTAGAAATTGTGTAAATTACTACGCCCTGTCATCTTGTACAAAATGAATTTGTTGTTCCTCTTTCCTTTTTTTTTCTTTCCCTTCTCCCTCCCAAAATTCTGTGCCTCTCAAAATTCCCCCAATTTTTCAACTTCAGAGTGAAATTATATCAATTATTTTTCAAAACTTATATCTAGAAAAGTAGCAAAGCTTATTGACTTAACATTTCTACCTTTTTTTCATTATCATGGACATCATTCTCAATATCTTATGTGTGTTCTACAGCTACTGACACTTTCTTTAATATCATCAATGACCCTAGTCATTTCTACTGTTAATATAATTTTAAACTTCATCATCACATATTCTACACAGACTACAATGACCCCAAATTTTCTAGCAAAACAAGGAAAAATTTTGGATTTTTGACAATCAAGTTATATAATATTTTAATGCCAAACTAATTATCTTATTTCTTATTTTCCATAACATAAATGTCTTGCTCTAAAGTTAGCACCTTGTTGTCAAATTAACCTGCTGTTTATATCCCTGCTACCATAGCTTTTATCTATTTTTTTTTTAATCTCACAGCAAATTCTTTCTCACAATAATGGTTGTTTTTCAACCCTGGTAGATTTTGCATTTATCATTTTTCATCAGAACTCTAAATATTTTCTAGCATTAATAAGATAATTTAGCCCAATTATGTTATACCTTATTCTGAATGTTACCCAAATTTGAATATAACCTTATGGAAAACAGATGTTTTAAATGATTTTCAAATATCTGTCCCTCTCCAAGAAGTTCTTTATGAAAATTTAAATACCTTAGGGAGAGATAAATATTGTGAATAAATTAACATGTATTTATACTCCAACAGGGACAATTTTTGTTTTCAGAGTAGTTAATAGATCCCAGAGGGAATGGAAAATTAAATTGTGGAAAAAAAAGCCCAAAGATTAGGAAATCAAGGGACCAGCAATGAAAGGCCAGAGTGAGAGACTCTGACAACAAAGTCACTAATTTGACAGCTCAAGGCATTCAAGAAAGTAGGGAAACGTGAGTTGAGAAGTTAATAAGCACTATTCTAATATGATCTCCTGGGAAAATATGAGATTTTTTTGTAGAACCTATTCAAATATTAAGGGAGAATATACATTGACTCCAATCTTTGTGGCACTCCTGACTGGATGTATTTCTTTCATCATTAAATTTTCAGGTTTCTGAACTATCAAAAAGAGGTGAAAATACAAATCTTGTCTCTCTGAAGAATGCAATATGGATTGCTAAGTGTATTTATACTGAACTCAAAGTATTTCAAAACAATATTTGGCATCAAAGCAGATCATCTACCTTGACTCAGTTAATGCACATGTATATGTGTGTGTGTGTGAGTGTGTGTGTGTGTGTGTGTGTGTATATATATGTATATATATATAATTTATATAAAAATGATACATTTATACCTCAATCCTGCTAAAAACTTACCTAGGAATATCATTAGAGAGAGTAAAGAAAATGAAAAAAATAATGGTAGAGGTTTTGAAGAGAAAAAACCTGCTGGCATCTAGAAATTTTTTTGTATTTGGTATCCAAAATTTAATGACTTTAAGATATCTTTTTATTATCAAAATCCTGCTCTACACTCAGTAAATGTCTAGCAGCATTAGAATGTGGATGTCACCATGAAAACAAGCATAAATCGCAATAAAATACTAGCCCTACATTACTGACATGAGGCTCCTTTTTTATCAGTAAGTGGAGTAAGTTATGATATTATTATTAAAAGCTTATAAGTAGATATTTATATAGGTTAGTGTTCTCTAGTTTTAAAAGGTTTTCCACTTAAAGCCTAATTAAGTGGTTTTTTTTGTTTTTGTTTGTTTGTTTGTTTGTTTTGTTTTTGTTTGTTTTTTTACTGATCCCACCGTGAAAGTTTTATTGTCTTCTGGAAAGAAAATTTTAAAAGTATTTAAGACTCGACCATTCAATAATTTTAAGAAGTCAGAAGGTAAATGAGGATACCAGGTATCTAAGAAGCAGTTTAAGACATTCTTTGAGGAGACGGAGTGACAGATAATGTAAGAGAAAAAAAATATGGTTGATCGACTTAGGTCTTGACAAGTTGCTGAGGATTAAATACACTGAACTAAACAGAAGAGTAAAAATTTAAGTTGAGTATCTTGAGGATCAATTTGGTAAACTATTTTGAAAGAATGAACAATAAAAAAATAATTGCTCATTTATGGAAGTCAAAGTCAAATAACCATAGTATTCTCATAAATGGAGATATCCATTTATTTGGAAATGCACAACAAAGTCCACAAGTAAAGAGTTTTCCAATGAAGATGAATGCATTTATTTTCTTGAATGCAATTCAACATCAAATATGACAATTCAGAATCCACATTTACGGTAATGATACTAAGTACATATATTGTTACACGATTCAAGACATGAATTTTTTCAGGAATTTCAAACAAACAAAAATCAAATGGGAAAATAAATTCTCATTATGCTGAATATTTTCTGTTTGCTTACTATATCTAAGAGAGTGCTATGATAGATCACAACAGTCTCTCTGTCTTATTGTGTTTGACAAGTGGTAGGCATTGACAAAAGATGGGGAGATAAAAAGGAAGTGAGGTAGGGTTATTTTTTTTCATGACTCATTCCCTGTTAACTTGCATGGGTTGTTGCTATTTCTAACAAAGACCCATGGTTGATTTCTCCTTGTAAAACTATCTTTTTTCATTTCTAATAATCCCTTCCTGTATCCCTCCAGCTAAGGTTAGGTACAGCTCTCTGATGCTTCTAGTTTGAGGGCAATACAACATCTATTTTGTTGTTTATACCCCTAGGCCTGGCCACAAGTTTGTAAGTAGTCCTTTTATTAAAACTGTCTTCCTTTATCTAATCTGAATGTGATACGTCTTTCCTACAGCGACCCTGACTGATAAAAGTATAAACCATAAAATCAAAAAGAAAACTAAGAATATTATGTTAAATGCAATAACCTAATACACTTATTAAAGAAAATCATTATCTAAGCAGAATTATAGTTACTATAATATCATGATTCAAATGTATAAGATTAGTACTCAAAAGATATTGTAACAGTATACTGTTATGAATTTAGTCATGAATATACCAAGAAGGACTAACAGCTATACCAGAGCCACTAGGAATCCCGTTGTCAAATTTCTCAAACGTAGTTGGGGGAAACACTTTTAGCACAGTCTTCACTAACACCATCCATCTCCTGTTTCCCAGGTGACATTATAGGAAGATTAGAGAAAGAAAAGACATAATCAAATTTGGGGAGGGCAATGTCCATGAAGGAAAGTCAGTCCCTCCAGCCAGGTTGCTTCCTTTCTCCAAAACAGGCACAGATGTATCACATGAATATATAATTCATTAGCCATCTGATTTTCTGATAGCACTCTATTCTAAGAAAAATGGGGACGCAATGACTAGAAAGAGTCAAGGTAAAAGGGGACCATGATGATTTATCTTAATTTCAAGATCTATGTGAGATATGAAATTAGGTCTTACTGGTACACACACACACAAATTATATAGAGCCACAAGGGTATTTGAGCTAGAGGGCCCAGACTCTGGATGCATAGACTAAATTATAGTACTATGACAAAAAGTAACTAAAAAGACTAAGCATTGTGAACTGAACTATTTTAAGGAAGATTTTTATCATCTAGCAAGAAGAGAAGTTAGCAATATGTCAGAATACACAAAACACATTCATTCACATTGTGGAAAAGTATTGGTATTTCTTATCAGGAAGTACAAAATACTGATCACCTTATTGTGTTGATTAAGAATGCTATTTAAATGATCACAAATTGGTGCTATGTGAGGCAGTTCCAATTAAAAGATATTTGTACCACATAACTATACACTGACATCAGTAACTCAGTCTACAATATGTAATATTATAGAAAATACATAGAGACTTCAATTATATACATGACTAAGAGAGGAAGAGTAACTGTTTGATATCAATAAAACAAACAATATGGAAATGCAGTCTTTTATTTAAAGCCAAAAAAAAAATTCTCACACAATATATTTAACTGAATGCATTCAAGCAATCTAATTAATCTTCCATTTAACTTAAAATTTAAGTCTATAATATCTTTGTAAATTGCTTTTCCATATTTATTTAAAATAGTCACTTTAGAAGTAAATGGTTGCTTCATAAACTGTTGAAATCCACTACCAGAGATTTCATTGATAAAAATCTTCTCTTAAGAAAATGAAACCTGCTACTATGAAATACTCACATAATGATCTTAAAATTTGGCTATCTGTAACCGCACTGTACAAGTGTTCATGACAGCAAGCCATTATACATAAGAAGGTACTATTTGAATATCTGTGTTTTAGTCAGCTGGAGCTGCCATAACAAAATATCATGAGCCTGTAAACAGTTCTAGGGACTGTTTGGAAGTTTGAGATCAAACTGTCAGAAGTGATTTCTGATCAGAGCTTCCTTCCTGGCTTGTAGACTGCCCCTTCTAATTGTGTACTCACATGGCTCTTCCTCTTTCTCTAAACTCATTATGAGGACCGCAACCTCATGACTTTATCCAACCTTAATTACCTCCAAAAAGTCTCATCTCCAAATGCCATCACATTAGGTTAGGGCTTCAGCATGTGAATTTGAGGGAGGCACAAACATTCAGTCCATAACAATCTGAAAAGATCTTAGTTCATATTCTTCATTTTCAAATTTTATGATTTTAAAATACTATTTTAGTATAAGTATAATAGCACTCTTATCATATTATGAGAGATAAAAGAACCATCAAAACTACATGATAGATAAGACATAAAGTTTATTTTTTAGATGACCATAACTTATTGCTGCTACTTCATTAATATCCATTTCTCACTAAAACATTTTGAGGTTAACTTCCAGAGACAATAGATAATAGCACATATGTTGCTTTAATATAAGTAGCATTATCTGGACAGAAGGGTCAACTTCTCTGCTCTGAGACCCTAGTAGAGCACTTGGTTCCCAGTAATAACACCTGGTGGAAATGAGGCTCCTTTCAAGAAGTTAATCTTCCCATTTTTAGGGGTGGTATCTTTATATCGTCCTCACTTCTTAAGTATAAGGTATAACAACAGCAAAAACCTAAAACATTTTTATAAGTGGTGGACAGAATTATACTGAATTCTAATAACATTATACTGCTTAATTCTGAATAACGAGATATTATATAAGCTGAGGCCTTAGCATCACCTAAAGTCCATATATTCCACTTTCATTATTTAAGAAAGTTGTTTAACTCATTTTTTATTTAGTCATAAAGAGTGGACCTAAAAAGAGATTATGATTATTTGCCTTATTATTAAATAATACATATACTTCAATTCCTCTGTGTACTTTTCCATTTTAAATAATCCAAAACCATAAATATCAAAATAAAATAAAACATACACGAAAATGAAACCTTCAATGAACCTCTCATTATACCTGTCAAATATAAAAAGACACAATTTAGGAAAAGACAAAATTAACTCTGAGTATATATAACTAATTACTTCGCTATAGACTAGATACTCATCTTAGAATATAATTTCCACTAATTAATTCACTTAACAGAATTTGCAATCAACTAAGCTATTTGGTAATAACCATCTTTTGTAATGTGGGTAAATGCTAAAGTTCTACAATGCTGTCTATACTACTGTCTCTAACATCAATATTATGTTATAATCACTGAAGAGCTAATGAGTACTCATCTCACGTATCCTCTTACCAATGGATATGTGACAGAGATATGCAGAAGATGTATGAAAATTTAAGCTAAGCACTGTTTAATTCTGATCTGTATTGAGCCCTAAATATGAGAGGGGAGGGTAGAAGAAATAAATTCAATATGGACATATGGATCACCCATTTTTTCTAAGCTAGTTGAGCATAAATAATTGTGACCTAATGAAGCCTAATGCCAATAGGCATGTACTCAGAGAAGCCGCAAATTAGACCAGATATCTTTAATACTATATCTCCAAATAAGTTCAGTACAAATAGAATATTAAACGAGTCACACATATGTGAACCATATATTTAATTTTAAATTTTGTAATAGCTACATTAAAAAGTAAAAAGAAACATGATTAATTTTGATAATATACCTTATTTGACCCAATATATTCCAAATAATTAATTTCAATATAAATTAATATAAAATGTATTAACTAAATATTTAATTTTTTTCCACATTAAGTCTTTGAAATTCATTGTGCATTTCAGACAACAGATCTCAATAGACACATTTCAAGTGTCAGTAGCCACAAATGACTAATGACTATTGTGCTGGAAAACTCAAGTCTAGCACTTGAGCTTCATTAGGCCTAAGGCCTGACAATATATCTAATCATAGTTTCTGTTACAAAGAGAAGAAACAGTAATAGATGAGTGAAAGAGGTACTTTTCACCTTATACAGGCGTATAGTCCCTAGCACTTCAGTGAGATGGAAGGGTGAAGTGGAAAAGAATTATAAGAAAATATAATTGGTTGATTTATCAATAACTCCAATGAGTGCGAGAGGAGGAAAAAAGTGGTGGTGGTGGTAGTGAGGAGAGATGGTTAGGTATCTACTTACACAAACGTGGATTCTGGCTATGCCACTTTCGCAACAAGAAAAGTGAAAAAAAAAACAAAAACACATCCACGAGTAATTTCTTAACTAGCATTTTCTTCAACAACCTATATTGAATCCAGCTCCTTTTCTTTTTTGGGCTAGTTCTATTTTTCAAGAGGAACAATGATCGCCTTTTTTAAGACTCTATTTTTTAAGAATGTTTGTATAGAAAACTGCTTTAGAAGATAGAGAAAACATTTTCTTATACCCTGGGAAGATCAAGATAGTGTCTGTTGACAGAGTTGGGGCAGGCAAACTTATCGCTCATAATAAAAAATATAGGTTCCCTAAACTCAAGATTCTTCTCCTGTCACACATTCTTTCCATGTGCAAGAATCAGTTGGCCTCTGTATGTTCTTGAATGCTTTGAGACTAGCAGAATAAATGCAGCAGTGATCATTATCCTTCTGCTTTTCTGTATTAAAGTCTTGTGTTTTTTCTAGCAGCATCCATGAAACTGTGGCAGATGGACTTGCTAGCTTACAAGTAGGGTAAAATGTCAGACTTTTCATGTTTCTTCACATCATTAACTATTTTCCTCACCAAAGTTTTCCATTCTGAAAATAGCAGGAAAGTTGAGTAATGACTTTTACATGTACAGAATGTCAAAGTGCTTAATTCAGATGACAGACAATCAGTCAATAACATATTCATTTAGGTTTTATTGCATGTTTAGCATTTTTTAAGCACTATGGATAAATATAGTAGATGTCTATGTAAATATGATATAATATAACATAGCATACCATGTTATATAGCAGTCATAGCCTCTCAATAAGATGACAATCTAATTACAAAATTAATATACCTATTTATGAAGAAAACTTAGCAGATATATAATCAATACATATGAATATTAGGGCAAATTAGAAGGGTGAAATAGCACTTTGAGTTTGATAAATGTAGAAAAAAAGCTTCTGCTCAAACTTAAGATTTGGCAATATTTTTAAGGGAAAAAAACAGGAAAGTATAAAAGAGAAGTTAGAGCTACATACTCTAGAAAAAGTATAGAAAAAATCATGAAAGTGGAAATTATACATATACATAGATGAGGAAACAAGCTATACTGAGGATCAGGAACAGGTGAAAATGAAATAAGTGACAACAGATTGCAAAAGTTCTTTAATTTTGGTCTAAAGTGTTTTCTCTTTGTCCTATGGTTAACAGGGAATCATTGAACACTTTTCAAAATTTTAAGTAAATGTAGTTTTAGGAAACTGAATGTGAGATATCACATAGTAAAGGAGTATGGCTTTTTAATATCCTAAAATGTGCCCTGTAAGCTTGAAGCTAACAATTTTCACAATATTAGTTTTTAATGGATGTATCAATAGTTTCTGAGTTATTTTCACACAATAAACACCACCATTGTGCTCTGTTGATATACTATTGACAGTATATTTCTAAAACTCCTTTATAAATTCCTAAAATTAACAAAAACAAAAACAAAGTTATAGATTACAGAGAAAAGAGAGATTTTTAGCTAAATATAGTGTATGGTTAAATTGTTGACTAGTAAATTCATGTATAAATAGTGAGATGCTTTTTATTCGATGTATCAGTCCAGGAAATAAAGATATAAGGAGTAAAAATGGTTTAAAAATAAGGAAAGGAAAATTAATGAACATGTGGATTGAGCATGCCTCTGTTTGCTTTTGCAAATAACCTGTGCATTTTTAATGGGTTGTATTAGAACAGTGTTGCTTTTTTGTCTTTAATTCTCAAAATGGAGTCTAAAGATTATAATTAAATTTCCAGTTACAGAAGAAGAGACAGAGGGATTTCAGGCCCGATGTTACTTAAGTAGAGTGTTTGATAATATTTAAAAGGTAGACCTGTAGGAAATGACCACTTCCATATATCGTTTTTACTAAGACTGAACTCCTAAGAGTTTTATTTATAACACTTTATAGGCTTATGTAAAATTAATATGAATATTTTATCTCATGCTATCTCTGTTACTAACAATTGCATTTAAAACATAGAGAGTATACCATTTTTGATTGGCTCGAACGTGAAATAAATTTAATGGCATAAGTACACAAAATACACATAAAAAATGAATGTAGATTCAAATTAGAAAGAAATTGCATCTGCAAATGATTCAACCAGGACCAAAAATAAACCATGCAGTATTGTGATCTCTGTAACACAGTAGCTAATTATTACGAGACTAAAAACAACAATTAGAATATTTTGCATTTTTTGCGTTTCCACCTACCTCTGTGATAATTACCAGTGAAAGAATTAAATTGTTCACTAGGTATGGAATTCAGAATCCAAACACCACAGAGAACAATCCTTGCTAATTGAGATGTGATGCATTTACTGCTTGGCAATACAAAGAAATTCTTTTTTTTTTCTAAAACAAATGAAGACTGGTGAACATGCCTCAATGGCATACTTCTTTCACTTTAGAACTACTAAAGAATTAACACTAAACTATTTAAGGTTATTTTTATCCTTATAGATGAATTAAATAACTAATTATAGGTGTGTGTGATATATTATAGTATGTCTATGTCTACTAATAACTATATACAAATTTGTATATACATATATTTACATATACTTACATGCACATATATTTACAGACTTATGGATAATGGATGGAATAAAACTTGTAAGAATATATAGGAAATCAGACAGAATTCATGTCATTTCTACCACAGTTGCAGCTATACTATGTCTAGACCTTAGCATGCTGACTCCTGCCCTAGGCGCTACACCCTAGGGGCCCCACGCCATGGAGTGCATTTTTTGAAATGTTCTATGTACCACTTGGCACTTGACCTATCTAGTCGGCAGAGATATCTCCTGTATAACAAGAAATAACTCCTGGTCTTCAGAAGCACCTTTCTCAAAATTATTCCTTTCTTGGGTGGCTGGGACCAGCCCAGAACAGTTGTGCCATTTTGGCCAGGTGATCTGAACCTAAATCTGGATCCCTGTGATGTTCTTTCTCTGTTTCTCTATTTCAGAGCACTCTGAAACCCTCTATTCCATGTCTGTAGGAGCACCAGGTTCATGCCTATGGAATCTTCTTGGGAGAGTGGCTTAGTAAACTGATCACACCCACTGGCCAGCATGGTATTTCTTTCTCAGAATCAAAGGACTGCCAAAATGTTTGCCAAGAGGCTGATTTTGGTTGACTCTCTGAGAAGAAGCTGGACATGGATTTAATCCAAGCATGGGCCCATAGAGGATATATATGTAGCCATTTCTGATCATCTATGTTTTCTGGAGGCAAAAATTGGGTTTCTGCATCAGTCAGCTGTACAAAGCCAAGTAGTAATTTCAGATTGGCTATATCTAGGAGATACAGCAATGTTATAGCAAAATAAGTTCTCAGGAAATTTCTTAGAATTATAGAGTAAAAATGTTTGGAACCAGAGAAGGAAAGAGAGGCTTGTTTTCTGGAAAGAAACCCAGATCTATAAAGATCATAGAGATTAAATAAAAGTGTCAATTTAGTTTGTAATCCAAGATTAATGTGGTCAGAGATCTATGAATTATAAGTATATAAATTAGGGCAAGGGGAAGAAAAAAAGTCTAAGAAAAGAAGGAAGAGTGGCTGATCATGGGATAACCTTGTTAATATGTAAGTTAATATAAGAAAGTCTAAGAAATTGTAATGTTTAAAGGAGAAACAGTTTAGCATCTCTATTTCTGATTACTTTCCTATTAAAATCTGTAAAAAATTTAAGGATTTCATGAACATTTATTTCCCTTTACATGCATTTTTTTGGGGGAGACACTTGAAATGGCAGCCAGGACAGGTACATTTTGATTTGTACCAAAAGTTAAATTTATGAGAAACCCAGAATAAAGGCATTTCCCATTTCATCTCTGTGTACTTCTTATAAAGCTTGATCAATGGACCTTGGTGAAATAAAAATGAGTAATACTCTTATAATTTCTTTTGTTCTCGTCAGTCAAAGTATTTATTTATTCATTTTATTTATCAAAAACAAAAGATTTATTTGAAAGATACAGACGGAATATCAACTGTTTTTCTGCAGACTCTTCCTGAGTCTTCTGAGAACTAACCATCTGATTTCATTCTTTAAGGTGACTTGTAGGATCATAGTTCTCCAACCAAACCACATGTGCTGTACAAAAAGTCTCTGCCCACTCCTCCACATAGGCCCTTATTTTCAGCCCAGCGCACCTGGGGAGTGAGAGGCAAAGGGAACTTTTATATAACTGACTCACTGATCTGCACAGTTACAGTGCAAGTCAATTGGAGTGCCTCTTACTGAAACTAATCCACTGGCATTTGGAGGAACAGCATAGAATTGCAGTTGTGACTAGAGATGGATAACAATGACTTCAATGACCTAATTCATTTTCCAACGAGAGGTTTAAAAAAATACTCAACGTTTTGACTCTGGCTTTCAACCACATAAATGATTGATAAAATAGGGTCATTGCCTTATTTAGATTTCTTTTCTGGAATGAATTTACTTGCTAAGAATTCAACAGGCTGCAATCTGTCTCCTCTGATTTTACTTAGCCAGAGAGAAGATAATGAAGAAAGTGTTTTTAAACAGATGGCAAAATAAAAGATGTAGATCTTTGAGACTGAATATAGGCTCTGTGACCTCACAGAGCTCAATAGCAAACTTGATATAATTTAGCATAATTTAAAAAGAAGTGTAATTTCAAAAAAAGTATAATTTCACACAAATTTGTAAATATATGTACAACAGCATATATCTTTATAGAGAAATAGATTGTGTGATTCTCATTTCATATTAGACTTACTCCATCAGCAGAAGGAAGTTACTACATTTTAGTCCTATGTTATAATGAAGTGTGGTTTTTAGGGTTTGGGGAAGGAAACAATTAACAATATAGGCGAAAAATAAAACAAAAACAGGTCACTGGAGATATAGAATACGAATATTTCCCCAGAGGAGCTGTTCTGTAGCTTAATCTAAAATAATAACTTGTTTGCAAGACTGACTGAGACCATCTTTGTGGACTAGGTTGAAAGGTGGTTTTTTTTGCTCTTCTGAGTATTTTCAAATAAGAATATTTAAAATAAATTAATGAATAAGCAGTAAAAATAGGCTACTAAGAAAGGCATTACAGGCAAGATAGGCAGGAGATATAGCATGAACTAAAAAAGTAACCAAACTGAGTAATATTCAATAGTATTATTTGGCAGATTTTAATACTAGATAAAAGGAGAGAGAGCAAGGGAGGAGAGAGAAAGAGAAGGAGATAGAAACAGAGAGACAGAGACAGAGAGAGACAGAGACAGACATAGAGACAGAGATAGAAAGAGACAGAGAGAGACAGAGAGGGAGAGAGAAAGGGAAGGAGAGAAGGAGAGATAGAAAGAAACCAGCTATAGTGAAAACCTTTTATGAATGAGAAATAGTGAATGCAAGTTGTGTGTGTTTGAAGTGAGAAAATAATGACATAAATGTCGTACTAGAGTTTGATGTACCTGAGCTCTCAAAGTAAGATTGGAAATAAAAGTTTTAAGTTTAGAAAAGTTGTGGAAATTGATGGTATCCCTCCTCTGCACTACTCATTTGTAGGTAATTTCCATATTCTGAGTCTCTTTCTCCCACTATCTAGCTCTCTAGAATCAATATGTCTATAAAATATATGGAAATTTATTCCAAAAATGCGGTCTTACCAAAACTTGCATTTTTTTAATTGAAAGTAATAACACTTACCACTCTATGTTAGGTTAAACCCTTTTATGTATTTTCTTATATAATACTAAGTATAACACTGGACTTGCCCTGTTATTTACTTTCAAGCATCAATATTAAACACTATATGAAGGTTGAAAGTAGTGTAGGCTGTGTTAAAAGAGATTATTTTTGGTCTTCTACTGTATTAATTCACCTCTCTCATATTAAACTAATTTTTATTTTCCTCTTGTGTCTCTCCATGTTCCAGGTTTTAACTCCTAAGTAAGAATAGCAGTAGGAGATAAAATATCCATGTGTGTGTGAGAGGGAGAAAAAGAGAGAGAGATAGAAACAGATGGTAACGATAGATAGAAGGATAGATAGATGATTGATAGATAGATGATAGATAGATGATAGAGAGATAGATAGATAGATAGATAGATAGATAGATAGATAGATAGATAGATAGATGATAGATAGATGATGATTGATGATGATAGATGATAGATAGATGATAGATAGATAGATAGATAGATAGATAGATAGATAGATAGATAGATAGATGTAAATATAGATAGGTGATAGAGATTGAGGATATAGTAACCTCCCTTTAAAAAGGTAATAACCTCTTTTTGCTGGTGGGGTAAGTCTAATATAAAATGAAGAAATAAGCAAAAAAAATAATCAAAGGAACATATATTAGAATTTTCAGGTTAAACAACAAAATGTGCTTCTTGAGATTATCATGCTAAGCAAAATAAGTCAGAAAAAGTTGAGAACCATATGATTTCACTCACATATGGAAAATAAAACTGAAAGCAACAAACAAACAAAAGCTTATAGACACAGACGAGAGTATAGTGGTTAACAGAGGAAAAGAGGGGTGAGGGGTGAGGTAGATAAGGATAAAGGGGGTCAAATATATGGTGACCGAAGATTTGGGTGGTGAACACACAACCTAATATACAGATGATGTATTATTGAATTATACACTCGAAACCTATAGGATTTTATTAACAAATGTCATCCCAATAAATTTAATTTAAAAAATCTATTGAATTTATATTAAGAACAAAAATAAGCAAAATTATAGATAAATTCATAAAGACCCTATAGAATTTTTTTTATTTCCTAATGAATTGACTGACATTGCTTATCATTAGAAAATATATATTTTTGTCTCAAATATTTCTTATCACAAAATTTTCTCTGGCTGATATTATTATAATTATTCAAATGGATTGTTTGTTCTATTATTGTTGAGTTGTATGAGTCTTTTGTATATTTTGGATATTAGCTCTTTATCAGAGGTGTTTGCAAATATCTTCTCCCATTCAGACGGTCGTCTCTTTGTCTTGTTGATGGTTTCTGGATGAGAGTTATTGGGTCAAATATATGGTGAGAAATGGAAATTTAACTTTGAGTGGTGAACACACAATATAATATACGTAAGACATATTGTTGAATTGTACATTTGAAATCTATATAATTTTATTAAGCAATCTCATTCCAATAGATTTAATGAATTATGATTAAAGTTTACCTGGCATAATGTTTTAAGTACTTGTAAGCTATTTTTTAAATGTTTAATGTGCATTTCTTGGAAATGGTGTATATTTGGGTCTTGATATTTTACTTTGTCTAATTCAATCTTTAACAAAATTATTATTATTATTTTTTATTGTGGTAAGAAAATTTTACATGAGATCCACCCTCTTAACAAACATGTTTCATGAATCCAAATAGTCATCCTGGATTTATTTAATCTTTAGAAAGGGACATACTGCCAACAATATTCTTTCTCAGAATATAAACTTCTCATGTCAATGTCATAACTCTATTCACTTGAAAACCAAGTTAAGAAGATTAGAATGAGTCATCTGCCTCCTTTCTTTCCCTGTGGGATACCTACTAATAAAAAGAGAAACCAAGATCCATTTGACTCATCTGCTCCAACATTATAATACATACTCAAATTAGTACACTCTTGCTTGAAATAATAGTATAACGATTCATTTTATGTAAGAACTTTACAAAAATACATATTTTTTAAATTTACACCTCTCCTTATTTTTACTCTTTTTTTGAATTCTTTGCCTCTATTAATGTTATAAAACCAAAATATAGTTGCTATTATTTTTGCTTTAAACATACATTTACCATTTAAGTATATTAAAATTTCAAAAAGTGTTTAATATACACCCACATATTTTCCATTTATTTTCAGTAGGACTTGAATTTTTAAAACCTTTAAAAATAATACATATGTTTAATATGTATGTGTGTATATATATTAAATATTAGTTATATCTGTGTCATTTCATATTCCTTCAGAAAGCTTTAATCACCTTAACAAGACACTATAGAAATTACAATGGGGCTTAGAAGTCAGAAAAACTAGAAAATGATTTTGAGTAAGAACACAAAGATAGAAATAAATTCTGTGTGTTAAAGTACAGATAGCAAGGCAATAAGATAATTAAATATTTTTTGAATCCTCGTAATGAATTTTATATGCAAGAGAACCTGATCCTAGTTTCTACAGATTTAGAAATTGAAGCACAGAGAAAATCAAGTCTTGTTCAAAGGCATTTAAGTGATTCTTGGCAGAGCTGGATAAAAACAGGCCAGTCCTGTATCTTTTAACTTTCCTTGTAGAGATGGTATTTATTTAAAGCAAATCCTTAGGAATGTAAATGTTTGAATAAGAGGAGATGAGTAGGATAATTGAGCTCTATAGTTCTCACAATCTCTCTCATGGAAAACAGAATCAGTCTTTTTTTCTTTCATTCTGTGTTTCTCTCTAGTGAAAGATTTCCCATTGGAACCTATAGTTTTCTAAATTGAATCAATAAATTAGGATAGAAATTCATAAGGACCAGCATGAGCATTAATATTTTTTTAAGTATTATAATGTATTTTATGGAGATGAGTTGGTTAAATGTCACTAATAATGAGTTAATAATCTGTACTTCTACAATCTGTTCACTCAGGAAATTCTAAAGAAATATGATATCTTTCAGATTTAGAAGAATCGAGTACACTGTCTATTGATGTTAGAGAACATTGAGTGTTTTGATAACTAAAAATCATTTCAAAAGAATTATAAACAAATCTTCAAATAAAAGTTTTCAATTCTAGGCCCAGACATGTCATATATTAGTTGGTTTCTTCTTTGCTCATACTTATAAATGCTGTGCTACACAGTGTTAGATCTGTATTCATATAAATTTAGATGTGAAATGCCATCAAAGTGTGCTTATGTACCTAGTTTGCAGTCATACATTAGAACAGATCAAAAAATGGTTACAAATAATTTAGGGTAGAACTGATTATGTCTGATTGCAAGGTAATGCAGGTTTTTCCACTAGTTGTTTATAGTTTTACTTGTGGCACCCAAAGTCTTCAGTAATATAGCTCCAAACTAGCTTCCAAAATGTACCCAGCATTATTTGAACCTACTCCACCTCACATTCTACCTACTCTACTGCACACTCTAACCAACTTCTCTCTCTTTGCTTAGTTCTGTTTGTGGCCTTTGCTCATACAATTCTGCCTATCTGGAAAGGCTTTTGTTTTTGTTTTTGCTTATTTGTTTCTTTGGGTTTTTTATTCATTCCACTTGATTAAAATCTAACAAGATTTAATGGGTCAAGTTAGGTAATCCTACTATTTTTTATGATAATATTTCCTATGAAAATTCCACTCTGCTCATCCCTTGATTCTCTGAACACTCGTTATGCACAAATCTTCAAGCATATGAATTCTATTGTCTTACTACTGCTCCATTGGGATTTTGTGTTCTTTATGACACTTATATGTTCCCTGATTTTATGAGTCTCACCACTCTATGTGTATTATATATATATATATAACATATATTAAATACCTATTCTACTATTTAGATGATTTCTAAGTGTATAATAAAGTTAAAATAACTGTTTATATCTCAGTTGGCATCTAAATATTTTTCTAATAAAAATTAATTCTTCATGTGGTTTAAAGAAAGTATCTATTATCTGATTTTGGACATCATCCCTAAAATAGAACAAGGCATATCGTAAAGAAGTCTGAAGGTATTCTGAACAATTTGAGAAATTTTTTGTTGTGGGAAAGAAAATGCAATTCTTTTCTCTAGGAATAAACCAGTGGAAATTTCCAAGATCCCAAGCTCTTATGTATATAAATTTAATTAAACTTTTAATTTTAGAGTGGTTTTAGATTCCACAAAATTTGCAAAAATAGTACAGAGCATTCTTGTATACCTCATATCTAGATCACTCTATTATTAACATCTTACTTTACTATAGTACATTTGTTATAATTAATAAACCAATTAATACATTATTAACTATAGTTTATACTTTATATAGATTTCCTGAGATTTCACATATTGTCCTTTTTCTGATCCAGAGTTCACTCCAAAATAATGTATTTCATTTATTTGTTCATGTTCCTTAGACCCCACTAGGCTGTTAGAATTTCTCTGACTTGCTTTGTTTTTGATAACATTGACAATTTTGAAGAATATTGGTCAGTAGTTTTAGACTGCTCCTCTAATGGAATTTGTCTATTTTTTTTTTTTTCATGGTTAGACAGGGGTTATGGGTTTTTAAAAGTAAGGCCACAGAGGCAAATTATTCTTTTCATCAGATTCTTTCAAGAGTGCATGTTATTGGTATAAAACGACACTGTTAACGTTGACTTTGAACATCTTGCTGAAATAGTGTTTGTAAGTTTTTACCACTGTAAAGCTCCTCTTCTGTCCCCCTTTCTATACTGTATCCTTTGGACTGGAGCCACAATGTACATCTCATATTTACAGAGTGAGTCATGTTCCAGAGTTAAGGGCAGAGTATCTACATAATTTATTTGGAATTCTTTTGCACATGAGATTTTTTCTTCTCCCTTAGTTATTTTATTTATTCTATCATTTATGTGTATCAGCAATAGCTTGTGGATATCTATTTTATATTTTGGGTTATAATACAATATTATTATTTTTTTCCTGTTGGTCAACTGCAGCTATTTCTGTTTCACTCCTTTCCCCCACTCCGCCCTCCCCCGCCCCCGACCGCCGGTATCCTTTTGACATAACTTATCATTCTGTTTGCATTTCCTTACTTTTTCGTCACTACAAGAAACTTCAGAATCATTTCATAATTTTTTTTCCCCAGACCTAAAATCGTCCATTACTCCTAGAAGTGTCCAATTTTAAAGTCATCAAAAATTTACAATGACTGAATATATGTACCAATCTATACCACTTATGAAAATAATTAATTATATTTTGAAAGTCAAGAAACTCTAAGTCCCCCAACCCTCCATCGACTATTACTTTTTCTGCAATTTAGAAAAAGACTGCATGAATTTACATGCATTTACTTTTATCCCCTGACTTTTCTTCTTTAACAATATCATTTTCTCATCTTCAATAATTTTTTTTTCTTTTATTCAAAGTGTCTCCTTTTTCCTATGAAATAAAAAGGTACAGAAAGTGCTTTAAAATTTTTGTATAAATGCCATTACTAGGTATACTTTGCTCAAGTTTCTGTCAAAGATATTGGCACCGTGCTACAATTTTTATACTGTAGAAATGCAAATGATTTGGTTTCAGACACATGACATTTACTTTTCAAATAGGTATCATCTTTTCAAACTGAATTGAGCTAGAATGTATTAGAATTAAAGAATTATAGTCAATCCTCTTTATACCATTTTAATATTAAACAAAATTATGGCAAATAGTATACCTAGGATGTTATCTAAATTTTTCTCTCAACGTTAAAAAATATTTTTAACAGTTCATTGTGACTTTCTATAATGATCTATGTCAATGGCAACCTAATTTTTTTTCCATACTTACTCAAATTCTATTCAAAAGCATCAACTTCATTTCACTCTATAACTGGAGAAAAGAACATTGTTTAAAATTCAAAGATACATTTAAAGTCACATTTTATGCAACTTTATACATATTGCTTATTCTAATTATTTTCTTTTTATCAAAGTTTTATCAGAATTGTCAACTACTAGTAGAATGTGTTAGAAGTGAACAATCCATTCTCCTAATTACTAAAAAGTGAAAACAGGGAAAAACGTGGGCACTAAATATCTAAAATTGAATGAGCATTTCTGAAGCTTTTGCGACCTGGCCATTTTTTTTTTTTTTTTTTTGGTCTGGAAAAAATGTTATAAGAAATTAGTGTCATCCTAACCTTAATACAACTTTCATAAAGTGAGACTAGTGCTCAAAGAAATCTCATTGAAAAGCGGCATGGTAATGCTTTCTGTTCTTACCATAGTGCTTGTTAATGGAGTGGCAGGCTTCACCATTATTTCTCTCAAGTATAGCAAAACTGAGATTAAAGGAAAGAGAAATAAAATAAAAATAAAAGATACATAGGAGTAAAAATAAAAGATAGGTGAGACCACAAAGACTAAGGCACATAATAAGTTAACTTATATGCAACTGAGTAGTAGTAGGTCTGTATCGTCACAACTCTACATTTATAACAAATTTTTCTTTAAAAATCTTGTTTCCTTAACTAGACTGCTAAGTTCTCAGATAGAATTTAAGAATTATGTTCACCTAGGGAAATTAATATATTGAGCAGTTGATACAATTTTTATGAATTGATATATTATTTTAATACATTCTCTATTTATAATCTATTTAACTATATATATTGACCTACAAAAATTCCCTGCAGAGATTGCCTACATCAGAGATATATCCTTTCATGGCCTTTTATAACAACATTTTACTTTAGAAATAATACAAGAAAAACCCTATGTTCTTTCTCTATCTCTATAACATGTTTTGAACTTACCATATTGATTTCACTTTTAGGGTACTCATGCCTCAAATATCACATTGCCTTGCTTATTTTCTTCACAGAGCTCATCATTTACTGAAATCATCTTATTTGTTTACTTATATTTTTTTTTATTTGCCATACTTCATTAAATCATTAATTACATATAGAAATTAAATTGGTACTTTGGTCATAAATATTGTTCCAATACCTAGAACAATGAATTATGTAGTAGGCACCCAATAAATAATTTTGAATAAATTTGTGAATTAAGAAAACTTAGAAAGAAAGCAAACATTACCCAAGACAATTCCTCTGATAAAGTAAGATGAGGTTGCTCAGAAAAGCTAATACAATCATTGAATTTAATATACTCCCACTGTACTATGTAAGAGCTATAGGTCCCAAGAGGAAGTCAATTAATTCAAGAAGCAATTATTAACTAAATGTTTCTTTGATGACCTGAATTTAGCTAGGCATTTAAAATTAAGAATTAGAAACCAGTGTCTTATCTTTACTAAATTCAAATCTAAGCAGAGGAAAGAAAATTCAATATGTTATTATGAAAAAGTTTAATAAGCACTGAATTAATAGTAAGCATTGGGTGTGTGAGAAGACAAATTTTTGAAAATAGGATGAAGTTTGGATTAAACAGCATTCTTTAAAGAAGTCTTTTTAAACACTAATTCTAGCTTGGTATCACTCATTAATACTGGCAAGTCCTCAGTTATCCCCTCAAAATTTGTCTTAGCTCTATATTCTTTCTCTGTTTTCACTCTAGAACTCATTTCAAACATTCTGGTCCTCCTCCTATAAGTTCCATATCTGTTTGTTTGTTTGTTTTTTTCTTTTTATATGGTTAATCATTTTTTTCTTTCTATGCTGCATTCTCAGTACTTTAATATAATATTTCAGTTCACTGTTTTTTCTATTCTGTGTCCAATCAGGTATCCCAATCCACTTTCAAATATGACTTTAAGGTTTTTAATTTTGGTTTTTAATGCTTAAATTTTTAAATATCTATTTTATTCTTTTTCAAATCAACTTTGCCACTTTTTATAGTTTTCTGTTTCTTATAATAAATTCCAGCTTATAATTTATCACTTTAAACATGGAAATCACATTTGCTTCAACATCTATGTCAGTTAATTCTAACATGTGAAGTCTATATCAATCAGTTTATATAGATTCTCATTCATAAGGCTTCATGTCACTTACCACAAGCCTGGTAAACATTGACACTTGGTGGTCACTGACCTAGCTGAAAAATTCCAGATAAAAACATTTGTGTTCACCTCAAAACACATTTCAAACGCTTGCACATCCACTGCTAACACAGGCTATGTATGAATAGGGTCACATTTGAGTGAAGGCCTCATTTGATACCACAATTTCTCAGAGACAGTTCCCTACCCCCTTTTATTTTCGCTTTCCTTTTTCTTCTTCTCCTTGACTTAATACTTCCTCCAAAGCACTTTTTGGGTAAAGTGAAAGAGTATATTTATTGCTAGTTTGTCCTTTTCCTGAGGATTTGGCTTCTTTGCATTAGAAGAGAGGAGAGAAGCCTGCCGTGATGAACCTAAAATGTCATAGAGAGGTGGTGAAAAATGTGATATACTCTAGTTCAAGTAAACTGTTTGAGAAACCAATTGAGAAAAATAGCAAATGAAAAAAATTTTCATTAGAAATAAGAGCCTTGCATTTAATATATTATTTACCATAAATTTCTAAATTTTGTATTTAATACAAATAGACTGTATCTTCCCTCTACAAAAAGAGAATCATAATCACAAGTTCAGATTTATCTTCTAAACAAATCATGGGTAATTACATTATGAAAATAAATGCATCCTTATTGTTTTATTTTGATTAACTGCCAGAGTATTTTTCTTTTGATTTTCTGGGAAGTTTTACAATGTAAAACCAATAATAATGTAAAGTATATGATGATAATTTTTTATACCAGCTACATTGAAGAGAAAAGAAACTAGATATTGTCAAAGTAGAAAACTGTTTAGGGGATAATTAATCTCATCTTTATTTTTATCTATTTACTTCTAAGAAATCAAATCTACTCTTGCACAAAGAACATTGGGCTCTATTCGAACAATAATTTACCTGACTTTGTTAGTGAATTTATTAAGACTTTAGGTAGATGTTGCTGATTCTGCAGATCTGAATAGAAGGACAGTCAAAACACTGCAGAGAAAAAGAAGTTTCCTAATTTGAAATCAAAGTAGAATTGCAAATAGATAAGTTCTTTCTTTAAAAACCCAATTGCTTAGCTGTGACTAGCTGGAAGATGTGTAAAGGATTATGAATCCATATCAGATCAATACAGAAGGAGAGAAGGGGTCAATTTACATGAGAACACTCTAGAAGTGGTGGTATGAGTGAAAACTTTGACATCATGAATTACAAGCTGCTTGAAGCTAGACTCATGCCTTATTAATTTTTTCCTTCTCATCCCTAGTAGAATTCCAGACACATGGTAAACAAACAAACAAACAAACAAACAGAAACTCTATGGATGTTTACAGATTTACAAATGATTAAAGGAAAGAATCAAAGCATTTAATGAACATTCATAGGCTTTAATAGACAATCAACATATTTCCCTCATTTGTACCTCACTGTAATACTGAGTATATATTTTATCTGTTTCATTGTTGTTGTTGTTGTTTAAACAGACACACAAAAAAACAGGTTAGAATATTCACAAAACAGAGTATGTTCCAAAATGTTCTTTCTTTTAATGGGAAAAGATATTGACTAAATGTGAGATTTCATGTCCTCCCTCTAAGAAGAGTTGAAATGCCATGACACACCCTCCAAGGATTCCATTTGCTACTTGGGAAAAGTGGAGAGTCCGGAGCACAGTAGCAAAAGACAATGTTCCACCTGTCCCAAGATTAATAGAGTAGATACAAATACTAGGGGAATGTTTGAGCCAAGTTAATTCCTTTGGGGTACAGGGAAAATAAAATTAGAATGGAGTGGAATGCTAATGACTATGTTAGCAGTTGATTCTAAGACTATTAAGGAGTAAAGGGGCAGTGTTTTAAAATAAAATCATAAGTAATTACAGGAGAGACTTAACTCTAATAATTAGAGTCTCAGATGCAGTTTTTTTTTTCTCCACGCCAATTTCATAAACTCTTCACCTATATATTTTTTTTCAGTTTTTATATTTTTGTTTTATTCGGTTTGCTCCAAGGGCAAAATCAACAATAATAGGGATCACAAACATTACTATGATTGGCTCACAAGCCTGATCAATAAAACCTGAAAAAACGGAAAATGTTACACAAGTTGCAAAAAAGTACTCCTGGAGTTCACTGACATGATAGCAAGTGGAAACACAAATGCAACAAGTGTTAACATTTAGAACAGTATTTGTACCTGCTCCTTAACAGTACCTAACAAATAACAGTGCACCCTGGGAGATAAAGTGGAAATTAGCTTTACCTTTTTATTGAGTAACTAGAGGCAAATAAAAGTATTTTAATAAGTGACTGTGTCGACAGATCCTATTGGAGCAACATCAGATATGTCCCCCTCTCATGTACATACACATACACTAAGAGCAAACAATGGAATTTCATTTTTGTTCACTTTTTTATTCGAAACCAAGATCAGAACTCCTTGCCTCTGAGAAGACTTTTCTGAAGTTTCTCTTTATAGATGCTCAGGAAACTTTTCTATAAGATGTGTTAGGCAGGTAGGTAGCCATGACCTATGGGAGCCAAGGCCCAGCTCTGAAACCATAGGAATTACAAGAATGATGGCCTAACCTTAAGGCCCCAGTAAGACCTTCCAGAAACAAGCAATTTCAATTAATAATGCCCCTACATCCTGAAGTAAAAGGAAGTAAAAAGCCACACAAGAGCCACTGGTGTAGGCCGGTCAGTGAGGACTACACTGACCTTCTTTAAATTTAGCCTCATTATACCACCATTATAAAGTCATACATATTCCTGGAAGTTCATGAATCTAATTATGACAAACTGAATTTTGGGTAACCACATGTGCAGTAGAGATAAAGTTATGTAACGGCCAGCTATTAATCAAAAAGATCTCACATGCCAATCATCTAGCACCACCTTTATAACCTCCCATTATGGCCCATATATAATACAAACCTCTCCACTTCTGCAGTGCTGTGGCCATCTCTGGTGTAGCCTGATTTTCTCTTGAAACGTACTTTAGTAAATCCTACTTTTTCTAAAATTCGCTGATCTGTAATTCTTTACCGCATAAATTGTGTTAGGCCATCATCCTTTTGGGTGTACACTTTCTGTGTCTCTGGAACGTTGGTACTAATATTTTCAGTCTTTCTCAGATTCCTTTTGTTTGCATGAAATTCATGACTCAAAACCACGTTTCTTGGCCATAGAAAGCAAAGAATCTACTTTGTAATGAAAACGCAGCTCTTTCCGAAAGGGTTTAAGAAAATTCTTTTTTATGGCAAATTAATAAATAACCTGTGAATGTTCACAATTGAACATTATTAAGTTAAACAGACTTATTAAGATTCATGAAGCAATTAGAAGCATTAGGCTGAATTCTCTTGTCACTTTCTTGTGCCTGTCTGCATATTAAAGTCAATGAGAATTGTATGCTTTTGGCCCTGGGCAAAATGTGGCCCATTTTGAATAAGAATAGCATCTGCAATTATACTAGCTGAGATAAAAATTAAAAGGTTCATCAATTCTCATGCTTCAGAGCATAAGATTATAACCAGATGGTGCCAGAAAGTTTCTGTTGGGCATGAGGACTCACTAATGGACAGGTGCATTATGACAATTTTCTTTTGGCCTCCCTCTTCATAATGTCGCTCACACATAGAGACTTGCCAAACATAGGACATCAAAACAAATGGGACATTTGCATTTCACCAGGATGAAATCCTCCCGTGGCCTAACAATACTGAGATTTAGAGATCCTAACAGGTGTGGAGAATTTCAATGAAAACATTTTAAAATTTCTTCCAACTCAATGGAAATGTAACTTATCTTCTGCTTTTAAATTGGCTGTTTTTTGTCTTCACATGTACACTGGTAATTTACTTTAAACTACATTCACTTCTGGGCATAACAATATGAGAAGATTTTTGCTAGGAGAAAAGAAAAACTCATTGGAGTTTAGAAACCTCTACACTTAGACATGAGGAATCAATTAATTGATACATATTCACTAAACATTCACTAGTTTCTACATACTGATTGGGTTCGTGGAAACTAAAAAGGAATATAAGATGCCATACTTTCCTTCAGATAGCTAAAAATTTTCCTTTTGGGCTATGTGAGATTGAGCGGTTTGTAAGTTTAATAGAAAGCTAGAAAATAAAATGAAGACTGAAGCAATCAGTAAACTTCATGATTTTATATCTACAGTTGTGAAGAACTGCTAAAATACCAAGGAATTGTTATTTTCTCTTATAATTTGTTGAGAACCTAAAACTAGTTATTTATTTTTATTTTTAAGTTTTATGAAAATCACCAGTGTATTATTTTGTTAATTTAAATAGTAATATTATATGTTTGCATAATTTTACATGTTATTCATATTAATTTTCTTTATGTCCCAAACATCCTGAGGAGTAGTATATTTGGAAATTTTATTGAACTCCTCTTTGTTGATGAGATTAAGATAATTTTACCCTCGTTTTAATAAACACATTTTTAGAGAAAGCCGATCATATATTATTTTCTTTTAACCTCAAAACATCCTGCAATAGAACATATATTCCCAACACTCAGTGCAGTTTTAAAATTTATATCTTTAATGTGATGACCTATTTTGCCACATCAATAATAAATGAATCTGTTCTAAAATGTTTGTTATTTTTGGACAGAGCATCGAAAATTTAACACACATTGATTGTGTCATAATCATTTTTTAAAAAAGGGAAAACATATTTAGCCAGGAAAGACAAATCAGGCTGAATGAAATAGAACTAATATTTAAGGATCAATAATGGGCCTTGCCTTTCCTGGGATATATATGACCAAGGGGTCATTCACATTTGAACTTGGCTGCATTAGTTATGTACACTCATTACTTATTTAAGGGATGCTCTTAGGCATATGATTTGATAATCTAAAAATAAATAAAAAATAACAACAAAATAAATTTATATTTTAATCTGACTCTTTTGAAATGATTGAAAAATAATAGTGGTATCAAAATATCTTTCTTGAAGTAATTCATCTCTATCTAGGACAACTGTAATTACTTAAAAATTTTTCTTATAAAGAATCTGATTATTAGTGGATTTCATCTTCTAGTCCTACTGTGCCTCTTGGAAAAATACTGGAAGAGGCAGTCTTCTTGTCTACAATAGCAGTTCCTGAACTATGAATAAACACATTTGAATATCTCAGAATCCTTTAAACACTTCCAAATTATTTTACCATGATGGCCAAATTTATTTGGATAAATATCCTTTTGTTCTTTTTAAGTAAAGATCATTTAATTTAGAAAAAAAGTAGTTGTTTATTGATGATTGTAAAACAACATAATTAGAACAAAAGTAATTAGAAAAATATTTTCTGTCATAAAAGCAAAAAGCAAAAAGCAATGCCATTTTTTATTAATGCAACTTCTGTTTGGGTTTGCACATTAGAAAGTCATTTCATTCTTTGTATTTTTAATGTCACAATACCCACAGATGTTTTTCACCAGCATCATCTTAGGGCTCCATCACTCAATGCTACATAATTAAAGTTGATATTTATTTCAAATCTTTAAATTTATTTTAGTAAAATTTACCTTGTTTTTTAATTTCGATATTACAGATTGTCAGGTTTATTTTAAATCTTGATTTAATCACCTATCATGTCACCTGTCCCTCTCAGTTTCATTTAACTTCAGGCCTTAAAAAGCTGATTCAATGTGTTCTTTTGTGATAAATTTATTATAAAAATAGATCAAAGCAGCCCTCTCCTGTATACCTCTCTTCTAGATTTTTATAGCTATTCAACAAATTTTAATAGTGATTTTCAATTAAAGACTCAATTACATTTTCTTTAACTCATATCATTCTGCTGTTTTTTGTTTTTTGTTTTTTTGTTTTTAATAGCCCTGAAGGCTAATTCTTAACTCTTCTACTCATATCATGTAAAAACCAAGCTTTTATGTATTAACCAGGTAACAGAGATCATATATAATTATAGTGAGATCAAAAGTCAAAATTTGAGAACTGTGATTCAAACATAGATCAGAAAATAAATATAAGGAAGATTGGAATAAACTGGGGTTGTTGACATTTATTGATTCTGTTTTATTATCTTCATTTTTCCCAGTTCACCAAACTCAAATATGATGTTTAGTAGTAGTATCTTGAGAACTAAAAAAGTGCAGAGATACTATCTGATAACCAGACATAGGATGAACATATTACATATGTAATAACAATAAAGTGATTAAACAAATACTAATAAAGGGCTTGGCAGAATCTATGTTTAATCTTAATAAAAATCTTCAAAATAAAGGAACATTTTATTTTGTTTTGATTGAAGAGAAATAAAATGGGCAAACAATAAAACAAGCAGAATATCAGTTACATTTGAAGCTGCATGATTAATCTCCATTATCCTGAATGATTAAAATAACAAGTATTCGGTAAAAAGAAAAAAATCAATCCTTCATATCTTTGGACATCGGTCATATTTAAAATAAACTACTAATCTCTATTGAAATAAAACTCAAAACTTAGTATAATTTAATTATGATGTAAAAATGAATTTTTGATATCCTTTCTACATGGTTTCACTAAATTCATATTGGCTTTCTTGGCATGAAACTTAAGAAAATTGCCTGAACATTTATTATTATTAGAAAGAAAGGATCTGGAGTTAGAAAATATCTGAGTGTGAAATGGTTAGTAAAAGGCCTGAAATCTATTCCCTCCCTTAATCAGGGCTTAAAGGAAATATCCTTGGGGGAAGGGATAAATAAAGTGGTTTGATCAAATCTCATTTTAAACATGTTAATGATAGACTTCCTGGAAAACAAGTTAGTGTTTTAATCTAACAGGAGAGTTCATATGGAATGCTTTTAATGGGATATGTAATAGGCTATGTAACAATCTAAATATAAAATGGAAAAATGTTTTGTGACTACAATTTGCTCTCTTTAGCATGAGTAATGCAGCCACATTAGAGACCTCAGGTAAAATATACTTCCTGATGCCACAAGAAAGTATATGGAGATTTGCAGTCACAGTTCTGGACCTCTTCCTGATTCACTGGTGCCTCAGAATTATCTCTATCTTTTAAACCTCTGGTGAATTACCAGTAAGATCTTTGATTCATGTGAACATGATTTGACAACACAATAATTTTTGATATCTGTTTTTTGAAAAAGAAAGTATTCACCATAAATTTACAGAAGATAGACGTATTGAAGAGTCGAGTAATCATTTGGTGAACTTAAATCATGAAACTCAAAATAACTAAATCTCACCTGCCTTTCTTGAGCATATTCTATAGGGTAAGCATATTAAGTATTATTGGGGCAATGAGGAGGAGCACAGAATAGTCTCTGCTATCTAGATGCTCACAACCTAATGAGTGGTGGCCTGAAATAGCAACTCAAACTCATGGGAAAAATGGATTCTACAGTAAAGATGCTGTTGAAGATCAAGAGAGAAAGACATGCATTGTGGCAGGAAAAGTCTCATGGCAGGAATATGACTTAGGTTGAGCCTTTGAGAATTACTTTAAGTTTGACAAGTAAAGGTGCAGGATAAGACTGTTCTAGCTGGTAAGGACAGTTAAGGTCAGGAGGAAGTATAGTAATCTAACCAAGAGTTTAAAATGCCAATTAGCTCCATCAAAATTTGCTTCTATGTGTGATAATTTTTGGAACTTTTTACCTAAAACTAAGTAATATAGAATTTTTTTTTTGTTAGATACATTTGTGTTGTCTATAGGAATAGATCAAATATGATATGGTATAAAATATTGACATACAGCCAATCATACCCAGTATTGAAATAATTTAAATTTTTATTCGGTTAAATACATTATTGAGTTTGTCAGTTCAACAGCTCAGGATAATTCAGCAAGTTAAATCAATCACAAAGATAAGTAATATCACAGATAAACATTTCAATTTTTCATTTTATTATAAATTAGATCACTTTCTGTAATGAAAACAATTCAAAATAGATGAAATATAATGGTGACTCAGTGGTGCACATACCTTAATGATCCAGAAGAAGAAATACATTCTGGGTCAGTTTAACTCAGCATTCTTTGATGTCTCTGCACTGCCTTCTACAACTTCAGGTTTATAATGAGACTGTCTTCTCTCAAAATGATATAACATTCACATGAATGTGTTATATGTCTTTCAGGATTAGAGATTGACTTTGGGCAGTTAGAGAAGAAGTAACCATATCCTAGAATATTAGTCTGAGTTAGATCACTATATTGGTTTAGGCTTGAGTGACTCAAATAAATTGACTGTGATATGTTTAGAACCATTAAGGTTAACCCTTGGACATGGGAATATAATCATTTCCCTCATTCTCAGCACCATCTCACAACTGTATGACTGATCTGTAGTATGAAACACATGCCCTGAATATTTTAAACTAATTAGAGTAACTATTACTAGTATACTCCTTAAAGCAATAAATTCATCTTTAAGTGTAGTAGGTTTTGTAATAAAAATAAGGAGTGGGAAATAAGTCAGCATCTAAATCTATCAGTTTCAATCTGTATATTTTCCTATTGATCACTAAGAATATCAATCTATTAATCTATCTTTCCAGACAGACAGTGATATTACCAACTAATTCTAAGTCAATTTAAAAAATCTCAGTTTAGATTTTAAAATTCTTTTCTTTCTCTTTAAGAACTTCATGCAATTTAATGTTGGGATATGCTTCAATATTCTCCGTTTTAGAGGTTGACATGTGGTCATCCATAGGCTTCCTTTGTCTAAAAGGCATGTTTTTAAGTCAGAACCATATTTTGAATATTAAAGTTGCTTATAATAAAATTTTTAACTTTTGACTTTTTTTGAAAAGTAAAAATAGGAACATATGAAAATAGTAGACTAAATATTCCATATGAAATTAATCCTTTTTGGTACTCAGTAGATATGCTCTTTAGATACGGTGTGTGCCTTCCAGTTTACTTCAGTTGCAAGAAAACTGGTTTAGTTTTCTCATTTAACACATTGGTCTGATTTCTATTAAAATCTGAGGAACTTTCATGCCACATCTTACTTAATAAAAACAAAATTTTTATTAAAATTGTTTGAATGATTGATTCATTTATTCATTCAGTGAGAAAATATTTATTAGATAACTTATTGCCAGGTACTCTATATAGATACTAAAAAAAATAATTCTATTCTGGTGTTCTTGGTATTTAGTAAGAGGACATGGCAAAAATGTAAGGCTTGAGGAAAAGGCATAATTTTGAATTTAGTAAATATAACCTTTTAATACAGAAACAGATAAAGAGATAGAGCTCAAGAGCAAAAACATACAGAGGTTAAGTGTTAGAAAAAATCACTTTGAAACAAGGACAAAGTTTCGATAATGTGGTCAATAGACTAAACATAAAAAACAATAAAACAGTATAAAATTCAAATAGGATTGAGTTTCATACTATTAGAGTCTTCAATGAGATTCTCGAGAGGAGTATTTTTAATGTATGATGGAGACAGCAGCTACATTGCAGTGAGACATGAAGTGACTATGAGGTGAGAAGATAGAGAGTAAAACTATTCTAGTTCAAGAAGAGTGGCTGAGAAGGAGACATGAGCCATTGAAGCAGGGATAGCCAGGAACGAAGGGGAGAAATAAAAATCCCTTTGTTTGTTAATGGGGAAGAACCAAGAAATGTACCTTCGAAGGCAAAGGGGGACTATAGAATTGATGGAGCAAGGTTATTAAGGAGGGAAAAATATGGTCCTTCAGAATACAAGTGGAAAAACAAAATTTTTTCACAAGAGAAATAACTCTCATTATTGAAACTAGATTGAAGATGGTGAAGCTAAAGATAGGTACAGATCAGGCTGGTAATATAGAGAGAATGCAGAGGGTTGAAGGATTATTTTTAAGGAAATTATATTATAACTGAATATTTAGAAAGCAGCAATTCACTGAAAATGAACAAAATAACAGAGGCTGAAGCAGATATTTTAGAATGTGAGATGGAGGTCTCAGAACTTTAAGATAGAAATAGTCCAAGACAATGCTACAATGTTTGTTGTTATGATTAACACAATGGAGGATAACATGGTTTGGGTACAGACAATCCTGATTTTAAAAATTTATTATATGACTGATCTTAATATCTCAGCCTCAGCTTCTTCATTGTTATATGAAGATGACAATTATTTCAGATATTATTGACTATCTAATAGCAACCCTGGAGTTCCTTATTTCTAGCTAACAAAACCAATTATCCACAATAGAAGTCAAACATATTAAAATTTTAATTAGTTACATTCCTTTGTATCTAAATTTTTCTAAATGACTCAATCATGGGCAGTTATCTTCAGAGGGCTGTGTTGTGGAAAGTTTCTGGAAAAGATGTTTCTCATAATAAAATGAGAAATAAGAATTGTCTTTGCTTCTTTTATGCTGTAGACAGTACCTTGGCTGACTTTGATGTTAAGTATTTCTGCAGCCATTATGTAAACTAAGAGAGATGCTACTGATGATATGCTGAGGATGAAAAGTTTAAGATAACTCAGAAGTCTCAACTTCAGGTATAATGTTAATTAAAATAATTGTACATCATATTGTAATATACTTTTAATAAAATATTTCATTACTTGCAGCCAAGTATTATAAATGATGAAATTATTTACATAAAAAAGGAAATGTAAACTACACTGATAGCACAATTAATATTAACTACTTTGAAATGATTTTCAAATCAATTTTAGGTAATACTCATTTAAATACAAACTACAAATGTAACCTATGTGCAATGCAATATAACTCAGTGTCTCATCATGAGCTACACTTGTATTAATGTTATGGATAATTAAATGACCGATATGGCTCTTAAAGCAATCATAATGTAATATAGATATAGATATAGATATAGATAGATAGATAGATAGATATACATATATCTGTATATATATATCGAGGTTAAAAGAAAGATGAAGTTATATTATTTACATAAATATAAAAGAGTGGTTATATTTATGTAAATTTACAAGATAAAGATACAATTTCAATCAAACAGTAAGTTTTTGATCAAAAAGTAAGGAGATAGATAATAGATCTCGTTTAACTGTTTTTATCACACACAAAAAAGAAAACAAGAAACTTCTGGAGGAAAAAAAGGTAAGGATAAATCTATCTTTAAAAATTACTGCAAAGAGCTTTTTCTCTTCATTTAAAAAAATTAACTCAATCTTACTTTTCCAAAATGATGACTATATATTGTCATATACGGTTATTTATAAATAAAGATAAGAGAAAAATGAAGTTTTTCACTTATCATTATTTAATATATAATTATATTTTGTGCTTTTTGCATTGAAGATTAAATCCTTTTCTTTTTAAACATCTCATCCTATATTTTAAACACAAACTCTAGAAGTAATTAACAGTGACATTTTTTACTCCACAACTTTGAAGTAGAAAATTAGAAAATGTTTAGAGTCTCTGTACAACATAACAACCCTTTTAATGCTCCAGTTTGAACTATAGATCCTTAGGCAAACAGAATAAATGGGCTATTTGGGGGCCTCTAACCCATTTCTAAGAAGATGATGGGCTAATCATTTCAGAGAAAATGTCGGAGTGATTTCCCAGAAGATATAGGTAAGAACACAGCACAGCTGCAAATATAAGTGCTTCCATTCTTCCAGCTAAAAGTTGAGCCCTGAGAATCAATTTTACTTCCTTCCTCAAAATGGACCATGCCTCTGTTAAACTGGCAGATACACAATCCAGTCAAAAAGGTGAGATTACTATCTCTCTTAAACATTAAGCTCTTGCCTGAACTGAAAGTTGGTAATGGTAAAGTTGTTGATATTGGTAAATAAAATGCTTCTTTCTAGGATGACTCACATATTCTTTATACCAGTATCTAGTAAAATCAAACAAGAGAACACAGAAACTTTAGAAGACTAAGTTCTCCATATTTGCATAAATACCTCTAAGGGTTTTATTTGTGAGTCTAGGAAAAGCTCGAACTCAAAAATAAAATCCGTTATTTAACCTGAATGTATGAAAGTTTCTAAAATAATTTCTTTCAGAGTAAGAAATGACACTTGCTATTTCTTTGTCTCCCAGAATGGTACACATATAGTGTTCCTTTCATTTTATGTGAGTTAATTGTGTCTGCATTAGAATAAAGCTTGAGGTCTTTGAATTGTTTATTTTAGGGTAAAATCTTTGAATATTGAATGTAACTGTGTTTGAGAAGGAATACTATAGATTTTTATTAAGACAAATTTGTTGTCTAATAGTATATATATTTTTAAAAACAGTTTTTATATAGATATATACTCCATTTATGTTGACATATGAACTTGAAATTTACTTGTTTACTACTAGATGGAATAAATGAGTTAAGAGATATATGAGTTACAGATTGTTCCTTCAAACTATATGATGGTGACCATGTATAAAGCTGTAAAATCCTCTCTGATTACCCATAAAGAATATTATTCTTAAACTATATTTTATTCCTTTCTCTTTCTAGTTGATTTAAATCTTATTTTTAATAACATTCTTTATAGTAATTAACACGGTGATGAGCATATGAAAAAGTACTTGATATATTTTTTTGTTGTTGAATTGAATTAAGTATCTCATAAAATGGAACATAGAATTGATCCAAGTGGTAAAGGCCTGGTTTCTATTCCTCTCTCTGCCTCTAAAGAGTATATTGTCTAGTTTTGTTTTATTTCCTACTCTTTTATAATGTATTTTATAAATGTTTCTCATCTACAATAATTGTCACATCAAAATTCACTTAAAATATTTCCTTTTTATATCTAATTAATTTTTTGCAGCTATTCCATTAATTCAAGGGAAATTTTCTACTATCTTCTTATAGCCTCCCTATCTGTAAACTCTTAAGAATTTCCTGGATCAGGATTTGTCTGCAGCAATAACTTCAGTTATTTAAAAAAAAATAAATAAACTAAACAACACCAAAAAAACTAGTCTTTTAATTTTTGAGATCTGTCTGGGCCTCATTTAATCTTCTGGATTTTATAAATATTTTGCAATTCATAAGACATATTGTTTATCATCAATCCTTAAAAATATTTAAGTATATATTTAAAAGTAGGTTATTTTTGGTATTACTTCTTTGATTCTCTTTATGTACATTTATTTTATACTTTAATACTTTAAGATTTCTTTTAAGTCCGTCTTTTTTGTAAATATACTCATCAAACTTGTTCTTTCCTCTTTCTAATACTAATGTCACCCTCTGAGCCATATATCTTTTTATGTTCATTTGAAACACATTTTTTTTCTGTTCGTTGCTTAACAGTTTTGCACTGTTCTCGTGCCAACCTGAATCCCATTACCAAAGCATTTCAAGTACAAGTACAGAAGTACAGACATTCTTCACTGAGTATATGCTTACTTTACTAATACATTGCTCATTGGATTGTGACAATCTTATTCAAATTTCCTTTCACCTTGGTCAGCTTGCATGCTGAAATTATTACATAAAAATACTTTTTGTATATATTAGCAACTTTTAAAATGTATCATGACCTGGGTTATCAATATGTGGGACCATGAATACACTATTGTGATACCAGTTAGGATTTAGGTTAGATATGTAGAGAGCTAAGCCTAGACACAACCTCTGGAATAATTTTTTCCTAATAATTTTTAAATAGATAAAGGAGAATTGATTTGAGCATTATGGTTTTAATTACAAATAATGTTAATTTTTATATGGTACCAAATATTAGATAAAAATTCCTACACTATTAATCCAAATCTTGTGGTATATATACCTAACTTTAAAATATTTTTTAAAAATTCTCACTCATCTATGTCCAATATGTTTATGAAAGACCTAAAGAAAAATAAAAACCTCTAATTTTTCAATATAAGCCCTATTCAGTATGCTACAGTCACCAAGATACCTCTCCACGTAATGTACTAGGGGCTTAAGAAAACTTAACCACTTTCTATCAATTTCTAAACAACTAAAAAATGAATAATAGAGACAATATAAGTACCAAAAAGAGTATCGTCTTCAATATCTGAACTGTATTAGAGAACATGGTTTAAAACTTATGTAAAACTTGAATACTCAAGATTCCCAGTGAAGATGGCAGAGTGAGTAACCACCGTACTTGCTTCCTTTCCTGACCACATCAAAATTACAACTAAACTACAGAACAATCATCGTTGGCCCCTCTAAGCACCTCCAAGGCCAGCACAAGTGTCAGTCATCTGCAGATTGCTTCGTGGCTTATGTCAGGTGGCTCCAAGGAAGGCACAGGCTATAGCTGAACTTGGCCTGCGGCATGGCCCCTCTCAGGAGGTTCTGAGTCTGGCACACCCAGTGGATGGCTTCTAACCAAGCAGGAGCACCACCTGGAGATGGATTTAAAGACAACACCCAAGAGGCATACTGGGTAGACACCAGTGCCCTGCTAAAGTGAATCCTGCCATGTAGGATCAGCCTCTCTCTCTCTCTCTCTCTCAGAGCTTAGATGACACATAAAATTAATGATCACACTTGAGAATATGATCCCGCTCTACTTATTTTGTCCATAACAGGTCAGGTGTATGCACAAGTAAATATTTAAATGATGTAAAAATAAGATAAATTTAATAGACATATTAGGAATATTATACTCTGGTATGCATATGCATGATCTCAAAAAAAACTATTTTGTGATTTGCTTCTTATTTTTTATTTGTTATTTCATTTTTTTGAAATACAGATATCATTGTGGATTTAATATTTATACAAATTTAAAGTAAAAATGTTGGTAATACAGATGTACAGTTTAGGGAGATTGATTACTAATACACAGGTTGACATAGAAATTCTAACTGTGTTTCTTACAAGTAATGTTGGGAAATTAAATATTGGAGAAGAGAGAGAACCGTTAATTAAACATAAACAAAGATTCAGTATTTGTATTCATTTTTCAATGTTCTCTAATCTCCTTCACTGTTTTTGTGGTTTTAATCATTTTATTCTAAATTATAGTAGGACATGAAAAGGTAATAAATACCTGGATCAGTCAACCATATTTAAACATAAGACACGCTGATTTTGTCTATTTCCTTTCCCTTCCCTAGAAAAGTGAGAAGATATAATCATTTGTATATGTCAGATAGTCAAAAAAACTTCATGTCCATAAAACATGGCACAGACTCTTCCCTGCTTAGTGGAATTTTAAATCCTGGAAACATGGCAAGAGACAATTAAAGGAGAAACGTGAAAGATCTAGTGGGTAAGTAAACCCGTTAGAGGTCTCAGGACTAAAGGGAAAACTCAGCAATAGGTTGTCTCTCCATTTCACACAACAAAATAAAGCGGCTCAGGCCTGGTGTTTCATGGTCCCAACTTAATAATAAAAAGTGACCCTAAGAATAACCATAAATTCAGCAACAGATTGGATAAGCCTGATAGCACTGGCAGGGGGTATTAATTAGGAACCCCACTGACAGTAAGCAGCACAACCTATCCTATCCTTTCCCCCTTTACCGCCACTGGGGCCTTTGACGCTCCTCCTCTACAGAGACATCAGGCAACCACATCTCATCAGCTGGGGCATCATGACACAACAGTAGCCAGTCCAGAAGGTGCTCTCTACTTCCCAGAGTCAGGATAGATCGTACCAAAACATGTGACAGGCAGGCATAGGAAACATTTTTGTTTCTCTGCACCCCAAATTTTCCTCTCTAACATCTATAGACTGGTGATGGCAAGAGTAATGTTGCTACAAGAAACAGCCAGGCCCAGGTAGCATCTTTGTTTCTGTGGGCTGGAGAGTCTGTTTCTGTATCTAAGCGTACCATCAGGCCCAGCCTGTGGCAATTACCTCTGCTCCCTCAGGCAGGAAGATTAGGGATCAGTGGGAGCTACAGAACTACCAGATAAACCAAGAGGAAAAAATAGCATTGCAAAGGCTCAGAAAACTATTTGTCACTGGAAACATAGCCTAAAAATTGTGGTCAGAAAGTGTATGTTAAACTTAAAATTAAAAGTTTAGGTAGAAATCAGAATTCTCTAATGATAAAAAACATGTTCATGCTATTAGAGAAAATAACCCCTCACACGCACACCAAGAAAAATCACAACTTAAATTAAAAAAAAAACAAAAAGTTTAATTGATTTCAACACTGATGAATCAGATATCAGAATTATTCAACAAGGATTTTGAAGAGTCATTATAAAAATTCTTCAGTAGGCAATTACATATTATTATAATTTTTTACATTTAAAATTTATTTTTATGATTTTTAATATTTATATTTTAACTACAGTTGATATACAATATTATATTAGTTTCATGTGTACAACACAGTGATTAGACATTTACATAATTTACTAAGTGATCACCCTATTAAATCCAGTACCCATCTAACACCATACATAGTTATTATAATACTACTGACTATATTCCACATGCTATACTCTCCATCTTCATGACTATTTGGAAACTACCAATTTATACCTCTTAATTCCTTACCCCACTTCACTAATCTTCCCAACCATGCCCCCAATCCAGCAACCATCAAAATTCTCTGTATGTATGAGCTTGTTTCTGTTTTATTTGTTCATGTACTGTTGTCTAGATTCCACATATAAGTAAAATCATATTTCACAGATCTTTTTCTGACTCTCTTACTCCATTCAGCACAATACCCTCCAGGGTCAACTAAGTTGTTGCAGATGACAAGATTTCATCCCTTTTTTTTATGACTGAGTAATATTTCATTGTATAAGTATCATTTCTTTATTATCCAGTTATCTACTGATGGACACCCAGGTTTACTCCTTACCTTGACTATTTTAAATAATGCTGCAATGAACATATAGAACCACATATCCCTTTGAAATAGTGTTTTGAGTTTCTTTAGATAAATACTCAAAGTGGGTTTACTGGGTCCTTTGTAGTCTCTTGTTCAGCTTTTGTTTTAAAGTCTATTTTGTCTTGCATAAGTATTGGTACACCAGCTGTTTTGTTTGTTTCCATTTGCGTGAAATAACTTTTTTGATTCCTTACTTTTAGTCTGTGTGTGTTTTTTCATCTAAAATGAGTCTCTTGTAGAGAGCATATGTAAGAGTGTTCTTTTCTCATCCATTCAGTCATCGTTTGTCTTTTGATTAGAGTATTTAATCTATTTACATTCAAAGTAATTGTTGATAGGTATGTAGTTTTATTATCTGTATTTTATTATTTATACTTTTGTTACATATTTTTTTCTTCTTAAAGAAATTCCTCTAACATTTCTTGTAATACTGGTTTGGTGGTGATTCTCTTTATCTGTCCTTTGATTCTAAATGATATCTTTGCTGGTAAAGTAATCTTGATTTTAGGTCCTTGCTTTTCATCACTTTGAATATTTTGTGCCAATCTCTTCCGGGCTGCAAAGTTTCTGTTGAAAAATTAGCTGACAATCTTATGGACGCTCTCTTGTTGGTAACTATTTTTCTATTGCTGTTTTGAAGATTTGCTCTTTGTCTTCAAACTTTAGAAATTTAATTATATTGTGTCTTGGTGTGGGCCTCTGGGTTCATTTTTTGGGGGGGGGGAACTCTGTGCTTCTTGGACTTGTGTCTATTTCCTTTGCCAGGGTAGGAAAATTTTTAATCATTATTTTTTTAAATAGATTTTCAATTCATTGCTGTCTTTCTTCTCCTTACGGTACACCTATCTATGATGCCAATGTTGGCACACTTGATGTTTTTCGAGAGACTCCTTAAACTAGCCTCATTTTAAAAATTTTTTTCTTGTTGCTATTCTGATTGGGTGTTTTCTGCTACCTTACCTTTAAATTGCTGACTTGAACCTCTGCTTTACCTAATCTACTATTGATTTCCTCTAATGTATTCTTCATTTCAGTTATTGTATTCTTCATTCCTGACTTGTTCTTTTTTATGTTTTCTACCTCCATTTTTATGTTTCCTGTCTCTTTGTTGAAGTTCTCATTGAGATCATTGAGCATCCTTATAAATAGTATTTTGAACTCTACATTTTGCAGATTACTTGTCTACATTTTGTTTAGTTCTCTGCAATCACTAGAGTAATTTAAGGGAAAGATATGTGACTATATTTAGAAAAACAGAGGAAAGAAAAGAGCAGATTTAAGTATTTAATTAGATGTTTAAATTCACTGATGAGGATCTACAAAAAAGTCTCAAAAATTCTAGGAGAAGGAGAATAAAACTTACCTTCCTGTGTTAAGCAGCAAGGAGTTGTGCAGACATTACAATGTAGTTTACTAATGGACATGTAATTTCACAGTTTGATTAAAGTGGGGCACATATAAAATTGTAGATTAAATACTCTCATTAAATGTTTTTTTTTAAATAAAACACTAACATTCAAATACAAGTGAAAATATATTTAAAACCAAAAGTTTTAGAGAAAAGGATTGCAGAAAAATTAAAAATTAATCAGATTTTTTTTTTAGATAAGAGGGTAGCAAAATTATTTTTCATTATTCCACATAAACAAAATAAGGAAAATGTTTTAGATTTAGTATCAATGCCCATTTTTATGAATAAACCATTATCCAGACTCATAATTCAACATTACCTTCTTTGTCTGGAATGGTTCCTACATTTCTTTTCTCTTTTATGCTTAACTCCCTTTGGGCATCCACATTTCTGTGTGGTGGGTACTTACTCTTGGTATGGGAACTCTTCCCACAACCTGATTTTGTTTACTCCCTTGTAATCCTTTTGTTTTGTGCAGTTCCTGCCTCAGCAGCCCTAAATGCATTGACATTTTGATTGATTAGTGCCACTTACAAAAATAAAAGCAGGATAGAAGGTTTCTTCCTAAAATAGTTCAGTCATATATTTCAGTTTAATATTTGCCCCCTCCCCACTTTTCCAAGCTCTCCAATTCCAGAGCATTGACACTAAACTTCCCAGGGCACAAAAAGTGGCTGGTCATTTGACCAGGTCTTAAAGCCATTCCACTGAGATTATTTATCAGGTTATTTTAACCACTCTTTCAGGGGGAGAAAAAAAAAAAAAGCATAGATAATCTCATTTAAGATAAAGTTCAATTATTGTAGAGTGGGTCTACAGTCTAAATATTCTTGAACTCTCAAATACTTATCATCATGAAATTTACCTCCTTTCACAGCTAAACGGCAATGGAGTCATCTGCTGAGTCATTAAAATAGAGAATTAACAACAACAACAAAGTGATAAAATATTGATGTGCTTTCAAAGTTTCCTGTAATAAAAGTTGAATTTTAAACTTTGTGTCTAAATTGTTTCTGTTGATAGATATGAGCTCCTGGCCTCTAAATGGCCTTTAGAGTTTGCTCAGTAAAGCACTTCAGAATTTACTACCAACTTGATAACATTTTTAATTTAGTGAAGCAAAACTGTAATGCAATAGTGCTCCTAAAGAAAAACTAGTGTCATTATTTTGTGGATGTTAAATTCCTTTAATGAAATCAATTCCAATTTATGCTCCTTGTGTCATAATGTATAATCTTCTTTAAAGCACAAATGTTTAGCTGCCTTCTACTCACAATAGTGTTCTGGCTGAAGGGACTGGTAACTCTGAGAAATAATGCTCAGATTTAGGGTGGAATTGTTGGAGGGGTCACAGTATTATTTTTTATTATAGAGAACACTGACAAATAGATTCTCTTTTCTTTTTTGAGAAATGCAGGAAAACCTTGTCTTCCATAATGCATATTTATGACAGAAAATCAAGAGTCAGGGAGAGAGTTAGTAATGGGCAAAACTGTGTTCATGTGCTCCACCATTCACTCTTCTAGAAATGCTGCAGCTGTTTTTTGATGGGTCGTTGGTATTTAACCTGGAAAGAACATACAGTTTATTATTCTAATGACTAAAAGTCCCATAAATGTTGTCAAACATAAATAAAAGTTACAAACGCTGTCATTTGCAATATGCTTGGGTACTTGGTATAAGGATATAATGATAGCACTAGTGCTATTGGAACAAATTATTTATTAATAGTGAGGAGATTTCTCCTTACCTAGCTAATAATGGAATGTCATGATTATGTAGCAAGGTAAATTATTTCTCCAAATCTACCCAAGAGGCAAAGCACACAATGGAAGATTCTAGTTTTTTACCTCTGTCATATGAAATGTATTTAAAAGTATTTTATTTTCCTCATAACTTGTTGCCCATAAAATTGGTGGATAGAAACAAGATTACTCTATTGTATTCACAATTGATTGATCTCATGTAAAGTGTAGAAAACTGATATGAATAACCTAGTTTTTCTTAAATAGCCCCCTGCCATGTGATGTGTTCAATGATCTTAAACTTGTCTTATTGTTGCTGAAGCTAATTTCAGGTGGATGCGCACAAGTTCCATTTCTCCCAGTACCCACCTACTTCTTTCAAATAAAGATTTGCCTTACATCAATTTAGTACATCTTAACACTTTAAAACACGATGCATAGAAGCTCTAAACTCTTACTATCCAATATTTTTTGAGGGAGGAGAAAAACTCAGAATCACTATCTCAGTCTTAGAAGCCTTACCTCATCCCACTTTTTCTTTTTTCTAATGTCTGTCTGAATGTGATTCTTGAGAAAGTATTCGTTGCTTGTTTTTTTCATAAGCGTATGTGTCTAAGTGCCCATGGCAAGAAGTCTCGCATGCCTTAGAATGCAGTGCTCATGATTTTAGCTTCTTGAAATCAATCCCATCAGTAGTTTACAATCAATCTGCTGTAAATAATTAGCTTTCACATAATTAAATACATGTTATCTTCCCTCTGCATTAGCACAATACATATTGCATACCTATTTGATGTCATTTGAATCATTCTTTAGTGCCAATATCAAGTAAAAATATTTACTAATCATTAATTCATCCTATAGCAGTAAGTACCTACTAGGGGCAAGGATATGTACTTATCAATCCAAAAACATGTGAACCCCTTTGTTAAGGACCTCATAGAGAAGTAATGAATAAATATAATTGTGATAAATGCTGTGAAAGAAGTATATGATTACAAATTGTGATGAACACTCTGAAAGAAATTACATGGTAGCATAAAAGAAATTATGAAGGATAAGTTCATATTGATTTGAGAGTCAAGGAATAAGACTGAGGAAGGAAATTTAATCTAAGACCCACGCAATGGAGGCAGACAAAGGAGCAGAATAAAGAGAGTTTAAACTGAATGTAATAATCTAATTTGAAAAAAATCACTCTAGTCACCATGTGGAAGGTAAATCAGAGTGGGTAGGTGTTTTTTAGAGGAGGAGAATGAATGAAAACATTTTTGAGACAATCGATTAAGAATATAATATGTACAGAATTTGTGGATGTACAGAATTGTGGATATTCTGGATTAAGGTGTAGCAATAGACAAGTAAAAGAGTAGTAGCATTAAGTTATAATTTAGTACTTCATGATGGTTTAGAGATATGGAAGATTGAAATGTCAAGTTAATCCAAATTCTGGCTTAAATAACTATAAATTGCAGGTCCTCTAGGCCAAAATGTAGAATGACAAGCAGAGATTCCATGAAATAAAAAATATCCAGAGTCATCTTAAGTCTGAGATGTATATAAAATATCTAAGAGGAGAGGTGAAAAGGTTATGTGAGAAAAGATCCCTTACTAAATCCTCTTAATAATGAATATGTATGATGTGTATAAAGAGTACTAAAATAGACTGAAAGAGAAATGTAAGTACATTGCTATTTGAAGAAAAATGCCTCTAGCTATTTTCAAATGCAACGTCTACATTCATTAATTACTGTTGCTTGGTAATGTGAATATTTTAAAGTAATTTTATAGTAACTATAATCACATGTTATATTTTCTATCTTCTTACGTTGGAGAATTACCTTTCCACTGACTTCTTGTATAAATTACAGATTAGTAGAAATATAAACTCTGGAGTTCATACAGTTTCCCCTTATGATTTTGTGTATATTGTCCTATTATTTGAATGTACTGGTATACAAGGGAAATTTATAAATTAAATTGAATTTAATGGTTTTACAGACAATTTGTCCTACTTACAAATTTTGAAAATATTTTTATAATAGTTTAACACTCTGCTCACAGCATCTTGACATTAATTTTTGATTATTATCTTTGTTTGGAATTGTACCAACCTTTTTAATGTAAAATCTTTAATCTAATTTTATATCTAGAAACATTTCTTTAATTATTGCTTTAGAATAATTTTTTCCATATTCTCGGACATATTTAATTCATGGTTTAAACACTTGAGACTTATTTTTCATTATATTTCTCTCTTATCCTTTTAAATTAATATCTCAAAATATTCTCAAAGTAATTGTCTATATTCCCCACAAAAGCTTCTATTTTAAAGTTTTTCGATTTTTTAATTGCAGTTTTATTTTGACTAATAATGACTTTTATTTCATTAATTTTTTAAATTAGAAATAGTCTTTTAAATTGAGTATACTTTATGCAGATATTTTTGATAAATTTATTTCTGTTTCATGAAGAAAATATTTTCAGAAGAATTATGTCTGAGCTCTATAAGCTTGAAAAGTCTTTTAATATAATGCATACTATTTACTGATCCAAAATTGTTATTTTTTCTGTTCGATTTAACCTCAAATGCACATTTTATCATGTGTAAATTTAAATGCTGAGTTTGTATCTCCCACCCAGTTTCTTCTTTTTCTTTTTTTCCCCTCAGAAAAGAGGCTAGAAGCTTCTTAATCTGGGTGGGACACAGGCACTTCTCCTTAGATTCTGTGTGCTGCGCATTGAAAGACGGACAGTCAGGAATGTAAGTTGGGTTCAGAGTAAGTTCTTTTAGTCAGTTAAGCTCCTCAAATTTCAGAGATCAGGAAGACTAGGGCATAAACTTCTGCAAGTGGAGTATAATGCACCCTATCACATTTAAAGAGCTAATATAGAAGAGAGTGAAAGAGAATCCCACCTTATAAAACTAGAAGGAAAAGTGGATCAGTGGTCAATATTTTGTGTTTGCATCTGTTTCTATTTATTTTCTGTTTTTATAGACCCATGCTTCAACCTCTCTGCATTTACTTGTTTAACTTTCAATGGAATAGTGACTAAAAATACATAAAATGTGTGTCAGGTTTCTACTTCATTCTTTATTCTATGACTGTGAGAAAAATTTTTAATGTATCTTAACCTCATTTTTTCTACCTGTAATAGAGAATAATAACTTTATTTCTATCCTAGATATAAGGAGAGGCTCTGATGGAATATTTATAGAAATTATTTAACTCAGTAAATTTAATAAATAACTAAATTATTATTAACTGTAAAAACAATAATAATGATAATATTCTAAAACCTATTCTAAAACAAGCATTGTAATGAATTTTCAAAATGTTGGATGTTGGAGGTTTAGTTAAACTCGATTAAGTATATTCTTATGGTTTTAAAAAGTAGTATTAATCCATGTGGTATCTATAAATACTGGTTATAAAATTATATATATGAACAGATATATATATATATAATAGTGTGTGTGATAATTATGCAAATAAAACGTGAACCTCTACACAGAATGAAAGACTAAAAGGAAATACACCATGAAGATCACTGAATAATGAAAATATAAATTGTCTTTTATCTGGTTTTTAGTATTTCCTTAATTTCCTTTCATAATAATATTATACATTATTAATTGAGGTAAACATAAAAGAGAAGCTCTTGGTAGATTTTATTCATTTGCTATCATTTCATATATTTTAGAATTTCTTGATATAATAATATATTTATACAAACTGATTCCATTGTTAAAAATATAGTTAATATTGCTTAAATTTAGACAGGTATTAAGAAAATTAGATGAAAATTCATTCTTTATTTCATGAGGGCTTCAAACATTTAATGAAAGTAAAGTTTAGAAATTTACTAAAACAAAACTCAAATAATGAGAAAAATGCAGCAGACAGTGGGAGCTATTACACTTTAGATTCCAGGTTGAAAATAGATTGCTCAAGAATCCATAGACAAAACAGAGACAATTAGAGCCTCTTTGGAACACTGTTCAATTCTTTACAAGTTATTTGCATAGAGACAATTCCGTAAAGTTCTCTTTATCCAAATTCATTATGCAATGTGCTCAGTACATATTAGTGAATATCTTAATTTGGACATTATCAGCACAATTATTTATGACAGTGTCTGGCATTTTTTTTTCCCCCCACTGGCATGGCAGGATAGATGGCTATAAATAATAAAGTGTGTATAGAGGACTTGAGGGAGAAACATTTTAGATTGTTTGCAACTGAATTCCATAGTTTGAAGAGTCAGTCTTCCTTAACTACACTGATCATTTATTAAGAGTATGAGCATGACTTTACAGATCTGAAAAAAATCTAAAATCTTATTTTCCCAAAGCCAAATAATATATGATAATGGCATTCGCTTTTTCCTGTATTAATGTTAAGAAGAACTGGAAATAGCAAATTAGCATATTAGGAGAGTAGTGGAAAAGCTTGCAATTCATCACCTACTAAAAAATGCCTTTACACTTTCCATCTAATAGAAGGTATACATTAATGAGAAAACCAAGAGTTCACATAGCTGTGCTTTTTTTTTCAAAAAACATGGAATTATCAAATATATAAGCTGAAGTTTAAAGATAATTTGGTCTACCTCTCTCATTCCATCTGTTTATGAAAGTAGTCCCAAGAGGAAATTATTTGCTAAGTCAGAGGGTAGTTAACTTCTTGATCGTACAGTTACTTCTGTCTGCCAGGAGCATTCTGTTCCTCATGTTACATAAGCTTCCTTTGATGTATGTGTGTATGTGTAGGTGTGTTTTTTAACATAATAGAGTAATTTTTTCTCCATCTTTTTTTTTTTTTTTGGTTTGGCATTCCGACCGACATCAGTAATATAAAGTTCCCTTCTGTTTTGTTTCAGAATGAATAAATTTTATTGCTAACAAATAAAAAGTTAATAATTATATCACCTAATGACATCTCTTTGCACAACTACAACTTGGAGTAACTCCATGGTATTTAGCATGTAGTTTAGACATCATGAATTTGTCTCAAATATATTCAAAATATATATTCATTAATATGGGCAAATTATTTATGAGTCTATAACTGATAGTTAAGTCAAGTGGATCGCATATTCCAAAGAATGGAAACTCACAGCTTCAGAGGTCCTGAAAGGTCCAGCCCTCTTGAGACTAGAAAGACTGTAATTTTCTTAGGTTTGCATAGCATGTAACGACTAACTCTCAGTTAGAACTTGTGCAACCTGTTTGCCCGTATATTTTACTTCTTACTGTACAACATGAGATTTTATATTTCTGGAGTATGCAATATAGTAAGCAAGAAAGAATTCTTTTAATATTCATGCGAGATTAAGGCTGGAAGTGAGATTCATATATTCTTGTGTTCATTCAATACATATTTATTGAATACAGTGTACTATATATTAGGCTCAATTCTGAGCTCTGAGGATGCAAAGATAAAAAAAAACACATGATCCCTACCTTAGAAGCAATAAAATGTTTATTTGAAGAGGTACACATGCAAACACATACTTAAAGCAAAGTCATACAAGTATTCTAAGAAAAGTATCAACAAAGTTTTTTGAGACTACAGAGAAGGAATGATCAATGCAGACATCACAGGAGAGAAAAATTTTAAGCTTATTCTTCTAAAGGCTATATACAGGTGATATAAAATTATGCAAAAAAGAGAATGGATAAGTTACTATTAGGCAAAAGGAATATCTAATCAAAATTGGAAAACCTTAAAAGTATGACAAAAATGAGAAATAATTAGAAGTGAAATGTAGCTAGAATGTCCTGGAATCATCCAACATGATAACATAATTTGGGGCAGATTGTCTACAGCCACATGTGCCAGTTTAAGGAGTGTAGAATACTTAACAAAGTTTTTAATAACAGATAAGGGATAAGATAAGGAAGTTTTTCTAAGTTTATTTACTTTTACTTTAAATGTTTCATTTGTTCACATTAGAATTCTGAGGGTTTTTCAGAGGACTGTGGCCTTAGTCATGCTTACCATTTCCTGTGGATTACTTCTTTTCCCTATGAAGTGATTCTTTCATACGCTAGACCATATCTGCATAAATGTACAAGATAGCTCTTCTCATAAAATGAAGGAATATTCCTGAATTTTAATATTTAATTGGCTTATTCAGCTATTCTGGTTCAAAGATGCTCTACTCAGACTTCCGTTATTTTGATGGTTACATACTGCCAGCCCACTCAGCAAATTCAATCTTATTCTGCTCACTTTTGGAAAAATCCCACTTCTTTTCTGTCCCCATTTGATTTCACTACCCTTTGCCATCTGTGATTCATTGTTGACAGATGAGAGAAATAAAATAAAATAAAATAAAATAAAATAAACATAATTCTCTCCCTCGCTGCATTTTTTTTTCTTAGCATAAGGATATATGACATGTCTAATGAAGGTTAAAGATTTTTAAACAATGGACAAATAAGCTAGCACTGTAAATATAAAGCACAGATAGCACAAGACCTCATGAAATGTTTTTTATACACTGCTATCCTAATTTTGGCTGATATTACAGTGAAGACTTTGAAGACATAATACTTCTTTAAAAATGCACATGTGTACCTTCGTCATTTGTTTTTTTCACTTATCAAGCTTATTTGTATAAAGGCATCACAAGGCCAAATCATCTGAATATTTAGAACAGTTGGTTGGTGTAGAAATAGTTTTTTTCTTGGGTCTAGATATTTAATTAAGAGCTATATTTTTACATGGGTGTTAGTGAGGTTCTAATTTCAATAGCAAGGATTAATTTAGGCAGCAAGCAATTTCTATTCAATGGCTTACTTTCAGAGCTCACACTAATGTTGACAATATATCTGAGGAAACCCTTCAAGGAGAGTTGTTTTATATATGTAGCATCAGCTTTTGAAAACTGATGTGTGGGAGGGAAAGCTGTTGCTTTCCTAAGTAGTTAAGGTACAAATGAAACATTATTTTTACATCTTTCTGTCATGCAGATGTTCCAGGCACTACCTTTTCATAATTTTACATGTTACTATTTTCCATTTCATCACTCCATTAATTCAACTCTACTAATAAAGATTTTATGTTACTATTTCTGCTCTCAACCAATCATTCTAGATACGGTCCATTCACAGTTAGGATTTCACTTTTTATTGATCCTTTAAGACATGCCCTCTAGGCATGTTTTGCAACTAAATATGGTTACAGCCTTCCCAAAATGTTAAGAAATCATTTTAGGTGAGAGAAGTTCACTTTGAAATCTCGATTCTTGTTTCCCTCATTACCTCCCTCCTTCCTCATTTTCAATAACTAATATTTTCCTCCCAAAACATTTCTCCTGTCAAAATCTCCTCTTCCAATTCTGGTGGCTAGCACATTTAACTTGGTTTAGGCCTCAGGTTCTTACTTGAATAATATTTCATTTCTCATGAAAAACCTACATCTGAGCTCTAGTGCACTGCATGGTCAGTTTCTCCCTTAGTCAAAATTCAAAAGCAGAAAAAACTTGGGTTGAACACCTTAATGAGCATTTTTAAATAAGGTTTCAGAGAAAATAGTTGGCTCCAAATAGCACACTGTGAGAGTGTGAGTGTAAGTGTGAGTATGTGAAATTAGGTAGTCTGAGAAGTAAATGGGAGGTGGGGGGAAGATGGGAATATATATACCCAGTGCTGCTTAAGCTCCTTCACTCTTTAAACCAAATATGGGATATTGAACTGAAAAAAAATTAAATAAGTGACTTTTTTGTCGTTGTTTTCAGAGAATTTGTGTGAAGTAAGGAAACTTTGTTACAAGGTGCATGGTATGATAATACATTGTGTCAAACATTATTGGTTGTCTTTATTTTAGATATCATCATGGTTAAATTATGACATATATTTAAGATCCAAAACAGACAGAAAAAAACATAAAAAGAAAGAAATTAGAATCAATAACATAGTTCAAAACATCTGATCATAGGATATGAATGACTCTTGAATATCCTATTTTATTTTCTTATTTCCAGGTCATTTGAAACTTGTTCTAGTGCTATTATACCCACAGCCCCAGGTAAACGAAAAGCTAACCTCTTAGGACTAAAACATTTATCATTTCAGATAGCATTGCTCAATACTTCTTTACTAATAATTATTTTCTGGTAATCATTAAATTTGTCTATAACAAGTTTATACACATACAAACATATATATATATATATGTATATATATATACAGGTATGATGGAAGAGAAAAAAAATTTAAGGGATTATCAAGGCAATTCATGCAGCTGGTGGCGGGGTGTGTGTGTGAAATCAAATGTTAGTTTGAAAGGATTTCTGCCCATAAGCTCAGAATATACTTAAAGAGTGATACACATAAAGGAGGCACCCACACAGTGCATACTGTGATGGCAGTTGTAATAGAAGATCAACATTGTACAGATATAAACACAAGTAAGAGATGTAGGAGGTTTCTTGGGTGCAATGTCTTTGAGAGAAGATTTGAAGAATAATCAAAACAACTTACTACTTCTCTGTTATAGATTCTCCTAGACTAGTGTTTCCCCAAGTGAGTTTTGTGAAATATTATTCTCCCAGCTTCTATTTATATAGTCTGAGTCAAGGTTTCTTTCAATACAGAAGTTTGAATAGCACTGAAATAAACAACATAAAATGGGTATCTTGAGTGCAGGTCTTGTCTGAGGTTTTAATTTACACATAAGTACTATAAATGCATGTGTGATAGAAGAGTGGAAGAGAATATACAGGTTACCAAAACTCATTTTACCATAAAAAATACTATTTTTTTAAGTCTTAATAAAATTACATGATACACGTATTGTTATATTTTAGGAAATGCTGGTCTACACTTTTGTCTCTGAAAAATTTAGCTATGTAGTAGATGACTGTATTTTTTTTCTATACTCAAAGACGGTATTTTTTGGTACAGAACATGTAAATAAAATCAGAGTTTTAAAATGTCACATTAAGCTATTTAAACCCTTATTTAAATCCTTCTGGCCAGAGGTAAATATATGTAAAACATTAATCTGGGGATGGGTAAAACTCTGTCTGAGAAAGCAGGAAAAGGGAAATTAACCCACCAGAATCAAAGAATGGCATAAGGACTTTTACTTCAAAGCTCAAAAATGGAGCATAATCAATAATCAGGCCTTGCTATGAACATGGGGCTAGGCTGAAGGATGGGGTATGGTGAGTAGCTAGTGGTGCTTCATGTGTCACACAATTGTTGACCTAACAAAGATCATTTCAAAGGAATCAGCTAGCCATATGCATGACTTAAGAGACAGTGATAAATTTTTTTCTGAAGTAGATATTTCACTTAATTAAGTCATTCATGTATATGTCATAAAATATAGTCATTACTTGCCTGTTCTCATAAGTACTAAAAAACACACGAAAGATTTTTCCTAAGGGTCGTTTCTCTCTCGCTTTTAACTGAGATATGTTCCATAATACCCTGTAGAATTACAAGACTTTCCTGAAATAATGAATCAAGGTGACATTTAGGCTGTTTTCTTTCTTAAATTATTATAATTGTTTCCTAGTGGTTTCTGGCAGACACACACACACAGGTAAACACACACAATGAAATTGACAAAAACTAAACATGAAAATTGTGAAGGGAATATACCCAAGGCTGAAAAATGAGTGTTTTATATAGTATTTTGTCTTTTTATCAGATTTTTATGATGAAAAAATCTGCAATGGTAAAGATAAAATAAAGGAGCACAAAGCTCTAAGATCATTTTAGAAGGCCACAAACAGAGAAAGACATGAAAAGGGAAGAGAGACAATATTTTCTGTAGCTGCAAAGTACAATAGACATATCAATACCACACTAGATTGCCTTGTTTTGATTGATTCTTCCCTTTGTTTTTGGTAATTCCTACGGCGAATGAATGATTCTCTCATTTTAATTAATTGTAAAAATAATAATTCGAAACAGCAAGCTAACTCAATCAGTTGATGTTATACATATTCTCTGAGTAATTGTTTTACTTCATCTGCCAAGAAATTAAATAATAGACTTTTGGTGTTATGATGTTGCTTATGCATATAGTCTTTGATTCTTTCATTTATTTATTTTACAAGCAGATACTCAATACCAGGCACTACACCAAGCACCAGAAGTAGAAAACAATAGAACAAAGTGTTTGTCCTCAAGTATTACTCAGCAGGACAGGAGAAATACTACATTGGCATATAAGTACTACATTGCAGTGCCTTCTCACACCCCAATCGCTTCCCATTTTTTTGCTCTATTAGTACTCATCTTCTCTAAGTTCACGCTCCTTTTTCATATTTCCATGAAACAACACACCATGAGATGTGGGACTTGACGTCTAGAGAGTCCACTGAAGAGTCAGATAATTGAACTCAGAAATGAGAAGTGTTATATCTCTCCATGAGGTGAACTTAGAACAAGGAGAAAAAAGAGGCAGGAAGGATCCAGACACCTAAATCTCCCCTACTGTGGAGGACTATTTCAAGTACTGCTTCCCTCCACCTATCCTAAGTCCTGAATGCTGTTCCACCTGATGTATCTCATCACTGCTCCATTTGGAATGGTAACCAGAACAATAGGGAATCACCATGCACTGCATCACATCTGTTGCTTCACTATCCCTTTCCCCTGTCTACCATCACTCTGTGCTTTATTTTCACCTCCTAATTGTTATCATATTAATTCTTCTCTCCTACTCTATTTCCAGTGACCCTAATACACACATAGGAGGAAAAAAGATCTAAAGGGCTAAATAATTACTATAAAAATAAGAAGATAATTAACAAACTAAATTTAGGAAAACTAAATAGTAACAAGATTACCACTTACTGAGTATCTTCTATGTGCTGAATTCTTTAAATCTAGTGTTTTTAACTTTTAAATGATCCTGCAAGAGAAATATTGTTTACATTAGACCTTTTATGAAAATGCAGTTCAGATATATAAACCTGACAAGGTCTTGCAGCTAATATTGGTAGAATGAGGTTTAAAATTGGCATTTCTTATGCTCACAGTATTCTTTCTGCCCAATATTCAAGAGATCAAAGGTTTTTCTGAAGATGAAGCTTTAGTATATAGCTAAGGAGTTCATAAGAAAACAAAAGAAAGGAATCTTCCAATCTGAGGAAATAATATGAGCAGAAGGGCATATGTTAGGTATCACAACCTGAGTACCCAAATCATAAGGCTTGAGCTTTTCATATTTGTGACTCTGTTTGCAACCTGAGCACTTTTACTGACCACTCCACTATAAGCAACATATATCAGAAGGAAAAAAAAATGTTCTAAATTGAGTAGTAGACCTCATTTTGCTTAAAAAAAAAAAAAAAAAAGAATGGCTTCCTATTACCTGCAGGTTTCTTAAACTTTTGCTCAATTTTTATTTTAAATTTTCCTAATAATCCAAGATCATTTACAAAAATCTAACCCAGGAAGGTTATATAATCTTTAAAATAATCAAGTTTCTCCCTAGAGTTAGAATTGCTCTGTAACATGGACAGTGACCTGATGGTCTAGGGGTAAGAAGAAGAGTATGTTTTTCTGAGATGCTAACAAGGTCACTGCTTAGAAGACATTTACATACTGATGAGTGATCTGTAGATTGCTGAGCCGGGAAAGTCTCAGAATTGTCAATGCTTGAATAAATAAATAAATGAATAAATAACAAGAGTCAGAGGCAGTGATTTAGAAAAAAATGAAACAGGGAGAATGAAGTAGGACAAGTCTGGAATTAAACAAAGGGGAAATAAATGAAAAAGGGAGAAAACAAACCCCTGGCAAAGCCATTTTTTTGGTTAAAGTTTACTTACTGTGTTAATTTTTATTTATTTATATTTATTTTACTTATTTTTGGAGTGGGAGAATATTTGTATTTTTGAAAGTGTTTCTTATCATGGAATGGCATAAAAAGTACCCTGACTTTCTCTCCTTTAGAATCTATTTTAATTTCATTATTTTAGTGAATCTTGTTGATATACAAATATATTATTCATAAAACGTATTAATGTTTATTAGCATCTAAAACATGGGGCTGTATTACTTTTATCAGATAAAGTAAAGTCACCTATAGATCCCCAGAACTCAGAAGGATAAGCTATAATTCTTATGTGAGTGCGGTGGGGTAGGAGAAGTTTACTGAGAGCAGACAAAGGTTTACAGGTATAAAAGTTGCTGGTAAACGGTAAATCTACAAAGTCAGAAAGCTGTACAGAAGTTTGAAGTATCTGGGAGTGAAATAACTGAATTTATAGAAAATATGTGAGGCGTCACTCTTTGGGCTGTTCAAGTTATTACTGGGATAGAGTTTTGCATAAAGAAATAATAGAGGTTAAAGAAGAAAGGATGAAAATAAAAATAAGGAGGAAAATACAAAGTCTTTCATGTTATTGCTTCCAGTAATTCTGTCAATATTACTTTTTAAGTAATATTACATCTTTGACTTTAGATAAGTCTTTAACATGCATTTATCATTCTCTTACCTGCAAAATGGAAATGTCATTGTTTATATACATTAAAGCAGAGTATTGAAATAGTTAATTCTCAGTTCACCAACTCACTGAAAGTTATTGGAAAGAGCATGATATATTTGAAACAAGATAAAAATTAATTTGAAGAAAGGCAGATATGGATGTGAATATAGCCCTTGACTTTCTAGCTGAGTTAACCAGGAAAAGTTATTTAGATGTCCTAGAATATTAGAAACTGACCCAACAGCTACAGAGATGAAAAATGAGATCAAAGAAGGAAGCCAAAACTTAGAGATAACTACATGAGAATACTTTTTTTGAATAATCTTTCAATAAGTGAAACCATTTTTTTTTTTTTTTTAACATCTCTGACATTAATTTTTAAAATTTTTATCTTTTTAGAACCTGTAGTTTGACAAATGATCTCATAGTCTTTCTGGCTTCCTTGTCTTTGTTTGTTTGTTTGTTTGTTTATTTTCTCAGGATTTAAGTAGTTTCAGTTTCTCCTATTATGCTGTAAATTAAGTTGGATAAACTTGCAGTAGAGGTAAATTTGCATATCTTTTTTCCAAAATAGGATAAAACTATTTTACAACCAGATTTCAGAACTACCAATTGTGTATTACATTCTTGGATAATTCTAAGCCCATACTCTCTCGTCCACTAGTTCCAGGTACATGGATTCCGCCACAGGACAAGTCACAACAGGCTTATCAAGGCAAGAAAGAACACCGGGAAATGTTCTGAGCCAGAGTTACTGATCTAGGACTCTCACCACATTTTGACCCAGTCTCTCTCTGTTACCGCCATGACTGATGACTAATATTTGCACAATCTCATCCCTGAAGTTCCACATAACTGTTCCCATATCTAGACTTTTATAGGTGCCTTCGATCCCTTTAACTTCAGCCACCCTAATTCTTTATAATTCTGGTTTTTGATGGTGATGAATAGCTGATACCATAAGATCTAATCATTGATACTCTTGGTAGTTTAGGCAGTCTTGACGAATTAATCCTACACGAAATAAAGAATAGTGAAGAATCTAAAGAGGAAGGGGCAAAATCAAGTATATATCTTAGAAAAATCTCTCTTGGATCCATGAAAAAAACTCATTGAATGTAGGGGAGATAGGTTTTTGAAAAATAAAACAGATACCAGTTCTATGGCTTTTGTACTAATACATGTAAAGAACTAACAGAACAATATATTGAAGTAATAAGAAAGGAAATAAACAAGATTAGCCAAGACACATTAAAGTAGTAGAACCAAAATTAATTGAAGTCTAATTAAATATGAGTAGTGAGGGAAAAAGGAGGAGCCCCAGATTTCTAGATTGAAATACTTGGTAAATAGGAAAAAATCCAGAATAGAACAGAATATAAATTTTATGTGTGAGAAATGTGATGTTTATATAAGTAATACAAAAAAAAGTTGACAATGTTCTAAAAACCAAGAGTGCAAAGGGATGTTGGTTGGAGGAGTTTCATAGTTGCATAGACTTTATGCATCTGAGACATTGCTGAAGGTCACATAAAGTGACTAAACATTCCTTTTTACAATTCTCTTCATATCCACATTTACCATTCTTTGAATATTTAATTTAATAATTGGTTTCTAGATCACAGAAACAAAGCAGAACATTGTGAGGTAATGCAATGAAATTTATTTTCACTAATCAGCTTTTTCCCAAATAATACAAACAGCAAAAGTTTGAAACTTTTCTGTTAATCTATTTTCCAATGGCTTCTGAAAAAAAAAATATATATATATACTGACCTTGCATCATTTTTTTTTTATCTTCCAGCTCTAAATGTATGTTCATGTATTTATTTGTGCTTAACTTATTCAATCACAAAAATTAGTAATGAAATAATAGCAGCACCAGAATGAGTGTATATTTAGGTCTTGAAGGATATTTTTCAATTCCAAAGAGGTACAGTCTTCTATGTGTCCTATAATATCAGATCAGGCTGGTAATTATGCTTTAGTCTTAGTTTCTCTGCTTGGCTCAACCCACTCCGTTGTCTCTGGTATTCTGTCCTAAACTCAATCCATTTCCTGGATCATGTTGTAAGTGAGGCAAAGCTTAGCTTCCCACTAAAACTGAATGTGTTCTTGAGGGAATAACTGGATAACGATTTGTGAAATGGTTGAATGTCCTCAAATTATATTGCTCTGTAACAATCTTTATTAATACCTATACCAAGGCTGGGTTAATAAATATCCAAATAAGCTTTAAGTCCATCCTCTAAAGAGCACATAGTTCTTTTAAGAGGATGAAGAAGTACAAATTAACAGTTACAAAACAGCCACAGGGATGTAGAGTAGCATAGAGAATATGGTCAATATTATTGTAATGGCTGTGTAGTGCCAGATGGGTGCTAAAGTAATCAGAGAATCATTTCATAAATTATATAAATGTGTAATCATGTATACCTGAAACTAATATAAAATAATAAAAAATGCAAACTTAAAATATTTTTAAAAATTTTTTTTTTAAAAGCACTTATTTTCAAGTAACTGTCCTTTGAACCTTTGAATTCCTCTAAAAATCTTTTGCTTAAACTTTTGCTAAAGTTTCCCCTCCAATTCTGATAGCCTACTACATTAAAATCCCTCCAAAATATTTCTCATTATTTATTTATTTATTTATTTTATTTTTTACACCTACATCACCTGGTCTTCCTAGGTGATCTCCCATCCAAGTACTAACCAGGCCCGACCCTACTTAGCTTCTGAGATCTGATGGGATCGGACTTGTTCAGGGTAGGATGGCTGTAGCCCAAAATATTTCTGTATCTAGAAAACATTTGGGTTCCTGGAAAGTTTCTGTGACAGAAAAATACAAGTTGTTCCCAACATCCATCTTACCTTTCTGCTGTAAAATGTTCTGGCTAGTGCCTGGCTGTCCAGAATAAAGACACCATTTCCAAGCTTCCCTTGAGTTTGATATGGTCTTTTAAATAACTTCTGACCCATTAAATGAAAATGAAAAGATCCTGTGGCTGCTCTCAGAAACCGTTAAAAGAAAGTTTCCAGATTTATTTTTTATTCATTACTATCTGGATTCTGCTACCTGGAATGTAGCTGCTGTCATCTTGAAATGTGAGAGTCAAGGCAACATGCTAGAGTGTAGCACAGTGAGCTGTTCTCTCAGCTTTGATCAGCTCTCTGAAATCTAAAAATTTTATCACTTTGCTTAATCTATACTAGAAGAAATAAATTGTGATATTATTTTATTATGCTACTTACTGTGTATTGTATTGTTATTAGCACTATTAAAATACCTTTTGCATTGATGCAACTACTTTTCATCTCTTTATAAATACATTATGGCTTAAATTGATGTTAGTTACATTTTAGAGCCATAAATCACCAGTATATTTTTAAATGCTAAGCAAAATACATAATAAATTTAGACTTAATAGCATTAGCCAATCTAAATACAAATTGCTTATCAACAAACATACAAACAGATAAGTAAATACAACATTAAGCAAACTTATTGATCAAGAAATGATTTGGAGAATTACCAAAAACTTTAAGATTTCTAGATAAATGATTTCATAATAACATTTTAATCTAATAAACATTGAGTTTTTAATTTTAAAGTAATAAAACCGTCTCATATCAAACATTTTAATATATGCTCGGCATGTAATTACCTTGAATAATATATTAAAACGAAAATAATTGTAACATCTTCACTATTTCAGTTTATTAATTGAAAATAAAATAATCCACAATAGAAAGAATAGACTACTCAGAAAGTTCTCTCTCTTTCTCCTTCATCCTGTTTTCCTATGAGCATATAAATTTGTTTTATATTGATATATTTATCACATTTTTAGCATACTAGTTTATATTTAGTAAATGAGATATTCAATTTTCACCTTCTTAGTGATGTGAAAAGCTTACCCATAAATTACTGGAGGCAGTCAGTCTAAGAATGATCCTTGAGTAGAAAGATTAGTAATTTCAGGCCTTCGAAACATATTAAGAAAGGAAATTACCCCATCCTCAAAAGTTCTTATCAGGTAATTTGACAACCAGAAGAAATTTGCCTTTAAGAGAAAAAAATTTAAATATTTTCCAGTTGAAATACTGTGGAAGTGAAAAGAAGGACGGAATTTGTGGAATAGAAAATAATGCCTTAAACATGGCTGGCTTCATGGGCATATGCCCTCTGCAGTTCCACAGGGCCTTGTGCTCAGAGAGAACTTCTGCTTAGTTAAAGACTTGTAATTTGCCTTTTTGAACAAAAAGATTCACATTTTCATTTTTCACTGAGCCCCCAAATCTATGCAGCGTCTGGCATCAAGAACATGTGTGTGACAACCAAAGTGCTTTTTGATAGATGATTGGCTAAACAAGATGTGGTACACATATACAATAAAATATTACTCAGTCATAAGAAAAGATAAAATACTGCCATTTGCCACAACAAGCATGGATCTTGAGATTATCATTCTAAGCGAAATAAGCCAGAAAAAGTTGGGAGCCATATTATTTCACTCATATGTGGGATATAAAACTGAAAGCAGTAAATAAACAAAACAAACAAACAGGGACTCATGGACATAGACAATAGTTTAGTGGTTACCAGAGGGAAAGGGGAGGATAAAGGTAAAGGGGTCACATATATGGTGACTGAAGGAAATTTAACTTTGGGTAGTGAATGCACAATGCAATATACATATGACATATTATTGAACTGTATACTTGAAATCTATATAATTGTATTAGCTAATGTCACCCTAATAAATTTAATTTTAAAAAGTTAAAAAAACAAAACAAAACCATGTATGTGTGTCTTTTGCTTCATGGAATTTAGTAATGTACTATTTTATAATGAAAATTTATATACCTAGGATAGTTTTTTGATAAGCAGAGACAACAGTGAAAGATTTTTAAATTTTTTTAAGTTAAAAAATATTAACACTTTAGTTCAAGGTAATTGAATTCAAACAATAATGTGATTAAGACATCATACCACTGAGGGTACTGAGAATTTAATCACAGCTAAGGAGCCATAGGGAGAAACTAAATTCTGCCCCTTGCACAGTCTCTTCCATTTTACAAACAAATGATGTCCCCAGGGACAAATTCGGTCACTGTAATTCCTATAAAAAATCATATATTAACACATAAATTTCTTAGTATCAGTTCTTAAAATGAGTTGTGCTTTTTTCTTGACATATCATTTTATAGAGAAAGAAAAAAATAAATCAAATGACTTTTTAAAGACTATAATCCAAGTAGCAACATAAGAACAATACAAATCATTTAGTTAATTACCTTGACATGTTACATGTCTGAAGACAGTATCTGTGCCTCCAGCATCATGTAAACCCAGATAGGAGAAAGGATCCAGACCAGGAAAAGTTAATGTTTTATCTAACAATCAGGGAGAAAGGGATCCCAAGGCAGATGATGAGGTGTTGAAAATCTGCCAGATAGTTTTGTCGACCCTCCTATTTCTAGGTTGACCTCTAGTTAATATGTCCTCTTTATTTCCTTGTTTTCTGTATACTTTTTACTAAGTTCTGTTGTTTTCAAGTTTCAATGTCTTCATTATGCATAAGTGTTTAATGTTACCCTCCTGTTTCTAGCCATCTATTACTTCTGCACTACATTTTAAGGCCAGTTAGTTTCTTCTTCACAAGAGATTAAAACTCCCTTCTCTGTAGCAACCCATGTAAACAAGATTAGTGAGAGAAACTGGGATCTAACATGCTTACACATCGAGTTTTAAACAATCCTCTATTGTTTCATCCCTATGTTCTGGGATGCTTGGTACCCAAGACTCTTCTGATTTGGCAATTACATACCTAGTTTTAGAATCACATAGAATATATATTTTTTTCTATTTGCAAAGGCTGTTATTACTCCTCTGTTTACTTTCTAAAAAAAGTTTCATTTCTTTTCCATTGTTATTCCAATTTTTGTTTGTTTTGTTTCATGTTTCTCGTTTGCTTTGGATGAGGATGTTATTTTGTTCCATTTTATATTTTCTGATGTCATAGTAGGGTGAATGCATGTAATTATTTCACTGTGCTTGTTAGTTGTCTTTGTCACTCTTGACCCTGCCTCACACATTTTTCACCATGTCAGTAATCTTGCATTATTCCTGGCATGAGAAAGAAATATAATTCACTCAGTTAATCATTCTGACTCTCTCTCTCTTTTCTTTCCCTCTCTCCCTCTCTCTGTCACAGTATCTAGCCTAAAGAAGGTCACCTGATTCCAAATTGCTTCTTTGTTTAGTTATATTCTTGATCTTGTGTTAATTAGACATACCAATATCATTATGATTTTCATAATTATCACCTTCAATTTCTTCATCATCTTCACATTATCAACTTTCCCATATTTAGAACACATTAAACTAACCTTAGTATTTATCATATACTATACTGAATGCTTTATATTGGGACCTCACACACACACACACACACATACACACACACATACAACAAAAAAAAACAAAAACAAAAAAACAGTGAGATACATGTACTTATCACAGCCATTTTACACATGGGAAAACTAAGGAAGGAAAGCTTAAATAAAATTTTCAAGGTACATGATTAGAAAATGTCAGTATAGTTCTTGTGAAGGCCCCTCAAATGACATTTGAATGTCAAGGAAAGCAGCCTAATCAACAGTCTGTTCTTGCATTGAATAAGGTTAAGTTGAAAAATATAGTAACACTAATATAGTAACACTAACAGCAAAATATAGTAACACTAATAACCATATAACAGACTGCCTGTAGTTGAAATGGTAGAGAGATCAGTGAGCTTTGTTCTTTCTCTTTGGATTATTATAATTTCAATATGTTAGTAGGAGTCAGCTTCTCACACTGCCATATATAAATTGATTATTCTGTTAAGGGAGTTGAATATGAGCTTTTATGAGAAAAAGTAGATATACAATTAGCTTTTTAATATATAACTCAAAAAAGTAAATTCTTCAGCTGTTTAAATATAGTCATGAAAAGATTGTGGTTTGCACTAGACAATAGAAACACAACCAACAGGTTGACTTGGCAGACAAAAAATCGGAAAGATTGGGGTAAAATCAGAAAGAACTGACTGATAATAAGAGATTTCCAATAATCAAATAATTGTCTCTCTGTAACAGAAAGTGTTAAGTAGAAGCTGCATGGACATTTGTTAGAGTTGTTTTAGTAGGGATCCTTATTTTGGAAGAATGAATAGAATAGAGATTCTCAGAGACTTCTGCAAAATCTAAGATTCTATGATTTTATTATCTCGATGCTTCTATAGTGTTCTAAGGGTGAGCTATCATTACAAGGTTGAGACCTTGGCTCCTCCAGCAGCTCTGTGCACTGGGAGAATTGCCAAAGGAGACGTGATTGGAATCTGCAGGGTTTGAAACAGTGTGTTTCAGGGAAAGTCTGAAGGGTGGATGTGCCCTGAATACGAAATGACCAAAATCAGTTTAAGTTCTTTTTCTATGCTCAATTCCCAGGTACTTTTTTGAGCCTAGTGCACTATCTGTTGGTAGGCTATTTTGCCCTGCATGTGCTTACTTCCCTGTAAATTGTTCCTTTCTTTTAAAGCAGCAGCCGCTGTCAAGACTCACAGTCCATTTGCATGGTGCAGTGCCTGTCCATTGTAGTTTATTGGACAATAAACCTCGTCGACACGTCCTTTTGAAATCTTAATCCAGGGGCTCTGCTATATTTCTACATTATGACAATGAGTCAGAAGGAAGAAGTTTTACTTGATCAGGATTTTAAATTTGTCACTCATTACTTTGGATAAGTGAATGAAGCATTAATTTAAATTAAATAATAAAGCTATTATCAAGGTTATGAAAGTTTGACACCTCCAGAATAAAACATTTCTCTTAATGTGCTGACCTATGTGTATGTGATAAAAGTGCTCTTCTTAACACTGGTTGAATTAATTAGTTGGAAGCACTCTACTATTTCCTCCAACGTTGAATTTCTGCTCAGAATATATATCAAATGCCTCCAGCACTATAGTACTTAAGAATGAATGTTGTTTAGGAGGGAAAAAATTGATCGCCGAATAAAAAAATACAGTTAACTTCAGGAGGGAAATAATAAGTAATAATTCTGGGAAGCAAATTAAATATACATTCAGAAGCATACAGTTAAAATAAGAGAAAACATCTGACAATGATACCTAAAATATGACTGACATGACAATGAAGAATAAAGTATAATCTGTGTTATTTAAAGCAAAATATGTTCTAAGTAGAGGGTTAGGGTAGAGAACAGGGTGTGGTAGAAATCAAGGAAGGGACAGAATGAAATCACTTTTAAAAATGTTTAAATGTACAATAAAATTACAGCTTGAATATAGCTATCTATTTCTAACCTTGCTGAATTGTACTACAATCTCAGCCTTCTAAGTCTTGGATCAATTCTAAAGGACATAGTAATAGAAAATAGTGGAAATGGAATAGCCATTACAAATCACGAAGTTCCAATTCTCCGTTTTTTAGGAAAGGAAAATAAAGGCAAGATGTGCTGGTAACTTGTTCCAGTTCAGAGTTTTTCATTATCTGGTAATCTTTCCCTGTGCCATCGCTCCCCAACCCCCCCACACACCCCGCCCCCATTATCTCTGTCTACATTTATGAGTCTCATTCGACTACAATTTCAAAACTTGGAAGGCATATAATTCTAACAGTAACGCTTGATGGGTGTGGGTGATTGGGGTGGCGTAGAGCAGGGTGAAGGGAGAAGTGGCATGTGTACGTCAAATGACGTCTAGAGAAATTCTGATATCCCTGCAAGATACCCTTACTTCCTTTCTTTCTTCCCATGAGCCCTTTCATCCCCATAGTGAGAATTACTTTCTAGAATTCAATGAATTCACACAATATACTGGTTACATAGATCATTCATTAACTTTCTAGAAATCTCTTCACTCTGTTGTAAAATCACATCTTTTTCACCTGAAAAAGCATGTGAAAAATTATTTCATCCTCTGATGCAGTGTAACAAAGAGCCCCCCAAACAACTTTTCAGGCCATTTATTTCAGCCACTCACTCAATCTTTCTGATTTTGATTTCTTTATTCTTTTTTTTTTTTTTTTTTTTTTTTAGAGAGAGACAAATTCTCATTTGATAGAATTGACCAATTATTTGGTCATACATAGACTAAGGCTTAGAGTAAAATCTTAGTAGTTGGGAAATAGTTTCACTTCTCCCATATGAAGAATGACAATATAAATAGGGCAAATGTCCAGATATTCAAGTTTTTTCTAGCTTACTTGTAACTATATCGCAAAATGTGTCAATCTCTCTACTTCATTACTGCAGGCTTCCAATTATTAAAATAGAAATATTTTATTGATGTCTAAAAGTAATGTTTTATTGATGTCTACATTACAGTAATTTCCAAGACTTCGTATAATTTTTAAAAAGCAAAGAAAAAGATTTCTCTAAACAACTGAAATCTTTAATTCTTCAATTACAGTTTTTATATTATAAGATAAAAACATCCACCCAGTGTATAAGTGAAGTTCTTGATGTTAAGGAGGAAAATACACTTACTATAAAATTATGACAGAACTGTGAATACTAAGTATTTTATAAACAGGAGAAATGACAAATTATGGAAACTCTGAAATCAGACAGAACTGGAATTTAATTTCTAGATTCATCACCCTAATGACTGTGCGCCTTTAGGAAATTGCTTTACCTTCTTTCTCAGTTTTCTTATCTGTAAATTAGTGGCAATAGTGTACCAGCAACATAGGGTTCTGAGATCAACAAGAATTATAATTTATGTACTGAAAATATGTGGGTTTTTATTTTGTATTTCTTTACACAGAGTGCTCTAAACAATATATAAGCAAAGTATACACAAATATTGTTGATTCTGTTCACAATGTTAAAATACTTCCAATGCATGAAATATGACTAGTGTTTCCAGAAAGACATTGAGTTTCAAATCTTCCACCTGTGTAGTGCTCAAAATCCAGCATATGTGTGTGTGTGTGTGTGTGTGTGTGTGTGTGTGTGTGTGTGTGTGTCACCTTACACCATGACTTAAGTAAATCATCCAGTGTCTATCTACTCTGGAATATTAGCAGGTGTTGGTAATCCATTATCTGGTAAATTGGATTCATAAAAACAACATACCACAATCACTCAGGCCAAAAAAGTGAGCTTTTTTGCTCAAATGATCTGGAAAATTGCCTTAAGTATTTTATTTTTTTATGTAAATAGATTTTGTGTTACTTAGAGGATTAAAGCCTTTTTGAGTTTTCATTTTTAATGCTAAAAATCAGAAAATTACAAATATATGAAGAGAGATATGAGGTAGTTCTCCATATAGTTTATACAATATAGTGAATTAAAGAATACATTTAACATTTACTAAATGAGAAATGAGATTAAGATTCACTATTTAATCAGAATAGATCATTGTTAAATAATGGCCAGATGCACATAGTATGTGCTGTCTCATTATGGAATAGGGATGAGAAAGCTAGAGTGAAATATAAATTGTACAGAAATATTCATGAGTGGATCATTTTATCATTTAATTACTCAACTCACTATCATTTACAATAACTTCTGTTAGTCACTAAGTAGAAGTCTGAAACAGGTAAAATAAATGCACCCTTTCTTCTGCTTAGAGAATGTATTTTAGAATAACAACGCAAAAGTTGTTATTCTAAATTCTAAAGTTGTTATTATTGCATTTAGAATGGAAAATACTTGTTGTGTAGCCCAGCTTCTTCCCAGTGTCTTTCTGTTGGTTTTAATACAGGCCATAACCTTTAACTTGGTTTAATGAGCCTCAGCATAGTATGGCCCCTGCCTCTTTCTTCAACGTCATCTCCCACCATTCTTTTCGCCTCAAAACTCCAACAAAACATTTTCTTAAGCACTTGAGTTAAATATGTTTCCTCTTGCTAGTGGGTGTGTCATTCATGTTCCTTCTGTCCGAGCTGCTATGCTCTTTGCCTAATTAACTTCTATTCTCTATTCTCAGCCAAGTGTTACTTCCTCTGGAAAGCCTTTTCACAACTCCCATTCATGTTTCCAGAGCATCAAGAAACTGATTTGAAATTTTACATTTCTTGTATGATTAGACCATAAAATCCATATCTCTCTTTTTAATCACCAGTAGCCTAATCTATAGTTCCCGGCATAAAATTGGTACTGAATAAAATTAGTTGAAGTCATTATGTTAAATATAATGTAGAAAAATCTAAGCTCAAGGCCAAATATTTTATAATTCTATTTATATAAAATGTCCAGAAAAGGCAAATCTGTAGAGAAAGAAAGATTAGTGGTTGTCTAGGGCTGAGAGTGGGAATGAGGATTAAATGTCAGTTGGCATGAAGGATTTAACTGGAACGATGAAAATGTTCTAAAATGGGATTGTCATGAATGTTGCACAACTCAGTAAATTTACTAAAAGATCATTGAATTGTACATTTAAATGGGTAAATTTTATGGTATGTGATTTATACATCAATACAGACCTTTTTTTATAAAAATGTTCAGTCTGTTCTGGCTTTCCCATTAGCCATGATGTAACTCTATTCTGAAAAGCTTAATTTGTGTTTACCTGTAAGAAACCATATCAGTGTTCATAGAGGATTCGCTTACATCTTCTTTATTTGTCTCTATACGCCTCTTCACAGCTTCTCTGGGCCACTGCCTTAGCTAGCACCTGAGACTTCTCTGGAAGACTGCCCGGAGCCACCAGAACCACTTGCCTACCTGACAAGAAGAGCCTGCAGTGCCTGGGGTTGGATGATCCCCAGGGTAGGTTATATAATCATTATTTTTTTCAAATTGATAGCTATACAATGTAAGAAAGAAGGAGAAGCTTTTCAGTGTAAGAAGGAAAAAAAAATCTCAATGATTGAGTTTAAGAACTTATAGTCTTCATGAATTGACAGAGCTGAGAATGTTGTTGATGTAGATATTGTCAACTTGGAGAGAAGCAAGGTTAGATTCAGGATCAGTTATATCCTCATATAAAAGAAATTGCCTTCTCAACTTAAACTTAAATCTGACTTCATAGACTACATAATTTAGCTATTATTAAAAAATGTAAATGAATAAAATCTGTTCTAAAAAGACAATTGCTATACCTCAGCAAATAGAAATCAAGAATTGTGGCAGCCATTATTTACTTGCTGAAAATCATATTATGGCTCTATAAATTTTGATTTTCAGTAAGTTTGATAGTGAATATAGGATAGGCCATTTAGCATACACTGAGACAGGGGTGTGTGTGTGTGTGTGTATGTGTGTGTGTGTGAGAAAGAGAAAGAGAGAGAGAGAGCACATGCACACATACACACATGCATGCATGTGCTATTGTAGGCATGTGTGTGTGGTAACATAAATTTTTAAATATTTGACTAAGATTGTTGGTAATTTGACGTGTCTTATTGTCATATAAATAATCATTATATTGCTCTATTTCTGTTATTGCTGTTAATTCCCAGTACGAAAGAAGCTAACATAAAATCACAAAATGCCAAAAACCTCAGAACTAGAACACAGTTACAGAAGAGTGCTAAAAATTAACTTATGGAATAATCAGTCTCAGGGTTCTTGAGCCAATTGTTCCTAAAAACCTAAATCTTGAGAAACACTCTCCTTTGGAACATATCTGCTGGGACATACATGATTTCACCAGCTAAAACTTTTTATACATTGTATTGTCAATTCACAAATGTCACATTTCCACCATCACTGAACTCTCTCAAAATAATAATACAAAAAGGCAGAGAGAAACAATTTTTCATTTCTATTTGGCAGAATAAGAGATACAGACCTCAGGCTGTTGGCATAGAATATTTTCCTTTTGGGTTTTACTTAGGGCATATGAAAGTAATCAACAAATCATTGAATAGGAATTCTAGTTTTCTTCTTTCTTTTTCTCCTTTCCTTCTTTCCTTTGTTATATTATTCATTGTTCTTTTTTATTTTTTTCTTCTCTTTCATTTTTTTTCTCCTCTGTCTCCATTTTTTTCATCTGGTTTCTCTTCTTTCTTTTCGGTATTCCTTCTTTCTTCGCTTGCTTTCATTCTTTTCCTTCCTTCCTCCTTTCCATCTCCTCTTTATCTTCTTTTTTTCTCTTCCTCTCTCCCTTTCTCTCTCTCCTTCTTTTTTTTCTTCCTCCCTCTTATCCTTTTCCTTCCTCTCCTCCTTTTTTTTTGTTCTTCACTTTATACTATCAAGGAAAAAAATTACAGAACAGTAAACAAAGCTTTGAGAAAGGATGTTATACCATGGGGCCACATTCATTCCAATTTAGAAAATTTAAGAGAAAAATATTCCCTTTAACAGAAAGTGAGAATTATATACAACAAATGACTTACTGCTGATTTGGTAACTTTACTGGAATACCAGTGAATATAATTAATATAGTTGATATAATAGCTTATTGGTTCTCTACTCAAAATTCTTTCACTTAAAAATACAGAAACCTTGATCTCTTTTGAATTGAAATATCTAGGGTTAAGTCTAGGATATGAGTGTTTTTTTAAAGCTCTGTGGACAGTTGTAATTCACAATCTTTGTTTAAATATGTCTCAACTACTGTGGTGGAAACTAAAACTTAAGTGTTAGCAGTGATTTCTTATACTAAGCTCTGGTTGTTTGTTAGGAGTTCCAAATTACCTTTAACATTTGATTTTAAGATCCCCCCAGATACTTCAGTTACCTCATTTTGAAAATTCACTTGTACATTTTGCACTTGTTTCACTTTTCTCTATTTGCTTGTAAGTTACTCAAACTCAATCAGCAGGATAAAACTACCTTTGGCTTATGTTGAAAAAGTCTTTCACGATTGTGCACAGATTACTGCTCTGAAAGCTGATTCATTGTGTTTTTTTTTTTTTTTTTTTTTTTGCACAAAACTAACTAGTGTTGTGTGGCTAGTTTGTTTTTTGATGAACTTGGAATACACATCTGCCAAATGAGCTGAGGATAATTGTTTACCAATTAGAAGGTTTACAAGTTGTGGCCTAGAAGTTAACAAGTTCCATCGACTTCAATAAACAAGAATATAATATGCTGATTATTATTATTTAGAGATTATATTAGAATTTTTGCACAAATATTGACAGAGTGTTTTTTCTAACCTATCCAGATATCAAGTTAATCCTTATATCTATAGAGATAACCCAACATCAGAAGGAGAGAAAAGTAACTTTCCACTCCATAACACTTCACATTTTGTTATCTTCTTTTGTATACATTATCTGTGCCCTCATTTGAAGCAGAATAAATTACTCCTCTTTAACATCTCATAGCAATTTTCGCAAAGCTCTTATATAGCCATCCTATTGGGTTTAAAGGATTTTTTTAATATTCTTGTTTAGTTTGTAAACACATAAAAAAAAAGGAATCTTGTCCTGCACAGCATTGCTCACAGTGATCACTGTGGTATTTTTTTCCTATCAAGATTTTAAATCTTACACATTTACAAGTAGATGACACTTATTTTTTTTAGGTAACATTTAAATGAAACCCATGATTGCAATATTCATTGTTTTAATAAAAATTGATTCATGCTTATAAATCAATAAACTTCCAATACCAATAATATAAATAGAAGATATAATTTCAAATTTATTATACAATCTGTTGCTTAAGTTGAACACAAATCCTACAGAATTTAACCTTCTAAAGTATTTGATATGTCATTTTGTTTTGAGGCCTAAAATTAAAGCTCAATATTATGTGCTGCCTTGACATCTGGTAAAATCAAGAAGGCTTTAAATGTCTTAATCAAAAGCTTCCATTTCTGCGCTCATGAAAAAGGTCCCCAACTAAACAACATCTTTATCAAATGGAATTCTTCAAACCAGTAAATTTTATTTTTCTATGGCAACCAGGGTGCACCTCTCACAGCCCCGTGGTTATTTACTCTATCCCTAACTTCAACCCCGGTGTGGCCCTGTATGGCATGCAGTGTCCTCCCACCAGGCTTGAGTGTGATGACTAAACTATGATCAATTTAATTTGTCCATTGTCAGGTGCCATGAGCTGAACAGTTCCCTCACTGACAGAGTGAAAAAAAGTGATTAAAATACTCCTAACAAGTCCAATATTATAGTCAGGCAGTGACATGCTGAGGAAGAGAATAGGTGAGATCCACTTCAGGTGTAAGCAAGAAAGAGGACACTGTCTATAAAAATTTTAAAAAACATAATTAACTAAAACCTGGTTTATTATTATTATTATTATTATTATTATTATTATTATCATTATCATCATCATCATCATTATCATTGTGTATTGGTAGTGTTAGTGATAAAATTCTCCTTTATGAAGGGATGAACTATCTTCTTTCATGCTCCCGCCCACCATTGTATGCAGGAATAGTTTATACATTGTGTGGTTATCATCTGATCACCATAGATCTGTAGAAAAGAGAAAGTAATCATGGCAGAATATGACAATGTTGTAGAATTTGTTTCTAGCCAAAACACCTAAAAAATTTCAGAGAAAGAGACAACATAGTGGTATTAATAGAAATACCACTTATTGTTAAGAATTAGAGATGCTTAAGTGGAGATTTTGCTCTTGGTGAAATTGAGGATTACTAAGAGCAGAATACAAGCTTTGTGGCAAATACAATGAATATCAATGAAGTTTTCCTAAAGTTTGCAAAGAAGAGCGTATACGAGGACCGTACACCTATCATTCAAAACCAACAAGTAAGTAACTCAACAAATTTGAAAGTAAATATACTTAAAATGACAGCCACACAATGTCTTTAACAGATAGAAACACAAACATTTTTCTTTATATATTCAAATGTGATTATTAACTTTAAAAGCATAGGTTTTTGAGTCCCAAATACTGCACACAAATTTCTCTTCAGCACATATCAGTTGAACATTAGGAAAATGAGAAAACTAACACTAAACAGAATTAATTCCAAAAAAAAAGAGAGATTCTTAACATAAAACCATTGGTACAGCGTCTGGTGTTTGCGAGGTGTTAGGACACTGTTTAAAGAGCAGTGTTACTGAAGTATGTCTATGCTGGAGAGTATTATTATGGAATGATAAAAAAAATATATATATATATATATCATGCAAAATATTGTGAGTTTGGGGAGAGGGGGGTGCTAGAGCACTTGTACAATCACTGTTGAGGCACTAGAAAGCAGTTTTTAAATTCCTAAAGGACAGTGAGTTACTTAGAAGAGTTAATTGACTACCCAGCCCTGAATGTCTTTGCTATACAAAATATAAAGGGGGAAGCCAAACTTAGGTTAGAAGTAGATGACAGTAGTCTAACTGACGGCTAAAGAGTGCCTGACCTATGACACGGGGGAGCATGGTCCCAATCAGCGCTTCGCCAGCCACTCCTGTGCACCCTGGCTTTCCGCAGCCCCCTTTCCCCGCACTCCCGCCACACACACATATGATTGGACCCATGATTCTCCTGTTGCTGTGAGGTGAAAGAGGGTAGGGAAGCATTTATTATTAAATGGCTAGAGTTTTGCAGCCAATTGAAAAAAAAAAAAAAGTACAGTAGAAATAGAATGAAAGGACAAATCTGAAACTCATTTTGTTTATAATTTTGATTGAACCTGGTGACAGTTCACAATAAGGTTTAAGAAACAGAGTAAGTATATGTTGTCTTATTACAATTAACATAAGCAAAAATGTCAAATGTTTTAAAATTTCCTGTTAAAGAATTGAAAGGAATGTGTGATAATGGTAGGGAAAAGAAATTGTTACTATAACGAGAGAGTTCTTGTACATTTGATTTATAGATTTAAAAAAAAATGTAAGCAGAAAAAAAAAAACTCTTAAAATGAGAAGTTGCAGTTAAGTTTGAATTCTATGACCAAAAAAAAAAAAAAAAAAAAAAAAAAAATGTGGTAGCCTATGCCAGTTAAGAGGGACTACATATAATCAATGTCTGCAAGATGTGTTTAATTGCCAGCTTGCACATTTAAATGTTATTGCTATTTTTCACATGGGTCTAATTAACTTAAATTAGCTGGCAATTATGTAATAAAATATGATATTTTTAATTACTTTTCAGTACTTAAACAGGAATAGAAAGCAGAAAATTATGTCTGGCAGCTTTTGTAACAAGGAGTGAGTTTGCTGGGAAGAAGTAAGGAAATAAAGGCAGGGATGAAATAGGTATTTTAGCTAAGAGAAGGTATGGAACAGATGTCTCTGTTTCTGCGAAATGGTAGATGAATAAAGTAATAAGAAAAAAGCATGTCTTTCTAAAAGATATTCCAGTAACATGTGGTGGAGATAAAGAATAAAATACTAAATAAATGAACCAATTAATAAATGACTGTCCATTCTATAAGTATCACACAAGAATTGTTAGATCAATAGGTTTTATAGGTCTAGTTAATGAACTACCCCCAAGATTTAAAAGAGAGAGAAATATGATGTCTGGTTAAGAACAGTGAATATTGAAATGATTTATTCACTTTTACAAGTTTTCCTTGAGCTCCACCTCAGTGCTAGGGCTGTTTTACTGCTATTTGGATACGAAGAGAAAGTATGCATCATATCCTCCAAAACCCACACAGAATGTGCAGGAATTAAGATTCACTCAACATTATCTAGGGGTCAAGTAGGTGGGAGAGAGGCCTGTAGCACAAGAGGAAATCTTAACTTCACCATAAACTAGGAAGTGAGGGAGGAATAATTTAGGGTTGGGGGAGGATTGACATTTAAGTAAGACAGTAAGGAAAACAACAGAAGTTAGGTGGTTGATTTATATAGGAAAGTTTATCAAGCAGTATTTTCACTGAAAAATGTTATTTTCTTTAAAGATGATATATAGAGATAATATTTTAAAATATAATAGAAAATTTAAAGATAATATCATAATAGAATAAATCGAATAGAAAACACAATAATAAAATTACATATTATGAGGATCTGTGTGTGTTGATTTATATTTCATAGAGGTATATGCAATTGACATAAATATACACATTAGTGTTAAGTAGTTAGGTAGACATGAGCAACTGGGGAATGAAGGTCCCTCCCAAAAACCTCCCTGGAATCCCCTTTTATGGTTATAAATTACTCCTACATTCTGAGGCACAAAGGAGTAAAAAGTTATAAAGTTACAGTAGTTTGGTTCAGCCACAAGTGCTTGTGCAATCAGTGCTATATTAACCTCCCCATGACCTCAGCCTCATTATACCATCATTATAATATCATGCCTATGCCCAGAAGTTCATGAATCTAATTATAACATAACAGACTGAATTCTGGGTAAGCACATACACAGTAGGCAAAGGGTTATATAAGGGCCAAATGTCAATTAAAATGACCTCACATGTCAATCATCTAACACCACCCTGTAACCTCCCATCATGGCTCTAATATAATGCAGACCTCCTCACTTCCATGGGCTTCATCCCTCTTTTGTATAGCCCATTTGTTTCCTGAAACGTATTTTCAATAAATCTTACTTTTTCTAGTAATTCTTTACTGCATTGGCAGAAAGATCAGAGGACTCATGAGTACCTCTGGGGCAATGCTGGATTTTAGATTGCCCCAACAGTAACATTAGTATATATAATATAAATGTATATTCATGTATATATTTGTATAAGAATATTTAAATAACATTATCATGTACATCTACAGAGATATTTAACTGTAGAGACTTTAAGTAGACTATTTCCAGTCAGAATTTGATTGTGACAAATTAAGTATAGGATAAGCCATGCTAAAAGTATGGACAAATGGGACATTTTATGAGAATAAAAATACCAAAATATAAATAGATATTTTCAGTAAATTTAGTTATGTCAGTAGAAAATAAAATGCGCATTGTTTGGAGCTGCATCTTTACTAATAAATATCGCCATCTCAGCCAGCTTCATGACATGAAACCAGTGTCACAGAGGAAGGACCAATGCTTGGGGTTTGTTGCCTTGTGGCTGCCGGTTTAAAGTTCTTAATCATTTTTATACTTCAGTGTAAGTGAAATACAATGGAACAATAGATTTCCAGCTGCCTGTTTCCAGGTTCTCTCAACCTTGGGTACACACCCCTATCCCAGGAGGAGATTCTGGTACAGTGCACGGAAGGATCAGGAGACACCCTGGACATCCACCTATCCGCAGGTCAGGATTTGGGGCACTGCTGAGGATCCGCATTCAGTCCAGGATTATCTCCATGCCCCAGAGGATGCAAGATTCAAGATTAAATAGCCAATCCAAAACATCAGGAAAGGTCAAGAAAAAAAAAACAAACTTTTTTTTCCTTTCATGTAGAAAAAGTGTCCTGGGCATTTTTTAGTTTGCATTCGGTCCCACAAATTCTGTGCTTGGTCCTGGCCACTCGCGATTATTAACCCTTCAGAATGCCCCCTTCACTTGATAATCAGAGAGAGTTTTATTTTTTCCTCTTGTGAAGTGTTCATCTATGGAAAGATTGGGGCATCCAGATGTCAGCCCCACTTTCAGTGTCTAAGGCAGCTGATCTGTGACACTGCCCCAATCCCTTCAGATATTTCTTTGTTGTCTTAGTTTTTAGTTTTATTTACAATGGAAATTGGGGAACTAGTGGCTCTTACCCTATTAAACTCTTTTAACCTCAGCTAAGATAAATGATGTTTAAAAAAAAAAAGGCAGATGGGATAAAAGACTCAGTCCAACCACTTTGCTGAGAAGACAACTGCACACAAACTTCATTTTTTTAACGTAGTTTTATTTTTCTCTAATTCAAGCTGGTTTTACCCAGATAATGGCATTGTGACTCATTTGCTTCTTTCTGCCCTTATCCTCTGCATGCCTGCTCCCTTGATCATTAAGCCTTATGACGTAAGATTGGATTTTAGACTAAGGATAACACCTTGACTTTAGATATGTTTAGATATGTTTCAGCCTCAGGCCCATAATGCAAAACAATAAAACCCCACTGAGACCAGTTAGGATGGCACTATGGCTGATTCCAGAACCAGACACAATGATCAATTATTTTGCCCCACTCTAATCCTCTAATCAGTATCACCCATGACCCCAACTCTCTTAGTTTCCATGACTACTGATTTTTCTCTATATAATTTGTACTCCGGAGATACCCAGGGAGCCAGGCCTTTGAGCGATAGCTTGCCTGTGTCTCTGGGACTTATAACTCTCTAATAAACCTTACTTTTTTTGCTGCAAAACCTGCACATATCTCTTCTTTGGCTTAAACACACTCAGGCAAATCAATTCCTCTTTTGTCTTAATACAAGACTATGGCTGACATGCTGTTGTAAAATTCTCCTTTTCAGAGGTATGGAGACATTCTTCATGAAAAACATAGAGAATCTGAGAAATAGACAAAAATAGATGTGAAGAAGCTGAGATTATAGTGTGTTATTTAGTTTCTGAAATGAGTGACTTGAATCTAATGTGTACGAAACTATTAGAGAAGATGGGCAATAACTGGATGAGAAGAAACAAAATTCTTAGATCTGTTTTACTAATTTATATTGTATACAAGCTAATACACACACACATATAAGTATATACATCTATCTATCTATCTATCATCTATCTATCTATATCTATCTATCATCTATCTATATCTATCTACCTATCTGTATATATAAATAAAGCTTCTTCTCATGTCTATATGGTTTTCTGGTTTACTTTGAAACATTTTACATCAGAATTCCTTTGGCATATTAAGTAATATTTTGAGGGGAAAATGAGTTCAATTCCTTTGATTTTTTGCTTTTCAGTTTAAAATTAAATACTAGAACTCTAACAAGGTGAAATGCTATATGTCTCTGACTCCATCTTGTTCAAGCTTGCATTGTTGCCAGCTTTCAGGCTAATAGCTTCTGTTTTGTCTTGCATTTGGCATGCTGTTTATTAGAGGAATTCTGCTTGTGGCTTGTTTTATAAAAAGAGCTGCCCCCATTTTCCTTTTCTCTGACCTAAAAAAAGCCTGAACTCTGCACTTTCTTAAAATGTATTTGAGGAACCACTAGGGCTCCCATTTTCTCATTTAGTGCCTTCTTGATCAATAAATATTTCTTTACTCCAAACTCTGACCTTTAGATATTTGGCCTTCCGAAGCATTACACGCATGGACTTTGGACCAGTAACAGAATTAGAATTGCTGAGAATCTTGGTATATCTGAGATCAGATTAGCAAAAGTCAATGCAGCATAAAATGATATTAAGAGTATTAGTATACACATAAAGTTAGAATCATTCTAATATCAGGTTAAGTTTGACTTTGTTTACGTGATGCAAAATGTTTGACAGATTGTTAGAATAGATGAATAGGTTATGATCATTGTCTTCTTTTTCTCGCCATAGTGGGAGATAATTTAAACTCCTGAAGAAGGGCCCTGTTGTCAATAACAACTAGTATGCCCTTGTCAACACAGCCCAAAATGGATCCATTGGCAAGTCATCAGCTTCCTGATTTCGATTTAAAAAAAAAAAAAGAAAAAGTTTTGGAAAGGCTCAAAGATTCAAAACTTGAGAGCAAGGAAATCAAGAGCCAAAATTTTTTCTTTCTTCCTTTTTTTCCTTCTGCCTACTTCATATTGAATTCTGAGTAAGATACTGGCTTCTTCTGAGATTATACATATGAACATCGATTGAAAATCTGGAAAAAAAAATACCACATAAATTCAGAATCATCTGAAGTAATGATAGTGTACTACTCAATCCATTTATTCTGAATATTTTAATAAGCAGAAATTCATGCTGACATTTTCTATGCTGCTAGATTGTTATTAGTTAAATGCCATCTATTATTTTAATTTTTCAAGCAGATTAAATGCCATATGATTCAATTTAATGTGCTTTAATTTATTTTTGTTATTACCATTGGGGTCATGTAAAATCTGGAGTCACCCCAGTGGCATGGAGGGAGTTCTTGGTTCTTACCTACTAATGCAATAAAGAATTATAGGTCAGTGAGATTTAGAAAAAGTAAGATTTATTGAAAATACATTTTTAGAAGGAGATGGGTCACTCTGAGGAAGGCTGCAGTCCTGTGGAATTTGGGAGGTGAAAAGATGAATGATAGAGTACACTCTTAGGGAGAAGTGGGTTACCAGAGAAGAGGTGTAACCCTGCGGAATTCAGGAAGTAAAACTTACATTTAGGCCATGATGGGTGGTCCTAGATGATTGGTATGTGAGGTTATTTTGATTGCTAGTTGGCTGTTATATAATACCCTGCGGAATTCAGGAAGTAAAACTTACATTTAGACCATGATAGGTGGTCCTAGATGATTGGTATGTGAGGTTATTATGATTGCTAGTTGGCTGTTATATAACCCTTTGCCTACTGTGTATGTGCTTACCCAGAATTCAGTTTGTTATACTTAGATTCATGAACTTCCAGGCATAATGATTGCATAATGAGGTTGAGGTGAAAAGAGGGTCAGAGTAGTCCTTACTGCACAAGTATCTCTGGCCGGATTAAACCAGCTATAGATTTATGGCCCTCCATTCTTTTTGTCTCTCAGGATGCAGGGGCAATATATAACTATAAAATGGTGTTCCTAGGAGGTCCTGAGAGAGGTCTCTGGGCTGGGTCTTCATTCCTTTGTTCCCCTGTCACTCATGTCTGCCTAACTGCCTAACAGTTATAATTATGGCTCAGAGATTAGAATTGCATAAATGTGCCACAAAGAATGGGAAACATCAATTTATTTTATAAGCTATTTAATGTAGGTACCCCTAAAACAGAGCATTAAAAAGTTTTACAACATGAATAGGAATTTGGGGAAGACCAGAATTTTAATAGTAAAGCTGCACATGCTATTTGTGTGGATATTAACTAGGTTATAAAAACTCTTTTAGAATTAGTTTGCTTACCCGAATATGGGAACAAGGAGAACTGGGGATTTGTCCCTTCAATGTATTATAAGAAAGGAAAACAATTACTTTACTCACTGGTTTACCTTGATCTTTCTAACTCTAATTTGTTTTATTTATATCATTATTCAACATTTTCCTTTGTGACTTTGAATATTTTAAAATCTTGATTAATCAATATAAAATAGACATACTAATCACTCGAAAAATAAGAAAAATAACAAATTCATGTTTTTTCTCAAATATCCCATCCACCCAAATTTGTCAATCACATTTTGAATTTGACATTGTCAAAATCTGTAACATTTAACTTCTATGTTTACATTTTCCTTAGTTCTTTTTCAGAATCTTAACTCTATTTTTAAATGGTTTTAATAATTACCACTAGTTCATTTAACTTGGTTTTACTATTCATTTCTTGGCCATCACCATCAGAATTTGAACATCAAGTTTGTATTTTTAAATTTCTCCTCAAAAGGCCTCATGAATATTATAATTAAGAATCTCACCCTTTCCATGTTGAAACTTTCAATCTTTTACCTTTATACATGAACTAAAAATTGGAAGCCATAATATTCTTAGTCAACATGTACTTTTCCTTAGCTTTGTGAAAAACATTACAAAAAACTTCAGTTGTTAGGTGGGGATGCAGAGGAGGTTAAAGCTAAACTTGTAATTCTCTATTATATAGTTGACACAAGAAGAGATTTAAAAAATAAAGTATTTAGAGGACCAGTAATAAGAGAATCGAATGAGAAAGTTGTCAAAATGTGAAACCAAAAAGTGTGACAGGTTCAGATCAGAATATTTTAGAGTCGTATTCTTTAATTATTTAAGGAAAAGAAATATTATTTACCTTTATCAAATCCCTATAAAAGATGATAAAATTCTAAATACTTTTCTAGGAAGAAATAATTATATTGAAAACAAAGCTAAAAAATGAGCACCACTAAAAAAACTTTTAAATATAATATAGATAAATAAAATTCTATAGTATTTTTTGAGCAATAATAAAACACAAGAAAGTTTATGGCAAAGGTGACAATTTTATTGAATGTATTTTCATAATCAATAAATTATTATATTAGTAATATTCTAAGTGTTAATAACATCTTTAATAATTAAAATTAAAAATAACAAAAATACTATGCTTTAAAACTATGTGCCACAGCTACAATAGTATTTAAAAAGAAATCTGCAGCTTTAGTAGAGAAATAAATGCTGCAAGTTTAAAGAAACAGCAATGCTGTCTTATTTTTAATGCTACATTACTGCAAATATATTGACATTAAAAAATAAAAGAGGCCATTGTAGAACTATATTTTAAAAATTTGAAGCCATTAAAAAAATATACTGAGGAAGATTTCACAGGTATAATGCTATATAAAAAGAACAAGCCACAGACCAATGATTGCAGTCATAATACTGTTAATGTTAAAAAAAAAAAAAAACTTTAAAAATGTGTAAATGTACACATTTGTACATAAACAGTTGTCACAGTGACTGAAAGAGATCACAAGAAACTGCTGATAGTAAATTGCTCATAAACAAAAAAAAATGATAGTGATCTATATTTTTATGGCTTTATTTAAATTTTTTAATATAATACACTAAGACATATTTACATGCTTTAAAAAATAAACGTATAAACATTAAAAACAGGAATTTTTAATATTTATCCATTCTATATACTCTTAATCTCCACCCTGTGAAATTTCTGGTTAGAGTAAAATACTCTCAGTTAAAAATACTTCTATTTTACTCTGCAGTTTTACTGTGCTTTATCTCCTTGGAGCTTGGAGCTTGTCTTTGTATGAGTCATTGCAGAGAGAATGATCTTATTCTTCGCTAATGTTTGAAAATGACTCTAGATGCAATTATAAGATAAAAACAGCTATACAGCCAATAAATTCAATGAGGGAAAATGTATTTAGAATACATATATATATAGACATTTATATAGTTACATGTGTTTATATATTTGTGTGTGTGTGCATGTGTATATACTTATGGTACTTTATAACCTATATACAAACTGTTAGAATAGGTAGAATAAGAATTAGCTTTTGGTGCATCAGTATGAGAATTGTTTCTATTATATTTCCTTCATTTCATCTTCATATTAATTTCAGTGAATAGAATAAATCTCATTATGATATTTTCATGCCTCATTGGTTAATAGCAGTCTGAATTAGTTCTTAATAAAACAATTAAAGAGTGCAAGTGAAAAAGTAGAAGTTTGGTAAAGAAATAATTCAATATTAGGACTAAGGGAATATTGTACAATCATTTCCTGCCTTTGTTCAACTCTTCATGTGTTCCTTCCTTATTTCCTTTCTTTTTCTATTTATTTCTTTCTTCACATCAAATTTATCTTCAGAAATATTTTATAAAACTTGCAGTCTATTTATTATTGTAATCTTTTTATTTCCTGATCTATAAAATGAGATTACTACCATTCTAATTTTCCTATGTTTGTTCTTCTTCCAAGATGGGACTTGCCCTTTTCTATATTCCTTTTTATAATATTTTTCAAGCTTGAGTAAATGCACCATTTTCTCTAAAGCTAAAAATTGCTAGTTTGATCTAACTTTTATTTTAATCAAATCTTGTTTAAATACATGCAATACAAATTTAATTATTTTACCTCTTATTTACACATATCCCCATTTAAATTTTACTCAAACAGTACTCTGAAAATAAGAATTTCATATTAATAACATTACTTTTCTAATCCCAGTATATTTAATATCACTTAGATTGCATTGATTGTTTTTCTTAAGTTTGACAGGTTCTAAATTTGTGCTATGAATTGCTCTACTGCTTCTACTCTTTTCTTCTTCAATCTACTGAATTGATTAAATGTTTTCAAGTTTGTGATTGCTATATTATAATTACTATATATTCTGCTATTTTCTAATCAGCTTATTGGAGAAATTCCCTTATGTGAGGGAAAGCGAATGTCTTCTTTCTTTCTGAAATAGCTTCCATGAAAGCAACAAAAAAGTTTAACTGGATATTATAGTAAGAATAAATAACTATACCTTTTCTTTCACTTGAAAATTTTCAACAAGGAGAGGAACATTTTACTGAGAGCTTTCATAGTGATTAGAACTCACACTGGAGCACCCTGATTTGCCATAATTTGTACCTTGCTTTTGTTCAGAACCAGAAAGCACTCCTGACAAGCCTGTTGGTTGAAAATGAAGATTTTAAGAGGCAGGGGCTTTTTTGCCTTTATCTTAAGATCTAGTAACTTTTGACGTTCCATTACTTGCATCGGCAAAATCCTATCAGATTTGAGTAATAAAATTTATTTGAGATGAGTTACCATTGGTGAATGAATATACAAATATGACCAATTTAAAGAACAAACTACATCCTTAATTTCTTTATATTAGGGAAGCATATAGCTTTAATCATGTCTATTCTTGTGGTTCATGTTATACCTTTTGGAGCATTGGTCATGTTATACATTTTGGAGTACTGATCTTTGTTAAACTGATTCAGAGATATCTTCTAAGAGCAAGCATCCACCCAGATGAACAGAAGGGACAGCTGAGCATAGACAGCAACATCTTCCTGGTTGGGGTTGTACTGCATTACTGATTTCAGGCTCCAGATTTGGCAAGAAGAAGTCTGCCAGGGACAATCACTTTTGAAAAGCCTCAGAAATCTCTTTTAAGAAGATGTGATTCTGGACAAAATGTTCCGATGACTTTCAGGATTGATTTACACTCCAATGCTGAAAAATTCAGCTCCAAACCAGGAGTTGGACAGCAGAGTTCTTGGTTTGACCTAATACTATGGTATAAAGTGTCCCCACAGCTGCTCTGAATACAGTCACATGGCAAAGCCAGTGCTTACGAAGGACCCAATACCCAAGATTTCTGCCCCTGTAGGGAGAATTGATTCTGTTGATACTCAGGCAAAATATTGATTGAGAAACATTGTAAATTCTATTCATTGTTGAAATAAAAGGGTTTTTCTGTCTGAGAGAGCCTCCATCTTAGTATCCATGATGTATAAAACTGACAATTTGTAATTTGGACTGGAGAAACTTTGTTGACTTTATTAGTCCATAAAAATGAAACAAAATTCAGCTTATGCTGATTTAATTCATTGCAAAATTCCCCTAATCTGAAGTTATACCACCTACTTATTATTCTAGGGGATGCTTACCCATTTCTTTTTGCCCTCCATTTCCTATCTGAAATATAGCTAATTTTCCACCCTTACTTGAAACAGCACATTCTGTACAAGGATGTAAAGTATTTCTCTTTGCTGAACTTTTACAATCATTTTGTATTACTCTTGTGGCAATTTAAGCTTCTACTATTTGCAATTAGTTTTAAGGAACTCCCAAAATTACTTAACCACTGAAGGGGAGGTGTGTGGTTTCTGAAGGGACAAAGGCATGCTGAATGACCTATCAAGCAAATAACTTAAGTTCTTAAAAGCCTCAGTTTCTTCATTTGGAAAAATGAGGATAACAATAATAGCTAGGTCATATACTTTTGGAAATTAAATGGTACAACATATGTAAAATGTTCGTAGATTTTCCTGACACAATAGAGAATTGTTGATGTAATTTTCACTAATTGTTCAAAGTCCTTGTTTAAGTTGAATTCAATTTCTCATCAGAAAACCACCTAGTTTGCTCTATAATGACAAATTTTATTCAGAATATATGAGTCCATATATAAATATCAAAAATATCATTCCTTCTATTAAAACAGTCTCCAGTCTTTGGTCAAGATGCCAAGTAGGAAAACATTGTGCTTGTCTCCTCCCATGATCACATTAAACTTACAAATAAATAGTAAAACAATAAACCTGGAGACAAGCTGAACATAAGTCCTATAACTAAAGATGTAAAGAAGAAGCCATGTTGAGACTGGTAGGAGGGGTAATGACACAAAACAAGCTGGCCCCATGCCCATATGTGGTGATTGAGAATGAGGAGGATTATCTCAGCTGCAGAGGTCTCCTCTGAGAAACAAGAGGTCCCAGCCCCACACCTGGCACCCCAGGCCAGAGCATCAGTGCTGGGAAAAGAAGCCCCCATAATATCTGGCTGTGAATATCAACAAGAATTCTATCCTTGGGGTGAGAGCAAAGGATGTTGAAAACCCAGGTATCCTCTTAAAGGGTCTGTACACAGACTCTCTTGCTTACAGGCACACATCCTCAGCTCCAGTGAAGGAACAGTGGCTCAGGAAGGGCCAGAGACAAACATGGAGAGACTGACTTGTGCAACTTTAGGGTAAGGGCTGGAGGACAGCCACATTGTCCTTGTGTTGAGCCCTCTTCCTATGCAGCCTATGGATTGGCACCATCCTTCCTGTGTTGAGCTTTCCCTCCACATGGCCAAATCTGAACCTGTACTGGCCTGGCAAACTCAGCTTGGTATACCCTGTTGACTCCCTGGAACCCCATCCCATCAAACTTGTGCTCCACAGGAGTCTCTTTCAGCAGATAGCAGGCTGCACTGCAGTTTTTCTTGGGCAACTCTCATGATTCAAGCAGGCAGCAACTGGCCTTGGTGTGCTTTGTGCCTTTTGCTGAGTAGTCCCAGTCTCAGCACTGGCACCAAATATGAATTTGTATTACTTGGTGAACATGACTTGTTCCACTCTGATGACTTCCTGTGACCCTGCCTCATCCAATGTGAGTACTACTGGAGACTCTTTCGGCAGCTGAGATTATAGGCAGCTGGCTGGCAGTGGCAGGCATTGGGGTGCCCTGGACATTTTCCAGAGCTGCACCAGGTTCAGTACTGGTGACAGTTACTACAGTTCACAGCTTCCTCCAGATACAACACAAGCAATTATTAACCAAGGTTTGCTTTGTAGCTCCTACCAGGTAGCCCTGGGACAGTCACAGGCAGCTACTGATCTTTGCCTCTACCAGAACCCCTCCCAAGAGGCCCCTGAACCAACACACCCATTAGCCAGTTTTAGACCACAACAGAACATCACTCAATTAGCACCACAAACAGCACACCCAAGAGTGGTCTTGGCAGGTACCAGAGCCTTCTGAGTTAAATATTGCTCCATGAGACCAGCTCTTGCATAGCAGATGCTGTGCTATGGTCATGGACAATCTTCACAGGCAGTCAGCCTGAGGGCCAAACCCACTCACTGAGGTGCCAACAACAATCAAGGCTCAACTACAGTAGGAGGGCACACACAAGCCACTCAATGAGCACTTCAATAGCACCTGACTCAGGTGATTTAGGAGACTGAGCCACTGGGCCCCACTGGACACCTATTATATAAGGTCACTCTGACTAGACTGAAAAACAAAGCCTATCTACCTAATACACAGAAACAAACACAGGGAAGGAGCCGAAATGAGAAGACAAAGAAACATGTCTTAAATAAAATAACAGTTGAAAACTCCAGAAAAATAACTAAATAAAGTGGAGGCAAACAATCTACCAGATACAGACGTAAAAACATGGGTTATAAGAATGCTCAAGGAACTTAGTGAGAACTTCAACAGAAAGAGAGTAAGCATAAAAAGAACATAAAAATCATAAAAACAAATCAGTCAGAATGAATAATACAATAATTGCAATGAAGAATACATTAGAAAGAATTAATGGCAGATTAGATAAAGCAGAGGACTGAATTAGTGATTTGGAAAAGAAAATAGCAGCAAACACCCAATCAGAACAGAAAAAAAAAAAGAATTTAATAAAATGAAGATACTTTAAAGAATCTCTGGGACAATATTCACATCATAGGGACACCAAAAAGAGAAGAGGGAGAGCAAGAATTTGAGAACGTATTTGAAGAAATAATGACCAAAATATTCCTAAACTGGCAAAAAAAGAAAAAAAATATATACACACAAGCCCAGGAAGCACAGAGAGTCCCAAACAAGATGAACCCAAAGAGGCTCACACCAAGACATATCATAACTAAAATGCCAAAGTTTAAAGACAAAGAGAGAATCTTGAAAGCAGTTAGTTACTTACAAGAAAGCTCCTAAGAGACTGTTAGCTGATTTCTCAATAGAAACTTTGCAGGCCAGAAAGGATAGGCACAAAATATTCAAAGTGATGAAAAGTAAGTACCTATAACCAGAACTACTCTATCGAGCAAGGCCATCATTTAAAATTGAAGGGGAGACAAAGAGCTTCTCAGACAAGAAAAAGCTAAAGGAGTTTAATACCACCAAACCACTATCACAAGAAATGTTTAAAGGACCCTTTTAAGGAGAAGAAGGGGGTGAGGAAGAACAAACATATGAATAATAAAATGACAATAATTATGTATCTATCAATAATCACTTTAAATACACATGGATTAAATATTTTAATTAAAATACATAGTGTAGCTGAATGCATAAGAAAACAAGACCCAAACAAATGCTATCTATAAGAGACCCACTTCAGATTGAAAGACACAAACAGACAGAAAGTATAGGAAGAGAAAAAGATATTTTATGTTATCAGGAAAAAAAAGAAAAGCTGGAGTAGCAATACTTATATCAGACAAAATAGACTTTAAAACAGAGGTTAGAATAAGAGACAAAAAAGGATATTTTATAATAATAATGGGATCGATCCAATAATAGGATATAACCCTTGTAAACATTATGAACCCAATGTAGGATTACCAAATATATATAGCAAATATTGACTGACATAAAGAGAGAGAGTTATTGTGATACAGTTTGAGTAGAGGCCTTTAACTCCTCATTGACATCAATGGATAGACCTTCCAGACAGAAAATCAACAAGGAGACATCAGCCTTAAATGACACAATAGATTGGATGGATTTAATTGATATTTTTAGAGCATTTAACCCCAAAGCAGCAGAATTATACCTTTTTTTTCAAGTACACATGGAACGTTTTCCAAGATAGACCACGTGTTAGGCCACAAAAGAAGTCTCAATAAAGTTAAGAAGAATGAAATTATACCAAGCGTCTTCTTAAACTCTAATGGAATGAAACTAGAAATCATTACAAGAAAAAAAACTTAAAAACACACAAACACATGGAGGCTAACGTGTTACTAAATAATAAATGGTTTAATGCTGAGATCATAGATGAATCAAAAAATACCTTGAGACAAATCAAAATGAAAACACAGTGACCTAAAATCTGTGGAATACAGAGAAAGCAGTCTTGACTGGTAAATTTATAGTAATACAGACCTACTTCAAGAAACAAGAAAAATCTTAAATAAACAATGTAAACTTACACTTAAATGAACAAGAAAAAGAACAACAAACAAAGCCCAAAGTGAGTAGAAAGAAGAAAATAACAAAGATTAGAATGACTATAAATGAATTAGAGTACAAATAAGTAACGCAAAAGTTCAATGAAACCAAGAGCTATTTGAAAAGAGAAAAAATTTGATAAACTTTTAATTATATTCATCAAAAAAAAAAAGAGAGGACCTAAATTTAAAAAAAAAAAATCAGAAATGAAGAGCAGAAATGACAACTGACAGCATGGAAATAGAAAGAATTATGAGAAAATATTGAAAACAATTATACGCCAACAAATTATACTACCTAGAAGAAATGAATAAATTTTTAGAAACTTACAATCTTCAAAAACTGAATAATGAAGAAACAGAATATTTGAACCAACTGTTTATTTCTAACAAATTCTAATCAGTAATCAAAAATAATCAAAACACTTCCAACAAATAAAAATCCTGGACCAGATGACTTGACAGGTGAATATTATCAAACATTTAAAGAAGAATTAACACCTATCTTTCACAAACTATTCCAAAAAATTCAAGACGAGAGAAAGTTCTCAAACTTATTTTAGGAGTCCAGCATTACCCTGATTTCAAAAGCAGACAAAGCCATTACAGATAGATAGATAGATAGATAGATAGATAGATAGATAGATAGATAGATAGATAGATAAATGGATGAATGAATGAATGAATGAATGAATGAATAAGACATTATCCCTGATAACCATAGATGCAAAAATACTCAACAAAATATTAGCGAAACAAGTTCAGTAATACATTAAAAAGATTATATACCTTGATCAAGTGTAATTTGTTTCCGTGATTTATGGTTGGTTCAATATCTGCAAATCAATTAATGTGATTTGCCACATAAGGGAAATGAAGGGTAAAAATCATATGACCATATCAATAGGTGCAGAAAAAGCATTTAACAAAATTCAGCATCCATATATAATAAAACCCTCAGCAAAGTAGGAGTAGAGGAAACATACCTCAACGTAATAAGGCCATAGATGACAAACCCACAGCTAACATCACACTCGATGAGGAAAACCTAAAACTATTTTCCTTAAGATTAGAAACAAGATAAGGATGTCCACTTTCACCACTTTTATTCAACATAGTATTGAAAGTCCTAGACACAACAATCAGACAAAAAAATAAAATTTAAAGATACTCAGATTGGAAAGGAAGAAGTAAAACTGTCATTATTTGCAGATGACATGATACTGTGCATAGAGAATCCCTAAAGACTCCATCAGAAGAACTGATATTAGAACTGATAAATGAATTGAGTAAGGTAGTAGGATACAAACTTAATATTCAGAAATCAGTCACATTTTTATACACCAATAACAAACAGTGAGAGAAATTAGGAAAACAATTCCAGCTCAATTGTATCAAAAATAATACAATACTTAGGAGTGAATTGAACCAAGGAGGTAAAATACTTTTATTCAGACAATTATAAGAAATTGATTAGAGAGACTGAAGAAGATGGAAATAAATAGAGTATATACCATACTCATATATAGGATAAATAACCATCATTAAAATGTCCATCCTTTCCATAGTAATCTATAGAATAAATTCAATCCCTATCAAAATATCAGTGACATTTTTATAGAAATAGAACAAATCATTCTAAAATTTATATGGAACCACAAAAGACCTCAAATAGCCACAAGGATGTTGAGAAAGAAGAAGAAAATTGGAGGTATCACACTACCTGATATCAGAATATACTACAAGGCTATAGTGTGCAAAACAGCATGATATTGGCATAAAAACAGATAAATAGATCAATAGAACAGAAGAAGAAACTGGAAAGAAACCCATACTTATACAGTCACCTAATCTATGACAAAGGAGGCAAGAGTATACAACAAGGTAATTTATTATTCAATAAATAGTCTTGGAAAAACTGGACAAATACATGCAAAAAAAGAAAAAAGGAAAAGAAATCAGACCACCTTCTTGCATGATATATAAGAATAAATTCAAAATGGATTAAAGATTTAAATGTAAGACCTGAAACCTTAAAATTAGAAGAAAATATTGGCTGTAAATTCTCTTGCGTTACTCTTTTAATATTTTTTCTGGTATATCTCCTTGGGCAAGGAAAAGGAAGAAAAAATAAATAGGTGTAACTACAAACTAAAAAGTGTTCATGTGGCAAAAAAATAAAAAATAAAAATAAAGAAAATGAGAAGACAAGCTACTGAGTGGGAGAAGATATTCATTAATGATACATTTGATAAGAGTTTAACATCCAAAATTTGTAAAGAACTCATACAACTTAACCCCAAAACAAAAAAAAAAAAACAAACCCCCCCCCCAAAAAACCATCCTAATTAAAAAATGGGCAGATGACCGAATAGACATTTCTCCAAAAAAGACATATGCAAATGGCCAAAAGACATGAAAAGAGATTCAATGTCACTAATCATCACAGAAATGCACATTAAAACTGCAATGACGTATCATCTCACATCTGTTAGAATGGCTATCATCAATAAATCAACAAACAACAGTGTTGGTGAGGATGTGAAGAAAAGAAAATCTTCATGCACTGTCAGTGGGACTGAAAACTGATGCAGCCACTGTGTAAACAGTATGGAATTTTCTGAAAAAATTAAAACTAGAACTATCTTATGAACAAGCATTTCCACTTCTGAGTATTTATCCCAAGAAATCTAAAAAAATAATTCAAAGATGTATATACACCCTATGTTTATTGCAGCATTATTTACAACAGCCAATATATGGAAGCAATGTGAGTGTACATTAATAGATGATTGGATAAGGAAGAAATGCAATATATATTTTGAATGAAATCTTACCATTTGCGAAAACATGCATGCATCTAGAGGGTATTATGCTAAGGGAAATAAATCAGACAAAGAAAGACAAGTACCATATGATTTCACTTACGTATGGGATCTAAAGAACAAAATAAACAAACAAAACAGAAAAAAAATTTATAGATACAGAGAATATTTTGATGATACTAGATGTGAGGAGTTTGGAAGGCCGGGTGAAAGGTGAATGGATTTGGCCAAAAGACATGAAAAGAGATTCAATGTCACTAATCATCACAGAAATGCACATTAAAACTGCAATGATGTATCACCTCACACCTGTTAGAATGGCTATCATCAATAAATCAACAAACAACAGTGTTGGTGAGGATGTGAAGAAAAGAAAATCTTCATGCACTGTCGGTGGGACTGAAAACTGATGCAGCCACTGTGTAAATAGTATGAAATTTTCTGAAAAAATTAAAACTAGAACTATCTTATGAACAAGCATTTCCACTTCTGAGTATTTATCCCAAGAAATCTAAAAAAATAATTCAAAGATGTATATACCCCTTATGTTTATTGCAGCATTATTTATAACAGCCAATATATGGAAGCAATGTAAGTGTACATCAATAGATGATTGGATAAGGAAGAAATTCAATATATATTTTGAATGAAATCTTACCATTTGCAAAAACATGCATGCATCTAGAGGGTATTATGCTAAGTGAAATAAATCAGACAAAGAAAGACAAGTACCATATGATTTCACTTACGTATGGTATCTAAAGAACAAAATAAACAAACAAAACAGAAAAAAAATTTATAGATACAGAGAATATTTTGATGATACTAGATGTGAGGAGTTTGGAAGGCCGGGTGAAAGGTGAATGGATTAAGAAGTACAAATTGGCAGTCACAAAATAGTCGTGGTGATGTAAAATATAGCATAAAGAATATAATCAATAATATTGTAATAACTATGTATGGTGTCAGATGAGTACTAGATTTATTGGGATGATCACTTCATAAGTTATATAAAGACCTAATCACTATGTTGTACACCTGAAACAAATATAAAATAATATTGAATGTTAACTGTAGTTGAAAAAAAAAAAAAACAATCTAAGCATACCACTACCCTTTAACTATGATTCATACATTGTAAAACTGAATTTTTTTTCATATTCTGAGCAGGCCACATGCAATTTCTTTCTTTTTAGCAGTTTCACACTATTATGTTTCATTACACAATAAGATGTGTCAAGTAAGAAAACACTGACATACTGATGAAAATTTAACGTGTCATTTATATACCTATTTCCAGTTCTTAAAATGCTTTCTCAGACTGAAATAACGTGGTAAATAAATGTAATGTTGCTGTATGCTTTAAAGTTGTTTTTGTTTTTTTTTTTAATAAAAGAAACAGAGTGGCTATTTAAAATCATCATTGATGCTTTCAAGACACATGTCTTCATTTGTAGAAGACATGGCTGTGTGAGAAGCTACCTAAATGGAGTAGTTTGAAGGGCACAGGAAAAATCTCATGCTCAAGATTTTCAGCTATGGACTTTCAACTTTGCCATCTTTTGGTTTTCAGGAAATCCAAATTAAAATTCAAGTTTCAGTGAGAGTAATAAAATTCACATTTTTAACTAATTAACTTTATATGTTGGTAATACCTAGCAGACAAAGAGTTTCAAAATAGGTAGAGGTGAGAATCAGGGAAGTCCTAGAGCAACAAATGGGAGAAAAATTAGAAAGAAAAAAAATAGTAAATTTTGCCCTAGCCAATCTTCAATTAATATCTTCTACAGTAAGAAAATAATAAAACATCTTGTTATTTAGCATTGGCTGGTGTTACCAATATTAACCAATATTATTTAAGGAATTGTTATAAATTCTATCCCATGGAGGATAGAATTGGAGAGAGATATTATCAATCTGATATGTTTTGTTGGATATTGAGAGCTGTTGAAGAAACCAATTTTTGAGCGTTACCTCAATATACATAATTATTCTACCTCCAAACTTGAACTGATGTTCAATGGGCATAAATACTTGCTTATATTTTAATAGGGATAAAATAAAATGAAACAGTATTTTTTAGAATGATGATAGAGGGATAGATAGATAGATAGATAGATAGATAGATAGATAGAAATAGATAGATATAGATATGCAACACAGAGCTAAATATCTGAATTTCTCTGAAACAGTCACATCAGTATAATTATATGAATTGATTTTCCATGACTTTGTTTTATGTCTTAAAATGTCTTCATTCCATTAAATAATACAGTTAAAGGATTACGATGTTAATAAATTTCACAAATTATATTTTCTTATAGAATACACATCTCTCAGTGGTTCTCATCTTCCACTTGCCCTAGATCTCACTATGCTTATCACTCAGCCTTCATTGCTCTAATGCTGCTCTCAAGAAATAAACGACATAACCTATCTCTCCCTCATTGAGTCTGGTAGCAAGTCTTCCTTCTTTTAGTTTTGACTCTCTATCTAGGGAATACAAGATATTGCAAATCAAAGGTTTATTGTACTAAATTGAGTGTGCATATGTGTGTGTGTGTTTCTCCCACCAGCATCATTACAGACTATCAAGTTGCAAATGGAATGGCTTTTCCTTAGGGAAAATATGTTAAGTATGTTTTCAACAACTGAAAATACTTTGCAATTAAAATCCCAATCTGTGAGTCACCTCATAGTTCAACCAGTTCAATACATTTTCCAAAGCTAAAATTCTATTATTGGATTTTCTTTCAAAAACATCCTTCTTCATTATGTTATCATTTGTACCTCTCACCACATATGCATGATGCCAACCCTGCATAATCCTTTCTAAACATGCTTTCCTCAATTTTGTTCTGTTATCAAGTAACAAGGGGCATTAATTTTCCAGAAACAACTCTCTAATAACAGATTTATCATTTTGTTAATTTTTCCCAATTTGGGCTCAATTCCAGCTTGCAAAATCAGAAACACATTTGAATAAGATCTTCCTGATAGAGTATTATCATTATATTATAATCTCTTTAGGCCTTCTTTTTGTCATTCACTGACATCTTATAATAGATTACACAGGTGTCTTCTTGATTACCGTGTTTCATTTTACCACGCTAGTTTTTTAAAATTTGTGAATGTGGGTGTCACTGTTCTTGATTCTATCAATTGACTTTTAGGTTACTCACTGAGTCTGTCTTCTTCCTGTCAGGGACAATGAAGGGGTTTCACTCTGTTTACAAGCTAACAAGTTAACAAGTTAGCCACCGCAGTTTCATGGATTCTGGCAGAAAGAACAAGGTGCCCAGTTAGAGGAAAAAAAAAAAAAACTCTATTAAAGCCCAGTAGGCTGCATAAACGTGATGTATACATATTTTCCCCCTTCCTTCCATGTTCCACAGAATGTTGTGGAGTAACCCAGGTGGGTGCTGTGCACATGTGGATTTGACTCATGGTTGAGGAATCCCAAGCTTTGGAAACTTCTCTATTTTATAAAAGAGTTATTAGTAAATCTGTTCAACCTTACCCAAATGAAGACATTATCTTTATTTACGTGACAGAAAACAAATTTTCACTCTACTCAGAAAGGATATCCTATCATTATATTCTAAGATGTTTTCTATACAACGTCCTTGAAAAGGTAATCTAGAGCAACAGTTTTTAATGCCTTTCCTCAGAAGAGATGTAGAAATACAGAAGACAAGTGGAGAATTATCTCTCAACATCTCTCAAAAATAAATGTGATTTATTTTTTAACACTTTGAAAGAAAAGAAAGGAAAGAAATATTTATTAATTATGTATTTTTCTGGTGTTGTTTTGTATTTTACACATATTATCTCTTTTTAATCTTCTAAAAGAATCTAAAAGCAACTGTTATTCTTCTTTACAGAGGCAGGAGGCAGGCCTAAGTACTTTCAGTTCTTAGATCCAAATATTACTAATCATGATTTAATGTTCTTTCCTCAAGATTGTTCAGATGCCATAATATAATTTATATGTCAGCAATGAGACTTTAAATGGCTATGTCACCCCCATACCTTCTATATTGAGATCTTTTATGTATTCTTATAAACAGTTGAATCTCAGAAGTGAAAACCTACTCATTTGGCATATGTCGTAGGCTTTTACAACTTTGATGAAAGAGAAAATATTCGTATTAACACTGAGTTCAGCTAACTTGGAGAACTGAGCAAAATTTCTGGCTGTTAATTTCTAGATTTCAAATTATTACTGTCCCCTTATCTTAGTCCTATTTGCAGGTTTCAGACTTATTCTTTATAGTTAATATACTTGGCCAGATGACAGAAAATTTGTATCATAAACTAATACACGCTATCAAATAAAAATATTTAAATGAATTTTCCAGTAAAATATTTCCTCTTAAATGGGGTCCTTTTTTAGTTCAATAATTTAACTGACTCTGCAATCACTTAGTCATTCAATCTCTATGTTATAAGAAGATACACCTCGGTAGAAGCTTCCTTCCCTTCAGGAATCATCCCATTGAAATAACTATCTTTTCTTCTTTGCAAATAATTGATATTGCCCACTGAATAAATAAGGGAACCTCTTATATGTTAATTATTTAAACCATAACTGCTGGCCTAGCATTTCATGTTCATGTTATGTCTCTGAGTCATTCTTTGGAGACTTCATTCTCAAATACGTATACTTTGATATCCAACCTTTTATTTACTGTTGTCTGATGGGTAGTGAGTTTTCCATCATAGAACATATATAAGTTAATCAAGTCAGAACAAATATGGAAAATGTAGCCTTGACCTTGGTATATAATAAACAAAGATCTTACCTGCTAAGCTGTCTAATTAAGACTTTCAGAATATTGAGATTGTTGCCTTCTCCTTTATTCAATTATCTAACTGACTCTACTACAATAGGAATTGCTTGGAATGATATTACCGCTAAAAGTAAAATCAATGAGAAGATAAAAATAGGTACCTCTTTCAATAGGAATTGCTTAAAATATGACAGCATCATATTCCCTTGTTAAATTATATTTTTAAAAAGTTTTTGGAAGCATGAGTTATTTTAGCCTCTTAAGGAAATGCCTTTTGAAAGGAAGCATCATCTCATCTCTCCAAATATCTAGAGAAGAATGAGAAGTTTAGTTACAAATGTAAATTATCAGTACTGAAGCAAAGAAAACTAAGTGTCAAATCTGAAATAAATGAATACAACAGAAGAATACAATCCCTCCATATGTGAGTATGAATTTTTAAAAGCAGAGTGGAATGGTGTTATAAATATCTATTTTACTTTTCCTTTTGCAGAAGACTAGGTGAGCAGAGATGCTGTCATCAAAATAAATCTGAGACCATTGTTCATTTTATGTGAGCATAATAGTACCAAAAATGTATAGCTGCCAGTCTCATGTTTAAAAGCTTTATATAAAAAAATGTTCTCACACAAATGTGTACTATTAACAGTAAATCATCACATTACTTTAAAATAATAGAACAGGCTAAAGTTGAGAGGGTAAGTAATAAATGCAGTCTGACCTGGACAAATAGACAAAGGAAAAGAAAATAGGTAATTTAAAAAAAGGCTCAGTACAGAGCTACTTTTGTCAGAGAGTCATGGATATTTTGTTACCATAGAGAGTATTAAAGATAATTTCATTCAAACTATTCATTTCACAGATGTAGAAATTTGATGTATTTTGTGTAAGACAGAGAAATCTTTATAACACATTGCAATGAGAAGAATTCAAGTTTCTTAAGTGAACAATGCTATGCTGAGAGGTTTAAAAATTGAAGCATACTATAAAATAACATTAACAAATATAATACAAAACTTTATACATTGCAAACCTTTAATCTATAGGTAAATATACCTGGCCAGTAAGGTTAAATTTCTATATTTATACATACAACTATTTTGTTTATTGTTTTTTACATATTTGACTATTGTAATTTACTTGCTGCAATATATTTAATAAACAAGTAATTTATAATTTTTCATATATTTCTATTTGTAATCCAGTTTCATAGATAGCATTTAGTCAATAATCGCTTATAAAACTAAAATTAATGCACTGAGTTATTTGATTTATTTATTGATTACATTCTTTTCCCCACACTATCTGACATTTGATGGTATAGTCTAAATAGAAATAATCATTGAGAATTTCACAAAAGATAAGTTGACCCTTGAACAATGTGGATGTTAGAGGCATTGACTCCCTGTGCTGTCAAAAATCTTCATATAACTTTTGACTCCCCTAAAACTTATATTGTCTTTGGGCATCCATGGGAAACTAATTTTAGGAACCTCTTCAGAAACTGAAATTTGCGGATGCTCAAGTCCCCTCTGTAAAATAGTGTAGATCAATGCATGCAATCAGCCCTCTGCATCTGCAGACTCTCAACTAAGGATTGAAAACAATACAGGTGTTTATTGAAAAAATAACCCACATATAAGTGGTCCCTGTGCAGTTCAAATCCATCTTTTTCTAAGGTCACTGGTGAAATTTTTAATGTAATTAAGCTATTTTTTTTGTTTTTATTAGAAGAGAAAGGTCTTTCCAGTTCCCCAAATTTTAATAGGCATAAATGGTATTTAGATCATTGCTGGCTTTGACATGGCCATCTCCACTGTAAAGTCCTTGATGAGTGACTTCAGCTTTGAAAACTCCTGCTTTCATGGAGCATCACATACTGTATGTAGGAGAAAGCAGAAAAAAAAAGAATTTTGGAATTTGTGCTCTTAACTTTTCGTCAGTGGTGTATTAACATTAACAGCTACCTAGTATCAGAAAAAAATTGTAATAAAATAATCTACACTTACCAGCAAACACTGCTATTAATAATTATTCCAGATCTTATGCAGTTATATGTAGCCTGAGGTAAGGAACAGTCTGTTTTTATTATGAGATAGACTGAAATAATTCATAATACAGTTATTACTATTCATAGCTGTAAATTAGATCTACTTGTGGAACTTAAAAAAAAATACAGATGTTGGTTTCTGCATACACATATGGTATCTTCTGAAGACTTCTTAGCATCTGTTAAAAATAAAATGTAAATGAAATCTATTGCCCATCCATTCTAAGAGAATGATTCCTTTGGATAGAACTTGTCCAGTAAATTCATGTACACACAGTAACATTTGACACTATTTTTATCCACAAAAAAAAAAAAAAAAAAGATTCAGGAGAGAGGTGAGGACCTCTAAAATTTTGAAAAATGGAGGCAGAAATATTATTCAAAGACTACTGGGCATTGATTTTTTTTTTCTCATTCAAGGTTAAGATGGTTGAAGAACAAGAAATGCCAATGTTTATAGACATTACCTTAAGAGGAAACACAAATTTTTAATGTAAATTATTTGGAAATTATGGTATAAGCTCCAAAACTAAAAGAGAAAGAGTTGAGCTTCTAACTTTGATATAACCTAACTTTGCACGGGGAATATATCCTCATGTCCCTACTAGAGACTTTGGGCATGCTACACAGATAGTCCTCCAACTGTCCCTTTGTCTCTTTTATCTGTAGTCACCACACTGTTATCCTATCAATTTTAAATCACCTGAAATTTTGAAGCCAGCATCATCATTGACCATGAACTAAAGTCTTCAAAGATAGCCATGGTTGTATTTTGGAAGAGGTTTCCTCATGAAGTAAAGAAGAGTGAAGTGAATATGCCTTAAATATGCATAGCACCCCATGAAGGGGGCTGTGGTATTAGTGGAGGAGGCATTTTATTTGGCAATTCTTGTTAGTAGACTTTATCTTCATCCATTTTAGCTACACTTGTAACTAGTCAGGCTCCCTGGCTAACGAAAAACAACAAAGCTAATAGATAAGGTGGCGCAAGATCTAGGTCCTTAAACTAAGCTATCATATTAAATAATGCTGTTTGAACCCATATTCATATTAGTGCATGTTACATAAGATGTATTGAAACACAAAATAATACAGGTGCTATATAAAATTATTTATATAGTGGAATAGAAATGTAACATCCACAAAAGAGTTTTCAAAGAATACTTTTTATGAAACTATTAGCTCCCGTCAAACTCTTTTAGCTTGCTCTGCCTGATATTTTTGATATTTGAACATATCCACATAACAATATTTTTATTTAAACACCTTATCTCAGGCAATGTGATCAATATACTGGCAAAAGACATACTCAGAAAAAGGCAGTTCTCAAGAGCAGAAAACCTTCGTTATATTTTAACAGCTTTATTGAAATTCATTTACCATACAATTCACCCAGTTAAACTGCACAAATCAATGTTTTTAACTCCTTTCAGGGAATGACAGAATGGACATTTTTCCTTTCTCCCTCTGTGCTGATTCTTAGGGAGTTAGCCACAGTGAGGGCTCATGTAGCCATTAAAGACTGCTTTTTTGTTTAATATAGTCCTGTGGACCTTGTGGACACAAGTCCAAATACCTTTTAGAGTCAGGTGTTTTGATGCCTATCACTTGGATGGTGGCCTTAAAAGTTAGATTGTTAGAAGTGTGGGCCTTCTCTCCTCAGAGAGAAGCTGGAACTTGTGTGTTCCCTCTTGATTGTATGCCACTGGGCCAGCTGTAAGAAAATACTGTTTTAAAATTCTTTCTGAGTTATTTAATACTGCTAACAGATCATGCAATGAAAAGTATTGCATCTAACTTCAAAGACCTAATTTCTGAGTTATTTAATACTGCTAACAGATCATGCAATGAAAACTATTGCATCTAACTTCAAAGACCTAATTTCTAGATAAGAGAAAATTATAAACTTTGAAAATAAACATGGGCTTTTACATTACTTATGCAGCTCATTACATTTATATATATATATATATGTATATGCATATGTATATGTATACATGTATGTGTATGTGTATGTCTGTGTCTATGTCCATGTCTATGTCTATGTCTATGTCTATGTATACACACACACACACACGCTCCCTGCCTTGCTTCTGCCTCTAGAAAGAAAACATGATAAAAACTTCTAGAGAACTGGAGATGTTGAAAATTTCAATTCTTCCTTAGTTTTAATACAAAATTATTAATGAAGATTTCTTTTAGAGATATTAAAAACTAGTCATTTAATTCCATGTTAAAGCATATTTTTGCCTTAACTGAGAAGTGTCAATGCTGGCAACAGTTGGAAGAAGCAGAGAAGTGGAACTAATTCTGTGCAATTTCTCTTTGATAGCATTAACCATCTGAGTTGTTTACTTAAAGAAAGATTAAACTAGTTAAAATACCAAAGAGGCACATTCCTCGAAATTCTATGGAACTGACAAGTCTAATTCATATTAACATCATTGCTATGTATTATTGCATTATTTATTTTTAAGAAATTTTATAGATTTTAAAATTTATTTCTGTTTTAAGTATTAATTAATAACAGGAAGGATAAGGTATATTCACTTTTATTTTGACGGAAAGTAAATGAGAAAACATTTAGGCCAAAATCCTTAAGGAAGAAAATAGCACTTTTCACTCACCTATTTCTTTTGGATACATCAACTTTTTATTAAATCAGTTAAGTAACTCTTTATATGAAAAACTATCCTATTTACATCAAAGAAAACTTTAAGAGATGCATATTTGACACTAAAATGATATACTGTGGTTTTATGGTGATATTCTTGTCTATATAGAAAACCACATAAAGTTAGAAATTTTAAAATCCACTAGTCCCCTTTTTTGTAATTATGTATTCTCTATAATGTCATATAGAGAATAATCAAATAATAAGAAATGCTATTGTTTGATGCAGATGTTATTCACAACTTTCAGTAATACATGTTTTCTGCCTTCCTCATTTGATGTTTGAAATGTCAGTGAGTCTGTTTTATCCAGTTTTTCTCAGCTAGTGAAAGTCAGAGAATGAATGAATGTCTATGCACAGGGCAATTTTATACTTTTGAATCTTAGGAAATTCTGTAACTTTTAGAATTTTGTTTGGTTTGGATTTATAACCTTGCTTTGGGTCTTTATTTCATATCCCCATGGTATCTGACCTCTTCTTTTTGGTGACCAGGAAATATCTGGTAATTTTCTATTCAGCTGCTGAAGCTATTATACATTTCACAGAAAGTTTCTGCAAAGCATATTCTGCATGGCAATTGACAATCTTCTCATAGCCCAACGTGGTGGACAAATCACACTAATAGTCACAGGCTGAACTTCCCAAAGGAGTCATTCAACAGAGCCATCTGAAGACATCCTATTTTTAATCTATTTTGAAAATCAAGGATCCAACAATTCCTGAACTTCTTAAAGTCATTGGTCTAGTTTATGTTTCCTATGATATATAGCCTAATCTAGCTTGGAGGTGAAAGATGCAGTTAAGAAGGAGAAGTGAAGAAAAGAAATTTGAAATTCAGTACTTTCAGTTTAAAAGGCTGTTAATGACCATAAAGGATGCAATAACAAAACATGTTTTTTTGTTTGTTTGTTTTTTATCCTTGCAGGGACTCTAGGTTGCTAACAGAGAATGCACAGTAATGTAACTCTCTGGTTTTATGTTAATTGCATTTAAATAGATGATAGATGATAAACAGATGATAGATAGATAGACAATAGATGATAGATAGATAGATAGATAGATAGATAGAAAGATGACAGATAGATAAATGGATGATATCTAGATGGATGATAGGTAGGTAGGTAAGTAAGTAGACATAGACATAAATATTATACTAAATATATATATATATATTTTCTTATTTTTTAACATATATTTTCAGAAAAACTTCTTCAGTGAGGGAAATTGTCTTTAATGTACACATGTGTATATATTTGCATGTCTATGTATGTATGTTTGTGTGTTTAAATTAAACTAATATTTTATTTACTACAAAAAATCTTTTATACTTTTTCCTTCCTGTTAATTTCACATGTTTATTCTTTATATTTATTTTTTTAAATCTTCATTTTATAAATAAAAATAGAGAAACAAATACAGTGCTAGAAGGAAAATCACACCTTTGACTTCCCTCATATCCTTGCTGTTTTTCAAATTCTTCTTCAACTTTTATCAAGATTTTCTATAATTACTGTTTTCATATCCCTTGACAGTACACTCACTACCTTCCAAGTCTGTGAAGCATATTCCATCTTCGAACATTTCAGGATTTGATGAAGTTCTTTCTATTAAACTAAAACATTTTTCATTTTAACTTGTATATATTAGTCTTGGCACAGTTCCCTGGGACCACATAAAACAGATTTATGACTTTTCTCTTTACAAATCCTTCAAACATTTGATGTTTGCAAGCATGCACACTGATGAATTCCCTTCCCAACCCCAAAACAAGTTAAAACATTCTACCAAAGTCATTATTTTTAATCTTCTCACCGTGTTCTCTTTCATATATGTCAGGACATTCAGATTGTGTTCTACCCTAAGGAAAAAAAAATGTATGAATAGAGTTGTTGGAAGTTGAGGGAAGGAAAGATCATTCTGCTCCTCTTGTTTTCACAAAACATTTGCGTGCTTGCCCCTCCTACCATAAGGACCAGAGAGATTTAGTAAATCTTTTCAGTTGCTCCTACCATTCACTTATTGAGTTCTTCTCAAAGAAGGATTGATACCGTCAAAGAGAAACTGCACTGGAGTATTGCAATAGGGATAAAGACTATTGAACAGTGGAGAGAGATTGAATTCAACTTCAGTGAAATAAAAGGTAAGGCAATTTCTAGGTACTAGGGTGCGCTGGTGGGAAATTATTCCAGGACGTTAGGCGGAAGATTGGTCAATGTGATGATGTTGTCTGTGTTTGTTAATTGAATTTTATCAAACTTAGGCTTCTGTCTACCCTCTCATAGAGACGGGTGCATCTGTTCTTAATGATTAAATTTCAAAGGGACGCCTCTCTTGTGAAAGACATTCTTGGGTTGTAAAAACAGGCAAGTGTTTGTGAGAAAATCTACATCTCAAAGGGACAGAAAGAAAATTTACAATTATACACTCAGCCCTTTAAGAAAAGGAGAACAGGAGGCTATAGTCAGAAAACAACAACAACAACAACAAAAACATGTCTAAGCTTTGGTCAAACTGAAGGGAATAATAAGGATGATTTGTTCAATACCTACTTTTCATTGTTGAAAAACTGGCTTTCATCAGACATCTTTAATAGGACAAAGGCATATTAACTGAAGAAAGTTCTAATTTCTCTCTATTGCATTTTTTCTGATACCAAGGATACTTCTTAGAAGTCAAACATTTTGTACTCCAGAAAGTTGGATGAATGTGTAGCAATAGTTCTCCGAAAGTTTATATTTCTTTCAATTGGGGCAAAATATCTTAATATTGTAGAAATTAGAAGGCAGCTCAACTTAGACTTAAAGTCACACTTTTTTTCTACAATCTACTTTACTCAAGATTTTGTAATTTGGCAATTATTGGACCTCTATTAATAAAAGAAACACCTGGCTATTCTTCTTCTCTCTATGGTTACCTTAAAGACACATTTTTTCTTGGTCAGAATCCAAGGAGGTTGAGAAAAATGATTTTGACCCTATAAATCAAGTGAAACAAAGTTAGCAGAAAAAACTAGGAGTTAAATACCTGAAGAGAAACAGAGAAAATAGATGAGGAAATTAGAATTGCCATATTTTGGAAGAAACTTCTGACAAGAGAAAAGATGAATGACTCTCATGGACATGGGGTATAAAACAGAGTGGGGCTTAATAAAGAAAAAAAGTCATCTGTAGAATATGGTACAGGAAACACAATACATCGGCTGAAACTGAGATTTTAAAAAAATGAAGTAAAGAAAATAAAATGCATGCCAAATGTGTGAGTCAGAGGTCCACATGGTAAGCCATTAACATGATGAAGAAATATGATGAGTTTAGTGTATCAGACTCATAGTTGTCATACAAGCTATAGGACAAATAAACTAGAAATCAAAACAGGAATCAGAAGACTGAATCATTACTTTACTTTGGTAAAACTTTATTTAATAGCTTATGGAAGATCATTTTTCACTCCCCTTCTTGTGATATGAGCCAATCGACTTGAAGCAGAAGCAAGGAGAGGTGATCTCATTTGAAGTATAGAAATCAACACTGACCATAATACTCTATCTAGAGAGGTGAATAAACTGTTTTTTATTGATAATTTGTTTCTATGAATATAACCTGGGAAAAGAGTCATTATCTTTTGTTTGCTATACCCAATGTTGTATTCTAACTGTAAAATAGTAAGTCCTAAGTATTTATTTCTAAATATGAAAATCTATGTCTCAGCTTAAAGTAGCATAATGTTAAAGTTAATCTATTATAACCAACTTATTCACAGATGCTATGTCAGCTTAGGAGTTTGCATTTGATTCTGAATGATACAAGGCACAAAATACTTCAAGCAAGGTATAATATAACCAGATTTACATTTTTTGAAGTTTGTTCTCGCTTTATTACAGGGAATAGTGCATTACAGACAGTGAAGATAGGTAGGAAGACTCATGGGACATTTTTGTCATAATTTAGGTAAGGAATGTTGTAAATTAGTGGCAGAGAAAATGGAGTGCAGAAAATTTAAGAAATATGAAGACTAAAAATTGGACAAGATTTTGAAGCTACTCCAATATTATTCTGAGAGAGAGGAAGATGACAATGATAACTGGGAGTGAAGACTTTCTCCAATATTGGAGATAATGGAGAAGATGTAAAACTTAGAGAATGGAGGAGGAGAGACATCCATCAAAGCTGCCTGTGGAATATTTAGGTAGCGTTTTGCAGCAGATAGTGAACCACATGCAAAAGAGAATGAGCCAGGACAGATAAATAGATTCATTAATGGTTCAGGTCCTCAGAGAGAGAACTAATTACCACCTAATAGTGAGCAGAGTGGAAAGGCTTCTGAGAAAACAATAGGAAACAAAAATATTTAGAAGCAGCTTGTGGAAAAATGGTGAAGTTTAAATATTTACCTTGGCAATGGGAAAGAGCATTGACTAGGAACCAAAAGATAATGAGTTAATCACCGATGAAACTTTATTGGTCATTGGCATCCATTGTGTAAGGTTTTATTTTCATTTTTCATGATACCCTCTGAAGGCTCAGTAGTCTGAGCTAGAAAAGGCAGTGTTGTTATACTCTGTACTTTTAAGTCTGCATTATTGCAACAAAAGTGTAACCAATTAGGGGGCTGAGAATTTGAGCAAGAAAATTGTTGATATGGTGACTAAGGATTTTTACCAGAATGAAGAAGGAAGTGATTAAAGACTTGGGTGGCTAAGTTGGAACAAAATGGCACATTAGTAGCCTGGAGGCTTAGATGAATTCAAAAAATATGTACAGTAGGAAAATGTGTGTCTTCCTGGGATATTTGTACGTTTTCGTTAGGTTATGAAGAGTGACTAACGAGGATGAAATAGAAAAGTTTGTGGTTGTGACAATGTAACAGAATTGACATTTCTCCATTTTATTTTGTCGAATACTAGTAAGTGGGCTATATGTTATGAAAAAACAAATGTTTAGTAAATATAGCTTAAACGATAAGTTTATTTTAAATAACTTTTTCAAAGATTGCTTGAACTTTTAGTATTTAGCCTTTTAGCATGAGCTTCTAAAATTATTTGACCAACATATACATTTTAGCTAAACATATTGTAAGAATATTGCTCTATGTAGTTCATTTTGAGAAATACTATAGTAGGTAATGCAAGTCAGGTGACAGTGTGATGCCTGGAATAATTTCTACTCAATAATAGCAACTTTTAAAATAACTAGCATACTTTGATATGGCCTTCTTTTGCATAATCCTATAGACCCATGTAGGTAGTATTAGATCTAAACTGGCTGTGTTCCAAGTTCTGTCATGTTTTTATTTTCTTGGTTGTTAACAGAACTAAAACAATGCCTTCTTGTGCAATACAGCTGTGATGGGTGAAGCTAAAGTAGAGGAGAAAAATGTGCATTAGATGCACTTTTGGCACTTAGACATAAAGGAAATAAGTTGTATTAGGTTTTAAAAAGTTAAGACCTGAGTCATAAAAGATGTCCAGTTAATGTATGTATACACACACACACACACACACACACACACATACACACACACACACCACGGCTACTGTATAAAGGACTCATACAGCTGACAGACACTCTCAGAGAGATATTAATAGGATTTACTGAATTTGCCCAATGGAAACCTTTAATATGATTTAGAGCGTATCCGAAATAGGTCAGAGTTGCTCGTGCCCCTTCTCGTCTCTTTCTCAACCTCCAATCACCAAAATAAAAGAATGCTATCACCAAAACATTCCACATTTTACCTTATAACCATCCCTCAAGGCGGTCTCTATACCTACCATGACAAAGTAGTCTAAATTAGGAGATTACTAAAATACTCAGGAGTTCTGAAGTGAGCTTCCTTTTTATTTTCTCACTTTTTAGAGCTCCTTTCTTCGAACATTACTCTCTACAACATAGTATTACTTTAAAAATACACATATTACTTAAAGCTTGTCATAGTTTTACTCTACTTTTAGAATTAAGAGCCAAACCATTAGTCTGTTGTATGTAGGTATGACTAGCTTACTATTAAGACTTCAGTTCCTCTAATTTTACCCTCTTTGCCATTTTCTGTCCAGGACTATCTAAGCTTCTTCAATGCACCAGACTCCTTCATTCCTCATGACCTCTTCATCAGTTTTTCCTTTTCCAGATAAAATTTTCCCTCTCTCCTTTCACTCACTGAACTCCTACTCA